>NC_065587.1:48134835-48441085 GCF_024542745.1 Macaca thibetana thibetana
AGGAAACTGAGTCCCAGCAGAGTCTGTCACCAGCCTCAAGTTCCACAGCTGGAAGGTAGTGGAAGTGATGCCGGATCCCAGAGGAGGGAGTCACTATTGTTGTTCCATGATTTAGAAAATAGGGCAGTCTGGCCGGGTGCAGTGGCTCATGCCTGTAGCCCCAGCACTTTGGGAGGCTGAGAAGGGCAGATGGCTTGAATCCAGAAGTTTGAGACCAGCCTGGGCAACATGGCAAAACCCCGTCTCTACTAAAAATACAAAAATTAGCCAGGCATGGTGGTAGGTGCTTGTAGTTTCAGCTTCTCAGGAGTCTGAGGGAAGAAGATAGATTGAGCCTGGGAGGTCAATCCTGCAGTGAGCTGGTGATCACACCACTGCCCTCCAGCCTGGGTGACAGAGTGAGGCACCGTCTCAAAAGAGAAAAGAAAGAAAATAAGGCATTCTGATGAGGATGGCCGAGGTGAGCTCCGCAAGGGAGCTTAAAATTACTTGGAATCAGGATTAGTTGGTGCCTGGAGGTGTCACGGTAACTGTGGTTCCATTGGTTACAGGAGGCCATTTTTTCCTGCTTTCTGAAGCATGAAAGACCAGGCCTCGGAGCCTCGCCTAGTTCCTTGCTAACCATGTGGCTTTCTGCAGGTCCCTCTGAGCTTCTAAGTCCTCACCTGTAAAATGGGTCCGATTATTTAGTCTGAACTGGCAGGACTGTTGGGAGTGTTAAATGTGGAACTACATGCATGTCGCAGGGGCTTGATAAAAACGATAGCTCACATTCATTGAATTGCAACAGCGTAGGGAACCCTGGGTTAAAGTTTTATGTTCCCCATCTCCTTGGTCTTCTTTTTTTTGAGACAGAGTCTCCGGCTCTGTTGCCCAGACTGGAGTGCAATGGCACCATCTCGGCTCACTGCAACCTCCACCTCCCAGGTTCAAGCCATTCTCCTGCCTCAGCCTCACGAGTACCTGGGATTACAGGCGCGCAGCTACCACACCTGGGTAATTTTTTTGTATTTTTTTTTTTTTTTTTAGTAGAGACAGGGTTTCATTATGTTGACCAGGCTGGTCTTGAATGCCTGACCTCAAGTGATCTGCCCACCTCGGCCTCCCAAAATGTCAGGATTACAGGTGTGAGCCACTGTGCCCAGGCTCCTCGGTCTTCTCTTGTACCCTGTGTAGTAATGGGGTTGAGAAGAGGGTGTGGAGTTTGAAAGGGGGATGTCTAGCAAAGCAGATGGGAGATGGTGGGACCCACACTGAGGCCATAATTGGCATGTCAGGGTGTTTACACTTCTTCCACGTAAGAAGCCTTTACTGAGTGCCAGCTTGTGCCATGCTATGTATGAAGCATCATTTTAGATGTAGAAGGGACAGGAGGAAGCAAGGCACACCAGCCCTCTTGGCTGGAGAATGCTATTTCTGCTCCAAAAGTGCAATGCAGCAATTACTAATGACATGTTTCTTTTCTTGAGGAACTTCTCTGGGGCACGAGATAAGTCACACTTCTTGGTTTGAGATCCACCTCAGACACTGGGATATTTGGTGGTTCCATCCTGTATGGCATCCACTTACTGGCAGTTAGCACTAAGTTAAAAAACAAAAAAATAAAAGAAAAGGGCCAAGCGCAGTGGCCTGTGGGAGCAGGGAAAGGTTTCTGGTGAGAGTTGGAAAGGCAGACTGGGCCGGATGCTCTTCCTTCGTCCCAATTAAATCTCTATGGCATTTAGCAAATGCCAGGGAAGAGCCCAGCACTTTGGGAGGCCGAGGTGGACAGATCACATGAGGACAGGAGTTCAAGACCAGTCTGGCCAACATGGTGAAACCCCATCTCCACTAAAAATACACAAATTAGCCGGGCATGGTGATGGCACATCTATAATCCCAGCTACTTGGGTGGCTGAGGCAGGAGAATTGCTTGAACCTGGGAGGCGGATGTTGCAGTGAGCTGAGATTTCGCCACTGCACTCCAGCCTGGGCGACAGAGGGAGATTCTGTTTCAAAAGGAAAAAGAAAAGAAATGGTGTCCAACATGATTTGTCATCAGATGTAACTATGTAAAAGTCAGCTTTAGTTTATATGGTATTACATTTTCAGGCTCTTTAGTTACATATTGATTTTTAAACTCCCTCACTTTGTTTCTTCCCACTGTTTTTTTTTTTTTTTTTTTTTCCTGCCTTCATAACTTTATCAGGCCTTTGAAAAGTTCATGGGTCCTAGACACTGTGGGAGAGTGTGGAAGTGAGTGTGGATGTGGTCTGCAGTGAAGGAGATAGATTCACGGTGTGTGAGACCGTGAATCACAGTGACAGGTAATGCAGGGTGACTGTCTGAGGCCTGAGAGTGGGGCCCATGTGCAAGTCCAAGAAAGTGGCTGGTGTGAGAATGAGGGTGTTCAGATTACTGAAGGGTGTTTGGATGAAAGAGGCAGTTGCGTGTGTGTGATGGTGAGTTCCCAGAATCCAGATAGAGAATGAGAGTGAGGATGGTGAAGGTCAGAGGGTGAAGGTCCCTGTGATTTCTGCGGGCACATGGGTGTGAAGTTTGAGAAACTGGGTGCATGGATGATAGTGACCAACAGGAGGGTGAGCGTGTTATGTGTGTGGATGACTCACATGTAATTGTGAATGCTGGATGTTGCCGGCAGTGAGCAGTGGCAGGTGTGTGTGTGTGGGGCCTGGGCATGAATGTGCACGTTGGTGCAAGAGTGAGTGAGAATGACTGATGGGGTGAAAGTGGCCGGGTGCGCGTGTGATTGTGCATGTCTGACGTTGGTGTGTGATGAGTGTGACAGCGCCCGTGTGTAGGGCTGGGATGTGATTGTGAATGTGGGATTTTGGGGGTGTGTGGCGGCAGGGCGCGCGCACGGCGGGCGTGGGCGGGGGGCGCGTGGCCGGGTGGGCGCGCGTGGGGGGCGCGCGGCGCGGGCCGGGGGCGGGGACACTGCAGCGGCCGCGGCGGCGCGGACACGGCCCGGCCGCCCCCCGTGGCAGGCGCGGCGCGGAGCGAGCGGGCGCAGCGCGGAGCTCGGGCCCATGGTGCGCCCGTGTCCGTCGGTCGGGCCGCGCGGGCGGCTCCGCGCGTGGCCCGGCGCTCGCGAGCTCGCCCCCTCGCTGCGGGCCCGGCCCGCCCGCTGCCGCCGCCTCCTCCCCCGGGGCGGCGCGGCGCCGGCGGGCGGCGGCGCGGAGGCCGGACCGGGCGGCGGCCCAGGCGGCGCGGGGGGCGCGGCGGCCAAGGCGGGCGGCGCCGCCGACATGACGGACAACATCCCGCTGCAGCCGGTGCGCCAGAAGAAGCGGATGGACAGCAGGCCCCGCGCCGGGTGAGTGGGCCCGGCTCGCGTTCTCCTTTGTCCGCGCCTCCCGGAGCCGGCGCTCGGGCCAGCCTGGCCCGGCCTGACAGGTTGGCCGCGCGCCCTGCCCGGCGCCATGAGCCCGGGGCAGGGCCGGGGAGGCGGGGAGGCGGCGAGGGGGTCCCTGCGCTCCAGCCCCGGGCGGCCCCTAGCCTGATGCCGGCCCTTTGGGGTTCGAGCGCCCGGTTGCCTGGCCTCCCTGCCCACCTTCCTTTAGAAACCCCGAGAAGCCGGGCCCGCCCCAGCGCTGTTTACACACTCGCGGAATTCGGATCTGCCATGCCTTCTCACCGTTTCGTTGTTCCGTAATTAATATCTGTCGTTGAGGTAACGATTTGGTCAATGTCACACCGAGCTCTGTGCTTGGAGCCTTACTTGGGAGCCCAGATATGCTCAGCTTTTAGGGGGGCACGGCCTACGCCACGGGGTACCCCATCAGCGCCCCTGGGTCCCAACCCCAGGAGGCTGCACCGAGACCACCTGCGCTCCGGTGGCCCCTTCCCCCTCCGCCCCGGGGTGGACCCGAACCAGCAGCCGCAGGAGGGTGGGAGGGGCTCCAACTGGCGGCTTGGTGACACTACCCCTTGTGTTCTCCCCCCACAATTTAGGGGAAGGAATCCCACGGCTGGGACAGGGGCTGCCGCCTGCTGTGTCTTTCCCGTTAGCAGGAGACCCCGAGGGCAACCTAGACGCGGAACATGTGAGGGTTTTCCCGCATTTGGGGAGAGGGGATGGGTTGGTATTTTGCGCCTCGCCGTCTTCCTGTTCGGAGGATGGCAGCGTGACATGTTGAGGTTTGCGGGACTCTCGCATTGCCTGCCATAGACTTACCTGGGCGTGAGGGGCGGGGGTGGGAAGGACAGGGGTGGGCGCTGGTGCAAATGCAGATTCCCCGGCCCCCGCCTAGACCCGCCAATCAGAGTTCTGGGGGGCGGGGCCTGGAGATGTGCATTTCCACAGGCGGTGCAGGTGAGGCTGGAGCCCGCGGGAGGCTGAACGCGGTGTTGGGCGGGGCCTGCGGCCGCTCTGCTCCGCCCTTGCTCGGGTGTCCGGTCCTCCCTGGGCACTTCCCGGTGGCAGCTGCTTATTGCAGCGTCAGTTGCTCGGAACAGTAGACGCAGAGGGTGGGGTAAACCCTAAAGGTGGCTTCACCAGGTGTCAGTGGAATTAAAAAAAAAAGAATGGTGCTGGCGGCCATTTTGTGGGGTCTTTGTCCCTGGCTTCCTGAATCCTCCGATGAAGAGGCCTCACTGATATTACCCAGAGGAGGAAATTGGAGCTTACGGAGGTTAAGGGCTGTAGGGAAGACTCTGCAAAATGGAGATTGAACTCCGGATTGTCTGACCCAAAGATAGTTCCCTCACTCCTCCCTTCTCTGTTTTGCGTTCCTTGTTGTTATTATTATTGAGATGGAGTCTCGCTCTGTTGCCCAGGCTGGAGTGCTGTGGCGAGATCTCCGGTCACTGCAACCTCTGCCTCCCGACTTCAAGCAATTATCTGCCTCAGCCTCCCGAGTAGCTGGGATTACAGGCGCCAGATACCACGCCCAGCTAATTTTTGTATTTTTAGTAGAGACGGGGGTTTCACCATCTTGGCCAGGCTCGTCTTGAACTCCTGACCTCGTGATCCACCCACCTCGGCCTACCAAAGTGCTGGGATTATAGGTGTGAGTCACCGTGCCCGACTATTTTATTATTTTTTTTTAAATGAGGGAGTAGCAGGGGACCACCTTGCTATGTTGCTCAGGCTGGTCTCAAACTCTTGGCCTCAAAGAATCCTTCCGCCTCAACCTCCTGGAGGTAGTCTCCTGGGTTGGCTTTTGTTTTTGTTTTGAAGACAGAGTTTCGCTCTTGTTGCCCAGGCTGGAGTGCAGCGGTGTGAACAACCTCTGCCTCCCAGGTTCAAGCGATTCTCCTGCCTCAGCCTCCTGAGTAGCTGGGATTACAGGCATGCGCCACCATGCCCGGCTAATTTTGTATTTTAAGTAGAGATGGGGTTTCTCCATGTTGGTCAGGTTGGTCTCGAACTCTTGACCTCAGGTGATCCGCCCTCCTTGGCCTCCCAAAGTGCTGGGATTACAGATGTGAGCCACTGTGCCCGGCCAATCTATTTCTTAAACAGTGACATGGATTTGGATTCACATCGTGTATCAGGGTTGCTGTGCATTTGCATAAATGCTCTTGTATATAATCTGCATTTTCAGGAGTAGCAACATCAAGGTGGGAATCCTGAAGTTTAGAAACACTTGAGAAGCGCAGAGAGATGGAGGAGCTTCCTGAAATAGACTAGGGGCTGGGGGATGACAGCCTGAGGGCTGAAGTGGGTGGGTGGTTAAAGGAAGAAGAAAGTAATATGTAATCCGTCAGGCTTTCTGTTGGACTCTTGAGATAAATACGGCTGTTTTAATCCTTACAACAACCGTGTGAGTTTTTAGAGTTAATTCTCCCATTTTATTGACAGGGAAGCAAAGATTCACTGATGTTAATGTGTTCCTGGTCTTGAAGGTTGTAAGTGAGAGGAGGCAGTTTTGAACCAGATCCACCCATTTCACCTGATGGTTCTAGGCAATAAAACTGTGGAATGGTTGGAGGATTTGTGGTTAAAAAAAAACAAAAACAAGATGCCATATGTCGTAGGGGACAGAATGCAGTTATTTCTGGGGTCACTCGGCATATGTTGCGAACACTCGCAGCTTATTTTTGGAGGAATCCCCCGGCTTCAAAGTTCTTTTCTCTCTTGAGAAAGTTACCACATCCTGATATTGAGAAAAAGTTTGAAATGGTGTAGTTAGGAAACAAGGTATTTAGGAACCGCAGTGTTTTGGCTCTGAACTGACGTTTCCTCTTTCATGCTGCACAATGGCCCTTTGATGTTGGTATTTTTTTTTATTCTTACTTTACTGATAAGGAAACAAAAATGCCCTTTCTCTTTGATGTGATGGAGGTGTGGTGTTAGGTAGGATTCTCATTCTCAGGACTTACTTACATTCTTGTTTTTTGTTTGTTTGTTTGTTTTTGAGACGGAGTCTTGCTCTGTCGCCCAAGCTAGAGTGCAGTGGCGCCATCTCAGCTCACTGCAAGCTCCGCCTCCCGGGTTCCCGCCATTCTCCTGCCTCAGCCTCCCGAGTAGCTGGGACTACAGGTGCCCGCCACCTTGCCCGGCTAATTTTTTTGTATTTTTAGTAGAAACGGGGTTTTATTATGTTAGCCAGGATGATCTCGATCTCCTGACTTCGTGATCCGCCTGTCTTGGCCTCCCAAAGTGCTGGGATTACAGGCGTGAGCCACTGCACCCGGCCGTGTGTGTACATTTTAATATCCTTTCTTTGATGTGGTGGAGGGAGTATTAGGTATGAAACATATAGGGGTATGTTTTGAGGGAGGGAATTGTGCTGGTGGGTGAAACCCAGAGACACCCCCCTCCTCGGCCACCGACCTTCCCCTCTCTGGGCTGGAGTAGAGAGTTGCACCAACAGCTCTTTGCCCCCCTGGGATGAGAACAGTGCAGCAGGCCTTGACAGCAGCCCATGGGGCTGTGCTGTCTGTCCTTTGCCAGCGCCCAGCTGCACTTGTGCCATCCCCTTCAGTTACAGAGGTCCTCTCTCGCTCTGCCTTGTGCTGACCAAAACTAGACTAGCTGCTCCTTGCCCTTGTGGAGACCAGAAGATGCGTCATGGCAAACCCACAGAGGGACTCTGAAGGATGGAGGGTGGACATGGGCGCTGTGCCTGTCCCGCTTCCCTGCGGAAGGGCTCTTTCTTTTTTTGAGACAGAGTCTCTTCTGTTGCCCAGGCTGGAGTGCAGTGGTATGATCTCAGCTCTCTACAACCTCTGCCTCCCGGGTTTAAGCGATTCTCCTGCCTCAGCCTCCTGAGTAGCTGGGATTACAGGTGTATGCCGGCATGCTCGGCTAATTTTTGCATTTTTAGTAGAGACGGGGTTTCACCATGTTGGTCAGGCTGGTCTCAACGCTTGACCTCGTGATCCACCCACCTTGGCCATCCAAAGTGCTGGGATTGCAGGCATAAGCCACTGCACCCTGCCCAAAAGGGCTCTTTCTACCTACTGTCCAGCTGGCTGGTGAGAGGAGGTCCCTGTATTCCAGTCCCCAAGGAGTTGGGGGCACCTTTTGACCTTGACCTCTGCCTTGCATGCAACAAGTTGGAAAAAGCAGGCAAGGCATTGAACCAGCCATCTTTGGACTTTTGGCCCTTACTTCTCAGAACAGAATGTTCTTTTAGTGTCTACTCAGATGGAAATGTTGAAAGTTGGTGATAAGGGCTGGCCGTATTTTATGACTGCCTTTGAAGGGGGATGGGATGTGTCTTCAGGGTCACTCATGAAGGTGGTGACTTTGGTTTAATTTGGAAAGAAAAAGACTAGTTGTAACATTTTTATTGATGACATTTAGAATGATTCTGATTTTAATAACTAGTATCTGTTTTCTCTAATTTGTGTGAGTTTGAAAGATTTATATATGTATGAAAGATTAGCAATTATTTTTATGAGCCCTTCTGTTTGTACCAAATGATACTTGCTTTCTTGTTGTAGTCATGGCAGGAAGTTTCCTTTTAGAATTTAAAGAAAAGGCAGTCAATTAAAGAAAACCATGAAGTCTGTAAAAGTTCCTGAGATTTGTAGATACCCCAAGTCATGCCTGACATTTAGGAATTAGTGGCCCATGCTGAAATGGCACAGTCTAAACACATAATGTTACTGCTACAAGGGGAAAGAAATAGGAGGGTTGGTTGTGCTTATACATTTAAAACCTTTTTTTTTTTTTTTTTTTTTTTGAGACGTGGTCTCACTCTGTTGCTCAGGCTGGAGTCCAGTGGTGTGATCTCACTGCAACCTCAGCCTCCCGGGTTCAAGCAATCCTACCGCCGCAGCCTCCCCAGTAGCTGGGATTACAAACATGCACCACCATGCCTGTCTAATTTTTGTATTTTTTATAGAGATGGGGTTTCTCCATGTTGCTCAGGCTGTTTTCAAACTCTTGGGCTAAAGCAATCCGCCAAACTCGGCCTATCAAAGTGCTGGGACTACAGGCGCCAGCCACTGTGCCTGGCCCTGCTTTTATTTTTGTCTAAACAGAATTTGCAGAAACTCTGGGGGAAGGCAGTTGGAAGAGGCCCCGTGGGAGCAGGGAAAGGCTTCTGGTGAGAGTTGGAAAGGTGACCTGGGCCGGATGCTCTTCCTTCGTCCCAATTAAATCTCTGTGGCATTTAGCAAATGCCAGGGAAGAGCCTGTTGGCAGCGGTCCCCAAGGAAGAATCAGTTTGTAGTGTCAGCAGTGCCCTGCTCCTAACATGAGCCTGGCAGGATCTCCCACATGCCGCGGACAGTTTGCAGTGACGAGATGAAGTCAGGCTTGGGGCCGGACTTGGTGGCTCATGCTTGCAATCCCAGCACTTTGGGAGGCCAAGGTGGGTGGCTCACTTAAGGTCAGGAGTTCAAGACCAACCTGGCCAACATGGTGAAACCCTGTCTCTACTAAAAATACACCGCGCCTGGCCGATATTTTGGGTTTGATGATTCCCTGTTATGGGGGCTGTCCTGGGCATTGTAGGATGTTTAGCAGCATCTCTGGCCTCTACTCACTAGATGCCAGTACTATCCCCTCCCCGCCCGCCTTGTGACAATCAAGAATGTCTCCAGACATTGCCAAGTGTCCTCTGCGGGATGAATGGCCCTCGGAGCCACTGGACTAAGGAAACTGATATTCACTGAGTGGCCATATTCTTTATTGTCCTTTTAAGGTGTCTCATCCTGTCTTTAAAAAAAAAAACGAAAACAAAACTCAAGACATCTGTTGGATGAGAAATCATACTGTCTGGACTATCGTTCTTGCTGTGAGGTCAGCTTTCTGATTTAGTAATTAAGGAAGCTTTGTGCTGTTAGAACATTTGGGAAATGTTGCAGATGTGGATCCCCCATCCCTCCCCAAATTCACGTGTTTGAAGCTGGAACCCCCAGCACCTCAGAATGTGACTGAATTTGGAGACAGGGCCTTTAAAGAGGTGATCAATTTAAAATGAAGCTGTTAGGCCAGGCGCGGTGGCTCACGCCTGTAATCCCAGCACTTTGGGAGGCCGAGGTGGGTGGATCATGAGGTCAGGAGATCGAGACCATCTTGGCTAACATGGTGAAACCCCATCTCTACTAAAAATACAAAAAATTAGCTGGGCGTGGTGGCGGGCGCCTGTAGTCCCAGCTACTCAGGAGACTGAGGCAGGAGAATGGCGTGAACCCGGGAGGTGGAGCTTGCAGTGAGCTGAGATCGCACCACTGCACTCCAGCCTGGGCGACAGAGCGAGACTCCATCTCAAAAAAAAAAAAAAAAAAAAAAAAAAAAATTAAAAATTAAATGAAGCTGTTAGGATGGACCCTTTTCCATTCTGCCCGGTGACCTTATAGGAGGAGATTATGACAGACAGAGAGGCTGAGCATGGTGACTCACACCTGTAATCCCAGCACTTTGGAAGGCTGAGGCAGGCGGATCACTTGAGGTCAGGAGTTTGAGACCAGCCTGGCCAAACATGGTGAAACCCCGTCTCTACTAAAATTACAAAAATTAGCTGGGTGTCGTGACGTGTACCTGTAATCCCAGCTGCTAGGAAGGCCGAGGCAGGAAAATTGCTTTAACTCAGGATGCGGAGGTTGCAGTGAACCAGCCTGGGTGACAGAGCGAGACTGCATCTCAAAAAAGAAAGAAAGAAAGAAAGAAAGAGAGAGAGAGAGGGAGGAAAGGAGGGAGGGAGGGAGGAAAGACAGAGACACCAGAGAAGATTGTGTGAGGACACAGGGGGATGGTGGCTGTCTACAAGCCAAGGAGAGAGGCTTCAGGAGAAACCAACCCTGCTGACACCTTGTTCTTGGACTTCTGGCCTCCAGGACTGTGAAAAAATAAGTTTCTGTTGTTTAAGCCATTCAGTCTATGATATTTTATTATGGCAGCCCAAGGAAACGAATGTAGGAAGCATCTCATTTACTGCTGTCTTGGCATGTGTGGTATCTCTTAGTGTTACTAAGCTTTCATTTGAAATTAATGTCATGAATGGTACAGCTATGAACATTCTTGAACACGTCATTCAGTATGTCTTATGTGGCTTTGCTGTGCCCTAGGGTATACATTTGTGTTTAGCTTTAGAAGAAAATGATAATTTTCCAAAGCAATTATACTAATTTATACTTCTACCAAGCTGGTCAGTTGTTCCATGTCCTCACCAACACTGTATTGTCTGTCACCTTTCGTTTCAGCCATTGTGATGTGAGCATAATGATATTACAAGAATTTTTTTTTTTTAAATTGAGATGGAGTCTTGTTCTTTCACCCACAGGCTGGAATGCAGAGGCACGATCTCGGGTCACTGCAACCTCCGCCTCCTGGGTTCAAGCAATTCTCCTGCCTCAGCCTCCTGAGTAGCTGGGATTACAGGTCTGTGGCACCACGCTGGCTGATTTTTGTATTTTTAGTGGAGACGGGGTTTTACCATGTTTGTCAGGCTGGTCTCGAACTCCTGACCTTGTGATCCGCCCACCTTGGCCTTCCAAAGTGCTGGGATTACAGGTGTGAGCCACCACGCCCAGCCAATAAATTCATTTATTTTTTATTTTTTATTTTTTGAGACGAAGTCTCACTCTTTTGCCCAGGCTGGAGTGTAGTGGTGCAATCTCGGCTCACTGCAGCCTCCGGCTCCTGGGTTCAAGGGATTCTCCTGCCTCAGCCTCCTGAATAGTTGGGGTTACAGGTATGTGCCACCATATCCGGCTAATTTTTGTATTTTTTTTTTAATAGAGACGGGGTTTCACCATGTTGGACAGGCTGGTCTCAAAATCCTGATCTCACATGATCCACCTTGGCCTCCCAAAGTGCTGGGATTACAGGCATGGGCCACCATGCCCGGCCTATTTATTTATTTATTGAGATAGTGTCTCACTCTGTTGCCCAGGATGGAATGCAGTGGTGTGATCTCAGCTCACTGCAACCTCTGCCTTCTGGGTTCAAGCAGTTCTCATGCCTCAGCCTTCCAACTAGCTGGGATTATGGGCATGCACCACCGTGCCCAGTTTTTTTTTTTTTTTTGTGTGTTTTTAGTAGATATGGGGTTTAGCCATGTTGGCCAGGCTGGTCTCAAACCTCTTACCTCAGGTGATTCGCCTGCTTTTGGCCTCCCAAAGTGCTGGGAATACAGGTGTGTGCCACCATGCCCAACCTAAGAAATTTATTCTTTTTTTTTTTTTTTTAGATGGAGTTTTGTACTTGTTGCTTGGGCTGGAGTGCATTGGTGCAATCTCAGCTCACTGTAACCTCCGCCTCCTGGGGTCAAGTGATTCTCATGCCTCAGCCTCCACGTAGCTAGGATTACAGGCATGTACCACCAGGCCCGGCTAATTTTTTATATTTTTAGTAGAGACAGGGTTTCTCCATGTTGGTCAGGCTGGTCTTGAACTCCCGACCTCAGGTGATCCACCTGCCTTGGCCTCCGAAAGTGCTGGGATTACAGGCATGAGCCACCATGCCCAGCGTTGGCTTCCTTTTCTTTATCTGAGATTGCGCTTTAGACATACAGGTTAGTCACGGGAACACTGAGCTTAAATTGTCATGTCAGGGTGGCCTGTCCTCCTGTGGGTCTCCAGGCTCCAGGGCCTGGCCAGGCACACTCTTGAGTAGTTTATGTTATAAGAGGAACGGTGAAAAAGTCTAATCTTTGTTTTCCTCTAATTGAAAAATGAGGACATATCCACGTAAGAAAAATGAGAGAACAGGCCGGGCATGGTGGCTTGTGCCTGTAACCCAGCGCTTTGGGAGGCTGAGGTGGGCGAATCACCTGAGGTCAGGAGTTCGGTTCTAGCCTGTTCCAACATGGTGAAAACTCGTCTCTACCATAAAAAAAAATACAAAAATTGGCTGGGCATGGTGGCACGTGCCTGTAATCCCAGCTACTTGGGAGGTTGAGTCAGGAGAATTCCTTGAACCCGGGAGACAGAGTTTGCAGTGAGTTGAGACTGTGCCACTGCACTCCAGCCTGGGTGACAGAGTAAGACTCAGTCTCATTAAAAAAAAAAAAAAAAAAAGAAAAATGAGAGAACAGAGAAAACTGATAAAGGAAATAATGCTGGTATGTTATATTTCCTTCAAAGACAATCACAATGAACACAAACCTTTTAGCAGATGATGTTTTCTTCCTGTTTGTGCGTGTACCTTGTTTTATGAGTAGGGACCATGTAGCACATGGGTTTTTGTTTTGTTTTGTTTTGAGACGGAGTCTCGCTCTGTCATTGCCCAGGCTGGGGTGCAGTGGCGCTATCTGAGTTCACTGCAAGCTCCGCCTCCTGGGTTCACGCCATTCTCCTGCCTCAGCCTCCTGAGTAGCTGGGACTACAGGCGCCCGCCACCACACCCGGCTAATATTTTGTATTTTTAGTAGGAACGGGGTTTCACCGTGTTAGCCAGGATGGTCTCGATCTCCTAACCTTGTGATCCGCCCACCTTGGCCTCCCAAAGTGCTGGGATTACAGGCGTGAGCCCCCGCGCCTGGCTTTTTTTTTTTGAGTCAGGGCCTCATGCCATTTCTCAGGCCGGAGTGGAGGTGCACAATCTCTGCTCACTGTAATGTCTGCCTCCTGGGCTTAAGTGATTCTCTCACCTTCGTTTCCCAAACAGCTGGGACCATAGGCGTGTGTACCACCACAGTTGGCTAACTTTTAGATATTTTAGAGAGACGAGGTCTCATTATATTGCCGAGTGTGGCACATAGGTTTTTATGTTTTACTTTTTCCACTTAGCGTTTTACTATAAAGCATTTTTTACATTATAGTGTACTTAACAAATAACATTTTATTTTATTTTATTTATGTTTTTGAGATAGAGTCTCACTCTGTTGCCCAGGCTGGATTGCAATGGCATGATTTCGGCTCACTGCAACCTCTGCCTTTCAAGTTCAGGTGATTCTCCTGCCTCCGCCTCCCAAGTAGCTAGGACTACAGGCGCACACCACCACGCCCAGCTAATTTTTGTATTTTTAATAGAGATGGGGTTTTGCCATATGCAAATGACATTTTGAATGACAGCATAATATTTCTTTGAATAGACATCTCTAATTTACTTAACCAGTGCTTTATATTCTCACAAGTTGCTTTGTATTTTATTTTCACTTTACAAGAAATGTTTTCTTTTTCTTTTCTTTCTTTCTTTTTTTTTTGAGACAGAGTCTGGCTCTTGTTGCCCAGGCTGGAGTGCAATGGCGCCATCTTGGCTCACTGCAACTTCTGCTTCCCAGGTTCGAGTGATTGTCCTGCCTCAGCCTCCCAAGTAGCTGGGATTACAGGTGGGTGCCACCACACCCAGTATTTTTGTAGTTTTAGTAGAGATAGGATTTGACCATGTTGGCCAGGCTGGCCTCGAACCCCCAACCTCTGGTGATCCACTCACCTCGGCCTCCCAAACTGCTGGGATTAAAGGCATGAGCCACTGTACCCTACCACAAGTAATGTTTTCATTCCAAACCCTGGCCCTCCAAAAGCAAACAAAGAGAAAGTAGAGAGAGGCACTGACTCCTGCCCTGGGCCTGAGAAGTCACCTGTCTGGGATTGGATAAGCCTGACCAGCAAAGAAGCACTCAAAAATTCAGTTTTGTGTGTGATACCACAGAAAACCAGTGCTTAAGAATCTTGGCCTTGTTTTTACATGTTTCAGAGAATTGCCGGCTGTTTGAAAGGGCATCCAGATCTCTACACAGTCATAGAAAAGTTAACAGAGGTTTATAGTATGAAGACTAAAAATAGCTACTGTTGATTCCATCCGTTCATTCACTCCATAAACATTTCCTGAGCACTTACTCTGTCTCTGGCAGTTTTAATATTAGGGATATAGCGATCAACACATGCAACAGAAATCCCTGATAGCATGGGCCTTCCATTCTAGTGACACACAGTAGATTTTCTTGTAAGAATTTTGTTAAACTCCATTGGTTTATTGGGTGCCACCATCACTGTCTTAGGTATTTTAAGTGGATTGTCTTAATGGCATTGTCCATTACTAGGTACTGTCATTGTTCTATTTTCCAGGAAACAGAGGTTTAGCAGGATTAACTAGTCCAGGGTCCCACAGCTCGTAAACTGCTGTCTCTTGTCTCCCAGGTCTCAGCTCAGCTGTCTCTTTGGGACATCTTTCCAGACCATTCACTCTGTAGGAGTCACCTACCGCTGAGTGGCATATTTTTGTTTGTTTTTTTTTTTTTTTTTTTTTTTTTTTGCTTGGTTTTTTTTTTTGTTCCTACCTTGCCCACTACAAAATGTAGGCTCTGTGAGAGCAGTGCCCTTGTTTGACTAGTGAGAGTCCCAGTGCTTAGCACAAAGGCTGGCACATAGTAGGTGCTCAGTAAATACTGGCTGCTTGATTAAATGAGCGAGTGAATAAAGAATAGGAGCAACAGGCATGGTGGCTCACGCCTGTATCCCAGCACTTTGAAAGGCAGAGGTGGGAGGATCTCTTGAGCCCATGAGTTGGAGACCAGCCTGGGCAACACAGGGAGACTCCATCTTTACCAAGAAATTAAAAAATTAGCTGGGCATGGTAGTGCATGCCTGTGGTCTCAGCTACTTGGGAGGCTGAAGTCGGAGGATCCTTTGAGCCCAGGGGTTTGAGATTGCAGTGAGCCATGATTGTGCCACTGCAGTCCAGCCTGGGATGGAGTGTGACCCTGTCTCCAAAAAAAAAAAAACCCCCCCCAAAAAACCCAAAAAACAGAAACATTAAAAAATCTCAAGAGCTTTACATTCCTAATTCATTGAGAGGTATAAGTGGTGGTAGGACCCACAGTGGGCTTCAGTGAGGGTACATGTTGAGCACTGGAGCCAGAAGGAGGATAAACAATGGAATCCTCATCTGCACAGAAAAAGGGAATCCTTCCTTCCTGTTACGTCTCCCTCCTTCCTTCCCTTCTTTATCCGCATGACCCATGGCTGCAAGGAAGGAGCCACGTCCAGCCTCCTGCCTCTTGTTGGATGTGGAGCTCTTAGACACCCTTGTGTGTCTCATGGAAGCTCCCATAGCAGTGCCAGCCACCGTAGCAGGGTTGGAGGGAGGAGGAAGGCAGGCTTGGCAGTGCCAGTGGGGACCCTTGGTGTGTCCCTACTGGGTTCCTGCCATTTGGATTCCTCCCTAGGTTGCCATCTAGACAATTCAGAGGTGGCTCTCAGATTCTACAGCTTGGTGAGATTGCCAGACTCTGGCTAAGAGGGCTGGCTCCGGGGTCAGCCTGCTGGACTCACATCCTGGCTCTGCCCCTTACAGGCTGTAAGACCCTGTAAGGTGCAGTGTCCTCATCTACAAGAGGGCGAGGATAGAAGCCCCTGACTGTAGGATGCTTGGGAGGAGCAAGGCAAGTCATTCGCCTTGAGGGCTTTGCCACAGCGCTTGGCACACACTCGGCACTTACTCATGTTTTCGCTTATTGTTTTGGTGTCTAGGAAATTGCTTTCCACTGGATTCTGTTCTGTTTTCTGGAATCTTGTGGGCCATGCTGTGTGGGGTTGCCAGCCAGGCTTTGTGGCCTAGGCCTGTGTTAGAACCTATGACCGAGTGTCTTGGGTAAACACAAATGCGTGAGGTGAGGGAGGAGTGCTGGGCACTGGGGCATGTGAAAGGGGAATGAGTCATCAGCCCGCGCTTAGTGACAGAGCATCTTTGTGTGCCAGGCCTGGGGGAGGTGAATGGGATCTGGTCTCTGACCTACAAACTCATGGCAAGATCCGAGGCTGCAGACAGAGCTGTGTGCTGTTTGGGCAGCAGGGTGAGCTTTATTATTTTATTATTATTTTTATTTATTTTTGAGAGAGAGTCTTGCTCTGTCACCCAGGCTGGAGTGCAAGCGACACAATCTCGGCTCACTGCAACCTCAGCCTCCCGGATTCAAGCGATTCTCCCGCCTCAGCCTCCCAAGTAGCTGGGATTACAGGTGCCCACCACTGTGCCCAGCTAATTTTATTGGATTTTTTTTTTTTTTAAGTAGAGACAGGGTTTCACCATGTTACCCAGGCTGGTCTCAAACTCCTGAGCTCAGGCCATCTGCCTATCTCCCAAAGTACTGGGATTTCAGGGTGAGCCACTGCGCCCGGCCTATTTTATTTTTAAATTAGAAAAAAATGTACTGAGTCAGAGTCACAAGGTTTAATACTTAACAAGATAGAGGTGTAGCCATTGCAAAGTCAGTTTCCCTCCCACTCTCTCTAGTCAGTTACCCTGTGCCCTTCCCCAGGCAGTGAGTCTTACCATGTTCTTCTGTATTGTTCTAGGCATTTTTAAGCATTTATAAAAAAAAACACCATGCATGTTTATATAGATAAATAGATATATATTTTTCTTTTTTATTCTGTTATTAATATGCCCTACACCGTACATGTATTTTTCACTTAACCATACATTCTGGCCGGCGGTGGCTCGCGCCTGTAATCCCAGCACTTTGGGAGACCAAGGTGGGCGGATCACCTGGGGTCAGGAGTTTGAGACCAGCCTGGTCAACATGGTGAAACTGTCTCTACTACAAATACCAAACTTAGCCAGGCATGGTGGTGGGTGCCTGTAATCCCAGCTACTCAGGAGGCTGAGGAGGCAGAAGAATCACTTGGACCTGGGAGGCGCAGGTTGCAGTGAGCCAAGATCGCACCACTGCACTCTAGCCTGGGCGACTGAGTGAGACTCCGTCTCAAAAAAAAAAATTCTGAGTTCATTCCGTGTCAGTATATAACAACCTTCTTCACTACCTTTTTGAAATTATTTATTTATTTACTTGTTTGAGATGTGGGGGCTATGTTGCCCAGACTGTCTCAAACTCCTGGGTTCAAGTGATTCTCCTGCCTCAGCGTCCCAAATAGCTGGGACTACAGGCACACACCATTGCACCTGGCCTTTGATCATTATTTTAATGCCTTCATAGTATTACATTGAATAGTACCGTAGTTTGTTTAGCCAATCTACCACTGATGGTCATTTAGATTATTTCTCCATTTTATTTGTTTGTCTGTCTGTCTATCTATCTACTGTCTGTCTATCTATCTACCTACCTACCTACCTACTTATCTATTTAGCTATCTTTAGAGGCGCTGTCACCCAGGCTGGTCTTGAACTCCTGGCCTCAAGTGAACCCGGGCCTGCAAAGTGCTGGGGTTATAGGCGTTTGCCACTGAGCTTGGTCAGTTATATTTATTTTTTCTAATGGTTTATTATTACTAGGAATGTCACACAAGTCTTTGTGCCCATGTTAGACTGTATGGAATATCTGGAAGGGGAATGGCTGAAGTGAATGTACATTTGTAATTTTGATAGCATCGTCAAAATGTCCTCCGTGAGGTTATGCTGACTTAGATCCTTGCCAGCAGTGACAGCGCCTGTTTGTCCATCCTTGCCTTTATTAAGATTTTTGACTTTGGTCATAAAAAAATGATATCTTGGTGTGGTTTTAGTTTTGTATAATATTTAAAAATTGAGTCAGTTGCCAACATTTTATAACTGAATATTTACTCTTCAGAATGTCTTTGTCTTGAAGAATCAGATGGTCTAGGCTTGTGTAGGAACTGGACTGGAGGTGTGCCCCATCCCACTGGACCTTGTGTTTATTTTCATTAATTATTTTTTCTCCTTCTCCTCCTCCCTCCTCCTTCCTCCCTCCCCTCCTCCACCTCCTTCTTTCTTCTTTTCTTCTCTTCTATTTTTAAAAAACAAATAGAGATGGGATCTCACTATGTAGCTCAAGCTGGTTTCGCACTTCTAGCCATAAGTGATCTTCCTGCCTCAGCCTTTCAAAGTGCTGGGATTACAGGCATGAGCCACTGCACCTAGCCTATGTATTTTTTATGTGGCTTGCTGGGCCCCTGTAGGTTTGAGTTTGCCAGTCCTGGTCTAGAGAGAAACAGACCAGTAAAGTCTAAGAGAGCCCGAACTGCTTCCTCCTCTCTTTGCGAAGAGCACAGAGTTGGGTTTGAAAGGATAGATAGAAGATAAAGGGACAGGCTCGCAGGAGGATGTCTGGTGTGAGTGGGTCTTACAGACATGTTGGGTAGTTTGATAGAAATGGAGCAGTGGGGGAAGATGAGAGCGTAGGGTTCTGGGGCATGCCTGCCTTGGTTGCAGGAGAGTGGCTTGGTAATGGGACAGCAGAGATGAAAAGGTGAGAAGACGAGAGCCTTGGACTTGAGTCTGGTAGCTGTAGGATCATTGTGGGACTATCGCCTTTCCCTGTTTCTCCAGCCCTCAGTCTTTCCCTGTGAATATTCTGCTGCTCAGCAGGCCTGACTCCTCTTACAGAAGTATGACTCGCATGTCGTCCCACTCCCACACTTTCTTTTCCTGTGTTAATGTGCTAAGGATAATAGCCTCCAGCTCCATCCATGTCCTGCAAAAGACACAATCTTGTTCTTTTTTTATGACTGTATAGTATTCCATATGCATATGTACCACGTTTTCTTTATCCAGTCTGTCATTGGTGGGCATTGAGGTTCATTCCACATCTTTGCTTTGTGAATAGTGCTGCAGGGAACATTTGTGTGCAGATGTCTTTGTGGTAGAATGATTTATATTCCTTCGGATATTGAAATAAACTTTAAATGTCACATTTTGGGTACTCAGCAGCCACATGTGACTGGTGGCTACTGTGTCGGATGGTGCAGTATAGAATGGTTCCATCATCACAAAAACCTAGCAGGCAGTGCTGCGCCAGAGCAGGGCTCTCCACCTCGGGACTGTTGACATTTGGGGCAGATTACCCTCTCTGGTGGGGCTCTCCTGGACATTTTAGGATGTTTAGCAGCATCCCTGGGCTCTACCCACTACGTGTCAGTAGTACCCCACTCCCCTGCAGTTGTGACAATCAAACACATCCCTAGACATTGTCAAGCGTCTGCAGGGGCAAAATAACCCTGCCCTGTTATTGAGAACGATTGCTGTTGACTAATTCAGACTGCTTTTCTTTTCTTTTCTTTTCTTTTTTTGAGACAGAGTCTCAATCTGTTGCCCAGGCTGGAATGCAGTGGCAGAATATTGGCTCACTACAACTTCCTTCTCCGGGGTTCAAGCGATTCTTCTGCCTCAGTCTCCCCAGTAGCTGGGACTACAGGCACCTGCCACCATGCCCAGCTTTTATAAATATATATATAAATATATATATATATTTATATTTAGACAGAGTCTCGCTCTGTCACCCAGGCTGGAGTGCAGTGGCGCGGTCTCGGCTCACTGCAGCCTCTGCCTCTTGGGTTCAAGCAATTCTCCTGCTTCAGCCTCTGAGTAGCTGGGACTGCATCCACACCCAGCTAATTTTTGTATTTTTAGTAGAAACGGCGGGGTTTCACCATGTTGGCCAGAATGGTCTTGATCTCCTGACCTCTTGATCCACCTGCCTCAGCCTCCCAAAGTGCTGGGATTACAGGAGTGAGCCACCGCACCTGGCCCATGCCCAGCTAATTTTTGTATTTTTAGTAGAGACAAGGTTTCGTCATGTTGGCCAGGCTGGTCTCGAACTCCCGACCTTAAGTGATTCGCCTGCCTCGGCCTGCCAAAGTACTGGGATTACAGGCATGAGCCACCATATCTGGCTACTTTTAATTTTTCTTGGTGTTCTTTTTGGATCTGCCCAACGTCAGTGCTGAGACTGTTCTTTCCTGGACCTTGTAACTTCCTGGAAGGTTCGTGTGTCGTGCAGAGAATTCAGCAAATATTTGCGCAGTGCGTACGGACTATAGGGGAACTCGCAGCAGAGATGATGGTGTCTGCGGAGGCCAACTCCTTCCCTACTCCTTGTTATATTAGTTACCTTTTTCAGAAACATTGTTCCCTCGGCTTTGCTCCTCTAATATTTGCTTTTCCTTTGCATTTCAGCCAGATTGTATGAAACCATTGTGTATCTGGTTAGCAGACTATCTGCTGTTAAAACCTTTATTTGTCTTAGAGTCCAATCCTAAGAAAATCCATTTCGGTTTTCCTTTATATAAATGGTCTAGGCTGGGCGTGGTAGCTCATGCCTGTCATCCACCTTGGAAGGCCCAGGCGGGTGGATCACCTGAGGTCAGGAGTTTGAAACTAGCCTCGCCAACATGGTGAAACCCCATCTCTACTGAAAATACAAACATTAGCTGGCCGTGGTGGTGCAGGCCTGTGGTCCCACTACTCAGGAAGCTGAGGTGGGAGGATCGCTTGAGCCTGGGAGGCGGAGGTTATATTGAACCGAGATTGGGCCACTGCATTCCAGCCTGGGTGACAGAGTGAGACCTTGTCTCAAAAAAAAAAAAATAAAATAAAATATGAATAAATAAATAAATAAATGGTCTGAGCAGGAAACAATGTAAACTAAGTTATTTCTAAACTTACATTTTAACCTAGTTGAATGGCTGTTGTTATCAATGGGTGAGAAAGTTATTTCATATTTTCCTTTTTTATCTGGAAAAATAGCTTAAGAGAAAGAACTTTTTTTTTTTTTTTTTTGAGATAGAATCTTACTCTGTCACCCAGACTGGAGTACAGTGCCAGAATCTCGGCTCACTGCAACCTCCACCTCCTGGGTTCAAGCGATTCTCCTGTTTCAGCTTTCTGAGTAGCTGAGACTACAGGTATTTGCCACCGCACCCGGCTAATTTTTGTATTTTTAGTAGAGACAGGGTTTCACCATGTTGGCCAGGATGGTCTCGATCTCTTGACCTCATGATCCACCTGCCTCAGCCTCCCAAAGAGCTGGGATTACAGACGTGAGCCACCGCGCCTGGCCTAATTTCTTACTCTTAAAGGATTCGGTCTTGCAGCCCATCTCCCCAGCCTGTCTGGAATGTGGGATGGAAGTTTATTTGTCATGGCAGTGTCAGACGGTCCAGTTTCAGTTTGGTGTTAAGGAACAACAGCAGCACCCACACCACCAAGGTGACAGCTGCCACAACACAGCTTCGGGCCACTGCTCCTCTGGAACCCTGAGGCGCCAGGGAGCTGAAGTCCATCCATGCGACACACGGGGTGTGGCTGCAGCTTCCCCGGGAAGAGAGAGCTGTGTGTATAAATCCACTTCTCAGTAGGAAGGCTGGCTGTCACCTCTCTTGTTTGGACAGATGTGGGGGAATTTGGTCACTTGTAAATTTGCCACCAAGCTCAAGGTTTCTGCTGCGGGACAACAGTTCCAAAATGTTGGGCAGGCAATGGTTCTGGATGCTGCATGATAAATTTAAAGAATTCATGGGCAGGAACTGAATCGCATTGAGACATTTAGCAAGATGCTTATTTATTTTTCAATTTCCCTTCAATATTTACAGCCCTGTCAGGGCCCACTTTTTAGCACCAAACACTTGCTAACTTCTCAGCAATAAAGAAAGGAGGGACCAGGCGCGGTGGCTCATGCCTGTAATCCCAGCACTTTGGGAGGTCGAGGTGGGTGGATCACCTTAGGTCAGGTGTTCGAGACCAGCCTGGCCAACATGGTGAAACCCCGTCGCTACTAAAAATACAAAACTTAGCCGGGCATGGTGGTGCACACCTGTAATCCCAGCTGCTTGGGTGGTTAAGGCACAAGAATTGCTTGAACCCAGGAGGCGGAGGTTGCAGTGAGCTGAGATTGTGCCACTGTACTCCAGCCTGGGCGACAGAGCGAGACACTGTCTCAAAAAAAAAAAAAAAAACAGAAAAAGAAAAAGAAGGGAGGAGCAGCAGCAGCAGGGTAGGCTTCGGGCTCAGAGGCACTGCCAGCTGCAGCAGCCAGCCGGAGTGGAGTAACACACTTTGCTTTTCATTGTGCTGGTTTTGTTATTTATCTTCTATTTATGGCAAGTGATACTGGTTTCTAGTTATGGTAATGGCATGAGGTTATCTTTTTTTTTTTTTTTTTTTTTTTTTTTTGAGACAGTGTCTTGCTCTGTTCCCTAGTCTGGAGTACAGCGGCATGATCAGGGCTCACTGCAGCCTCGACTTCCTGGACTCAAGCGATCCTCTGTCCCTAAACCCCCACCTAGCTGAGACTATAGGCATGTGCCACCATGCCTGGCTAATTATTTTTGAATTTTAGTAGAGATGAGGTCTCACCATGTTGCTCGGGCTGGTCTCCAACTCCTGAACTCAAGCGATCTTCCCGCCTCGGCCTCTCAAAGTGTTGGGATGACAGGTGTGAGCTATCCCTGGCCAGAGATTATCATTTAAAATACATTTATGTAAATGGGGTGAATCTATTTTAAACAAATAGTTTATATATAAAACCTAGAGCAGGAGTTCTCAACTGGGCACAAGTGGCGTTTTGGGCTAGATACTTCTCTGTTGTGGCGGTTGTCTGTGCATTGTAAGGTGTCTCGCGGCATCCCTGGCCGCCTCCATTCACTAGATGAGAGTAGCATCTTGGAGTTGTGACAACCAACAGTGTCTCCAGATATTGCAGGATACCCACCCTGGGGGTGCAAAATTGCCTCCAGTTGAGAACCACTGATGTAAGGTGATCAAATTTAGACAAAATCGTGTAGTTAGAAGCTAGAGGTATTTGGAGATCATAGAAATCCCATGTGTGTATGAAAATGGCTGAAGTTTGGGAAACTCTGTTCAGGCAAGCTTCCCTCCATTGTGAGGTCCACTTACTTTTTTTTTTTAGACGGAGTTTTGCTCTTGTTGTCCATGCTGGAGTGCAGTGGTGTGATCTTGGCTCACTGCAACCTCAGCCTCCCAGGTTCAAGCTCTTCTCCTGCCTCAGCCTCCCGAGTAGCTGGGATTACAGCCATGCACCACCACGCCCGGCTAATTTTGTATTTTTAGTAGAGGTGGGGTTTCACCATGTTGGTCAGATGGTCTCCATCTCCTGACCTCGTGATCCGCCTGCCTTGGCCTCCCAAAGTGGCGTGAGCCACCATGCCTGGCCTATGAGATCCACTTACTCACGTTCATGTGTGCGTCCTTTGCCACTGACATCAGTTCAAGATTAAGGTGGAAGGAGGTGTCTTGAAAGGGTTGCTCTCCAGCAGCATTGGCCAGTAGAACTCTCAGCCATGATGGAATGTTCTGTGTCTGCACAGTCTAGTCTGTAGTTAGTGGTCACATGTAGCTATGGAGCACTCAGTGCGGCCAGGGAAAAGGAGGACTTGAATTATTTTAATTAATTGAAACTTAAAATAGCCACATGTGGTAGAAGCCGCCAAGGTGGACAGCACAACTGTAAAGAAGTCAGAGTAGTAAGGACAGGATGATGAAATGCAGGCTTTAAGGTGTAGACTGTACTCTTTAAACATTATAATGGGGGCCGGGTATCGTGGCTCACGTCTGTAATCCCAGCACTTTGAGAAGCTGAGGTGGGAGGATTGCTCGAGCCCAGGAGTTAGAGACTAGTCTGGGTAACACAGTGAGACTGTTTCTACTAAAAATAAAAAAATAAAAAAAAATTATCCAGGCGTGGTGGCACACACCTGTAGTCCCAGCCACATGGGAGGCTGAGGCAAGAGGATCACTTGAGCCTGGGGAGAAGGAGGCTGCACTGAGCCATGATGGTGCCACCGCACTCCTGCCTGGGCGACAGAGTGAGACCTTGTCTCAAAAAACAAAAACAACAACACAAAACCCATTAGAATTGAAGACATATAAAACCAACAGGAATGTGTCTTTACACATGGCCCAGCCGTGTGGCAGAGAGAAATCTTTTTTTTTTTTTTTTTTTTTTTTTTTTGAGACGGAGTCTCGCTCTGTCGCCCAGGCTGGAGTGCAGTGGCCGGATCTCAGCTCACTGCAAGCTCCGCCTCCCGGGTTTACGCCATTCTCCTGCCTCAGCCTCCCGAGTAGCTGGGACTACAGGCGCCCGCCACCTCGCCCGGCTAGTTTTTTGTATTTTTAGTAGAGATGGGGTTTCACCATGTTAGCCAGGATGGTCTTGATCTCCTGACCTTGTGATCCACCCGTCTCGGCCTCCCAAAGTGCTGGGATTACAGGCTTGAGCCACTGCGCCCGGCCCAGAGAAATCTTTTTATTTATTTTTTTGAGATAGAGTTTTGCTCTTGTCGCCCAGGCTGGAGTGCAATGGTGCAATCTTGGCTCACTGCAACCTCCACCTTCTGGGTTTAAGCGATTCTTCTGCCTCAGTCTCCAGGGTAGCTGGGATTACAGGTGCCCACCACCACGCCCGGCTAATTTTTTTTTTTTGAGATGGAGTCTCACTCTTGTTGCCCATGCTGGGGTACAATGGCACGATCTCAGCTCACCACAACCTCTGTCTCCTGGGTTTAATCAGTTCTCCTGCCTCAGCCTTACAAGTAGCTTGAATCACAGGCATGCGCCACCACCCATCTAATTTTGTATTTTTAGTAGAGACAGGATTTCTTCATGTTGGTTAGGCTGATCTTGAACTCCTGACCTCAGGTGATCCACCCGCTTTGGCTTCCCAAAGTGCTGGGATTACAGGCGTGAGCCACCATGCCCAGCCTAATTTTTTGTATTTTTTGTAGAGATGGGGTTTCACTATGTTGGTCAGGCTGATCTTGAACTCCTGACCTCAGGTGATCCACCCGCCTTGGCCTCCCAAAGTGCTGGGAATACAAGCATGAACCACCGCGCCTGGCCTGCCAGACAGGAATCTTAAAAGATTTTAGGTAGCGGCTGACAGACTCCCAACTAAAATTGGTTTGAGTTGGCTGGGGCATGGTGACTCACACCTGCAACCCCAGCACTTTGGGAGGCTGAGGCGGGCAGATCCCTTAAGTCCAAGGAGTTTGAGACCAGCCTGGGCTGTATAGGGAGACCCCTGACTCTGCAAAAAATTATAAAATTAGCCAGGTGTGGTGGTGCATGCCTGTAGTCCCATCGGGAGGCAGAGGTGGGAGGATTGCTTGAGTCCAGGAGGTAGAGGCTCCAGAGAGCTATGATCTCGCCACTGCACTGCAGCCTGGGTGACAGAGTGAGACCCTGTCTCTAAATAAATAAATAATAATGAAACAAAGTAAACTGGCTTGAGCAAAGTAAAATACAACAAAAGCCATTTTATTGGCTCTGAGACTGAAAGTCTGGGGATGGGTGAATCTTTGCACTCTCTCGAGGTTATCAGGAACTTCTCGTCTCTGCTGTCCTCCTTGGGGGCTTCATTTTCAGGCCGACTAGTCCCTAAATGGGAACAGGGCGTCTGTCCCCTGCCCAGGCGTGTTTTCTGCTACCATAGCAACCCCAGGGAGAAGAGCACGTCTTTCCAAGTATTTCTAGCAAAATCCCAGCCAGGGGTCTCACTGTCCCTTCTCAAGCCATCATGTCCAGAACATCCAGGGCTCTCCCTGGCTGAGCCTGGAGTCTGCACTCATCATGCCTGAAATTCAGAGATGGGGTTGGGCTCAGCTAAACCCCGTGGAAAGAAGATGGAGGAAATTGACTTTTAAAACCATGATTAAAGAGTAAGTGTAGGTGAGGTCAGGAGATCGAGACCATCCTGGCTAACAAGGTAAAACCCCATCTCTACTAAAAAGTAGAAAAAATCAGCCGGACGTGGTGGTGGGTGCCTGTTGTCCCAGCTACTAGGGAGCTGAGGGAGGAGGCGGCGGAGCTTGCAGTGAGCCAAGATCGTGCTGCCTGCTCTCCAGTCTGGGAGACAGAGCAAAACTCCATCTCAAAAAGAAAAAAGAGTAAGTGTAGGATAGAAGAAAACTCTGTATGGCAGCCTAGGACTGAGGGAGTAGACCTAAGAAAGGACATACTTGGAAGGGGCCCCTCTGCCAGGGTTCAGACCTGGTTGGGGACATTGGGGTCCAGGCTGTTGGATGGCAAGAAAGTTGGCGGGCTTGCAGGGCCAGAGCTGGTCTGCACCCATGGGGAAGGGGGAAAGCAACCTTCCAAGTGCAGATGGGGCTGGTGAGTCATAGCTGGTGGTTCACACGTGTCCCTCCAGAGTGTTGCTCTGTCACCCAGGGTGGAGTACAGTGGTGCGATCTCAGCTCACTGCAACCTCTGCCTCCCAGGTTCAAGCGATTCTCTTGTCTCAGCCTCCCGACTAGCTGGGACTCAGGCCTACAGGCACCTGCCACCACGCCTTGTTAATTTTTGTAGTTTCAGTGGAGGCGGAGTTTCTCCATGTTGGCCAGGCTGGTCAACCTCCTGACCTCAAGTGATCCACCTACCTTGGCCTCCCAAAGTGCTGGAATTACAGGCGTGAGCCACCGCACCCAGCCTCCCTCCAGCGTTCTCTACTGAGAAAGCTTAACACTGGAGCTCTGAAAAGGAGAGAGGCAAACACTTTGTTATTTATTTACTTATTTAGTTATATTATTATTATTATTATTATTATTTGAGACGGAGTCTCGCTCTGTCGCCCAGGCTGGTGTGCAGTGGCCCGATCTCCACTCACTGCAAGCTCCGCCTCCCAGGTTCATGCCATTCTCCTGCCTCAGCCTCCCGGGTAGCTGGGTCTACAGGTGCCTACCTCCACGCCCGGCTAATTTTTTGTATTTTTAGTAGAGACGGGGTTTCACCATGTTAGCCCGGATGGTCTCGATCTCCTGACCTTGTGATCTACCCGCCTCGGTCTCTCAAAGTGCTGGGATTACAGGCATGAGCCACTGCGCCCAGCCTGTTTTTTATTTATTTTTATTTTATTTTATTTTTTTGAGACAGAGTCTTGCTCTGTTGCCCAAACTGTAGTGCAGTGGTGTGATCTCTGCTCACTGCAACCTCCGCCTCCCGGGTTCAAGAGAGTCTTCGGCCTCAGGCTCCCTGGTAGCTGGGATTGCAGGTGTGTCATGCACCACCATGTGTGGCTAACTTTTGTATTTTTAGTAGAGACAGGGTTTTACCACGTTGGCAAGGCTGGTCGTGAACTCCTGACCTCAGGTGATCTGCTCACCTCGGCCTCCCAAAGTACTGGGATTACAGGCGTGAGTCACTACATCCGGCCGAGAGGCATACACTTTCGATGGGGCTTGTGCTGTCCTACAAGTAGGAGAGAGAGAGCTGGAACTGAAGCTGGAGCTGCAGTCTGGGCCTTGGTTTGATCCTTGGCCTTTGGCCAGCACAGCCTAAGATCCTTAGTAGTGTGGGCACGAGCACGCTTCCCAAGTTTGGAGTGGGCAGTGTAGGCAAGTCGATGAATTTTGCTGCCGACACCCTTTGAGATCTTGGGCTCAACCTCTTTGGACTTTGCAAGGGTCTTGATAGCCTCAACATGTGCACTCATGGCCTTGGTGGTGTTGGCCTGCATCTTCTTCATGCCCTTCTTGTTGTACTTCTTGGCAAAGTGCATGTTCCTCAACTTGGGGTTCACCCACTTAAGAAAGTCGTATCGGCCGGGCGCGGTGGCTCACGCCAGTAATCCCAGCACTTTGGGAGGCCGAGGTGGGCGGATCACGAGGTCATGATGCCAAGACCATCCTGGCTAACACGGTGAAACCTCATCTCTACTAAAAATACAAAAAAATTAGCCGGGCGTGGTGGCGGGTACCTGTAGTCCCAGCTACTCGGGAGGCTGAGGCAGGAGAATGGCGTGAACCTGGGAGGCAGAACTTGCAGTGAGCCGAGATCGCGCCACTGCACTCCACCCTGGGCAACAGAGCAAGACTCCGTCTCAAAAAAACAAAACAAAAAAAACAAAAAAGGCCGGGCGCGGTGGCACAAGCCTGTAATCCTAGCACTTTGGGAGGCCGAGACGGGCGGATCACGAGGTCGGGAGATCGAGACCATCCTGGCTAACACGGTGAAACCCCGTCTCTACTAAAAAAATACAAAAAACTAGCCGGGCGAGGTGGCGGGCGCCTGTAGTCCCAGCTACTCGGGAGGCTGAGGCAGGAGAATGGCGTGAACCCGGGAGGCGGAGCTTGCAGTGAGCTGAGATCCGACCACTGCACTCCAGCCTGGGCGACAGAGCGAGACTCTGTCTCAAGAAAGTCATATCTTTGTGACTGGGATTTCTTTTTGTTTGTTTGTTTTTTAAAACTTCTAAAAAAAAAAGGATGCATGTGGACTGAGATTTCTTGATGCCATTTCTGTTCCATTTTCTGGACTGGTTGTGTGTAGTTGTATGTGGACTTGGACATGTCTGCACCGGAACCCACAGCTCCCGAAGTGCCTGGAACTGGAAGAGGACTTCATTCTTTAGAGGGGGTTGGGAATTTCATTTATGGCTTATCCCTGTTTATTTAACCAGTCTTCCTTTGATGAACCAGTGTTATGGTCTGAATGTATCCCTTTCCCGTAAATGTGATAGTTGTATAAAGTGGGGCATTCAGGAGGTGATTGGGTCATGAAGGCAGAATCCTCATGAATTCTGTTATAAAAGAGGCAGGAGAGGCTGAGTGCGGTGGCTCACACCTGTAATCTCAACACTTCGGAAGATGAGGTGGGCAGATCACTTGAGCCCAGGAATTTGAGACTAGCCTGGGCTACATGGTGAAACCCCATCTCTCCAAAAAAATACAAAAATTAGCCAGGTGTGATTGTGCTTGCCCGTAGTCCCAGCTACTTGGGAGGCTGAGAGGTGGGAGGATTGGTTGAGCTTGGAAGGTTGAGGCTGCAACAAGCTGAGATCATGCCACTACACTCCATCCTGGGCAACAGAGAGACCCTATCTCAAGAAGAAAAAAAAGAAAAAAGGGCATGAGGGGCCAGGCACAGTGGTACAACTTGTAATCCCAGCACTTTGGGAGGCAAAGGTGGGAGGAGAGCTTAAGGCCAGGTGTTTGAGACCACCCTGGACACCATAGCAAGACCCTGACTCTACAAAATATTAAAAAATTAGCCAGGCATGGTGGCACATGCCTTTAGTCCCATATACTTGGGAGGCTAATGTAAGAGGATTGCTTGAGCCCAGGAGTTTGAGGCTGCAGTGAGCTGTGATTGTACCACTGTACTCCAGCCTGGGTAAGAGTGACTTTTTAATTAAAAATTAAATAAATAAATAACAACAGCAACAACAAAAAGGCCGGGTGTGGTGGCTCACGCCTGTAATCCCAGCACTTTGGGAGTTGGGAGGCCGAGGCGGGCGGATCATGAGGTCAGGAGTTCAAGACCAGCCTGACCAACATGGTGAAACCCCGTCTCTACTTAAAAATACAAAAATTAGCCGAACATGGTGGCGCATGCCTATAATCCCAGCTCAGGAGGCTGAGGCAGGAGAATCGTTTGAACCCAGAGGTTGCAGTGAGCAGAGATCGCGCACTCCAGCCTGGGCGACAGAGTTAGACTTCGTCTGGGGAAAAAAAAAAAAAAAAAAAAAAAAAAAGGCATGAGGAATGGGCCTCACCAGGTACTGAATCTACTGGTGTCTCCATCTGGGACTTTGCAGCCTCTAGAACTAGGAGCAATACATTTCCGTTGTTTGTAAATTACATAGTCTAAGGTATTTTGTTATAGTAGCAGGAAGGGACTGAAACAAATGGTTAGATTTGTTTCCAGTCTCTTGCTCCCACAGTGGAGTGAGTGACCTGTACTTTGTGCATATGCACAAAGATGATAGGCTAAGCAATTAATAAATAGCATATCTGGATAGCTCGATGTGTGGAAACTTCTGCTAAAACAAAACAGAACAAAAATGTTGTATAAACAGTCAACCTGACAGTTTATGATTCTCTTAAATTCATTTTTCATCTTTCATTGGAACCATGCAACTATGAAAACAGTCATTACTGGATTATTATAAGAGAGGGAGAGAAATCCTGGCTCATAGAGGAGTCAGTCTTAAACATCCAGTAAGGTTTCTGCAAATACAATGATGCGTATTTTCTGACAAATGAATCTTCCCTCCCTCCTTTCCTTCCCTTTTTCTCTCCTCCCTTTCCTCTCCCCCTCCCTCTTTGCTTCATTCATTCAAAATGTATTCAGTGAGTGTCCACTGATGGCCAGCATGGGCGATTTGCACTTGGGAACAGGAGTGGGGAGAGTGAGTGGACTCCTTGAGGCTTCTGTGTGTGTCTCTGGCTTTTGGACAACTTAGAAAGGGGCTAACGAGAATTGAGTTACTAGAAGTGAAATCTCTTAGCAGAGCCACACTCCACCATGAATGCCGGTTTACTGGAATGAGGATGCTATTTTTAAGAAAGAGCATTGTGTTTCATCATGGAAATTTTGAGCATCTGAGCAGGCAGCCTGCTGGCTCGCTCATCTTTAAGGTCCTGATGCACAGAGACTGGTCTGCTCAGCTCTGTACCCCAGCACCCACCAGGACCTGCCCTGTGGGAAGAAGGGAAGAAGGAAGGTCTGGGTAGACGAGTAATATGTGAGTTGTTGGTTTCACCTCAGCTGGCAACATCCCAGGGGGCTGGCGGGGCTGGCAGGGCTGGGACCTTGTCTCAGCCTTTGAGTGCTGGGGCAGTGAGGTGAGCAGTCCAACGAGGGACGTTTTTGTTGCAGTTTTTCGGGAGCTGGCACTTCTCAGAATGCCTTATTTAATAAAGCTGTTCTGAAGGACAAGCTGCCCTTTTTGAGGTCCTCAGAGTAGCTTTGTTTTGCAAGAGCAGCCCAGATTCCTCAGTGTTCCTTTGCCTTGTGGGAGGGTGACCTGGGAGTGGGGTGCCGAGGTTGGCACCCATGTGCTGCCCTCTTGGGAAAACCATGTTGGGGGCGCCCTTGGGGTCATTCTGCCAACAGCTGGTGTGCTGGCTTCTCTCCAGGTTATATCGAGCTCTGGGACATCATCTTTGTGCCTTGCTTCTCTAATGTGTTGCTGAAAAGGAAAGCTAGGGGTGGAGAGGAGATTCCCCCGCTTCCCCTTTTTCCTTTATATAGCAATCTTGGTGGAACCAGCAGCTGTGACAGCATGGGTTGGGGAAAAGACTAGGCTTTAAAATAAGGCTGACACAGTTCAAGGCCAGACCCAGCTGTTTCTTATGTCTCTGCAGACTTGGGTGCTTTAACTGTTGCAAGCTGCCCCTTTTTTTTGTTTTGTTTTTGGAGACGGAGTCTCCCTCTGTCACCCAGGCTGGAGTGCAGTGGCATGATCTCGGCTCACTGCAACCTCTGCCTCCTGGGTTCAAGCGATTCTCCTGCCTCAGCCTCCTGGGTAGCTGGAATTAAGGCGTGTACCACCACACCTGGCTAATTTTTATATTTCTAGTAGACACGGGGTTTCACCATGTTGGCCAGGCTGGTCTCAAACTCCTGACCTCAGGTAATCTGCCTGCCTCAGCCTCCCAAAGTGCTGGGATTACAGGCGTGAGCCATCTCGCTCGGCCCAAGCTTCTCACTTATCTATGAAGCATAGATGTAGTACTACTGCTTATTGTGATTTATTTATTTATTTATTTATTTATTTATTTATTTATGAGACTGAATCTCGCTGTCTCCCAGGCTGGAGGGCAGTGGCGCGATCTCGGCTCACTGCAAGCTCTGCCTCCCGGGTTCACGCCATTCTCCTGCCTCAGCCTCCTGAGTAGCTGGGAGTACAGGCGCCCGCCACCACGCGTGGCTAATTTTTTTTTTTTTTGTATTTTTAGTAGAGACGGGGTTTCACTGTGTTAGCCAGGATGGTCTCGATCTCCTGACCTCGTGATCAGCCTGCCTCAGCCTCCCAAAGTGCTAGGATTACAGGTGTGAGCCATTGCACCTGGCTCGATATATTTATTTTCTTAAATCCTTTTATTCTAAAATAAAGCCTATCTTTAAAAAAAAAATTTTTTTTTTTTTTTTTGAGGTGGAGTCTTGCTCTGTCACCCAGACTGGAGTGTAGTGGCGATATCTTGGCTCACTGTAACCTCCACCTACTGGGTTCAAGTGATTCTCCTGCCTCAGCCTCCTGAGTAGCTGGGATTACAGGCTCCCGCCACCTGTAATCCAGCCAAATGCCTGGCTAATTTTTGTATTTTTGGTAGAGATGAGGTTTCACCATCTTGGTCAGGCTGATCTCGAACTCCTGACCTTGTGATCCGCCTGCCTCAGCCTCCCAAAGTGCTGGGATTACAGGTGTGAGCCACCGTACCTGGCTAAAAAATTATTTTTAACAGAGATGAGAGTCTTACTTTGTTGCCCAGGCTGGTGTCAGTCTCCTGGACCCAAATGATCCTCCCGCCTTGGCCTTCCAAAGTGTTGGGATTACAGGCATGAACCACCATGGCTGGATGAATCCTACTTTTTGGAACACAGTCTTGTGCCACATACTGACATATCAGCCTACCACAGACTACATTTTTTTTTTTTTTGAGACAGTCTCACTCTGTCGCCCAGGCTGGAGTGTGGTAGCGTGATCTCGGCTCACTGCAAGCTCCGCCTCCTGGGTTCACGCCATTCTCCTACCTCAGATTCCCGAGTAGCTGGGACTACAGGTGCCCACCACCATGCCTGGCTAATTTTTTGTATTTTTAGTAGAGACAGGGTTTCACCATGTTAGCCAGGATGGTCTTGATCTCCTGACCTTGTGATCCGCCCGCCTCAGCCTCCCAAAGTGCTGGGATTACAGGCATGAGCCACCGTGCCCGGCCCACAGAACACATATATAACTGTGTCCCCATTAGATTGGAATACTGTATTTTTACTGTGTTTAGATATGTTCAGACACAAGTACTTACCATTGTGCTGCGACTTCCTGCCTTATTCAGTACAGTCTCATGCCGTACAGGTTAGTAGCTGAGGAGTAATAGGCTGTACGCAGCCTAGTGCGTAGCAGGTGATAGCATCCAGGTTGTGTAAGTCACTCTAGAATGTTCCCACAGTGCCGAAACGGCCTAATGCATTTCTTAGAACATATCCCTGTTGCTTAAAACTGCATGACTGTAAATAATTTGGGATTGGGGACAAAGTATCTTTTTATTTATTTATTTATTTTTTGAGACAAGGTCTCACTCTGTCGCCAGGCTAGAGTGCAGTGGTGCGATCTCAGCTCACTGCGACCTCTGCCTCTAGGTCTCAAGTGATTATCCTCCCTCAGCCTCCTGAGTAGCTGGGATTACAGGCATGCGCCACCACGCCCGACTAATTTTTGCATTTTTGATAGAGATGGGATTTCACCACGTTGGCCAGGATGGTCTCGATCTCTTGACCTCATGATTTGCCCGCCTTGGCCTCCCAAAGTGCTGGGATTACAGGCATGAGCCACCGCTCCCGGCCAGGACAAAGCATCTTTTATTTTGACCACAGCTTCATGGGAGCTTCTGTTCTCTTTTCTTTTTTCACTGAAAGATGAAGCCTTAAATATGACTGTGGTCCTGCGCCAGAGAAGATGCTATAGAGAAAAGCATTTTGAGAAGAGTGGGCAGGCATGAGCACAGCCTTGATGTGTGGGCGTGGCCTTGATGCGTGGGTCTGTCTTTCCCACAGGTGCTGCGAGTGGCTGAGATGCTGCGGTGGAGGGGAGGCCAGGCCCCGCACTGTCTGGCTGGGGCACCCGGAGAAGAGGGACCAGAGGTATCCTCGAAATGTCATCAACAATCAGAAGTACAATTTCTTCACCTTTCTTCCTGGGGTATGTGCAGACAGGGACTATGTTCTTTTCTTATTTCCATCACAATTACATGCATTGGTACAGATGTGATGTGATGTGATGTGATATTATGTTATGTTATATTATGTTATATTATTTTTTAGAGTCTCACTCTGTCGCCTAGGCTGGAGTGCAGTGGCATAATCTTGGCTCACTGCAACCTCTGCCTCCTGAGTTCAAGCGATTCTCCTGCCTCAGCCTCCTGAGTAGCTGGGATTACAGGTGTGTGCCACCATGCCCAGCTAATTTTTGTATTTTTAGTAGAGATGGGGTTTCACCATGTTGGCCAGGCTGGTCTTGAACTCCTGACATCAGGTGATCCACCCACTTCAGCCTCCCAAAGTGCTGGGATTACAGGTGTGAGCCATCCTGCCTGCCAGTACAGTCCTGAAAGACTGAGTTCCCTGTGGCAGATGTCGGTGACTTTTCTGTGCCACCTTAGCCCCTGGTTGTTCATCTTCCCTGAGCTCAGCACTGGGTAGTGGCGGGGTTGGAGGTGGGGTGGGTGGAGGGGGCACCTGCCTCTGTCTTCAAGGCTGTGTGACTCCACCTGCTCGGTTAGAGTAACTAGACATGTATTTGGTGTGCTGAGCCTAAGAGTGAAAAAGTCATTCTGGGGACCTCGCATTATGACCAAAACAGCGGAAAAGAATGTCAGCAGTGCTTAAATTTCCCCCCATCATGACACATGTAGTCAGTATTGGCAAGTTGGGAGATAATAGCTTAGAGGAGACAAAAATAAAGATGCATTTTAATCTTACCATCTATAGGCCGGGGGCAGTGGCTCAGCCTGTAATCCCAGCACTTTGGGAGGCTGAGGCGGGTGGATCACAAGGTCAGGAGTTTGAGACCAGCCTGGCCAAGATGGTGAAACCCCGTCTCTACTAAAAATAAAAAATCAGCCGGGTGTGGTGGCACGCGCCTGTAGTCCCAGCTACTCAGGAACCTGAGGCAGGAGAACTGGGAGGTGGAGGTTGCAGTGAGCCGAGGTTGTGTCACTGTACTCCAGCCTGGGTGACAGAGCGAGACTCCATCTCAAAAATAATAATAATAATAATAATAAATAATAACAATAAATAAATAAAAAATCTTACCATCTATAGAGAGAATTTTCATTAATGTTTTTGCTAATGATAAATGTTTCTGGTGGCATAACACTTCCACATTAGCTTACACAAATCCATGGACATGTGCTCAGCAAACCTTCCCCCTAACATGCACACAAATTGAATATCTATTTTTATCCAGCACAGCCTCCAAACACACACCAGTTGACTTTGAGAAACAGCAGTAGCACTCAGCTCCAATGCAGAAAGGAACATAATGGCAGTGTGAGATATTGAGTGATAGTACAGAGGCACAAATCTATTCAGTTGGAATTTTTTTTTTTTTTTTTTTTTTTTTTTTTGAGACGGAGTCTCGCTCTGTCACCTAGGCTGGAGCGCAGTGGTGCCATCTTGGCTCACTGCAGCCTCCACCTCCTGGGTTCAAGCGATTCTCCTGCCTCAGCCTCCCAAGTAGCTGGGATCACAGACACCCACCACCACACCCGGCTGATTTTTTGTATTTTTAATAGAGATGGGGTTTCACCATGTTGGCCAGGCTGGTCTCTTAACTCCTGACCTCAGGTGATCCACCCACCTTGGCCTCCCAAAGTGCTGGGATTATAGGTGCGAGCCAACGTGCCCAGCCGTGAGTGTTTTTTTAAGGGTGATTTTGACTATATTCATTGCCAGTTTCCTCAACGCCCCCCAACTCTCAGTACCTTAAGTGAGAAATAGGTTTATTCTCATTCATGGAAAGTCTGATGCAGACTGGGCCACACTCCTCCATCTCCTGGCGATGCCACCTGGAATATGTGACCATCAAAGTCACCAGGTTGGCACAAGAGGCACCAATGGCTCTTAGCTGCCTTAGCCTCAAAGAGACACAGTACTTCATTACCTGTTGGCCCAAACTAGTCACGTGGTCTCAGTCTGACTCTCGGGTCCTTGCCAATGGTCAGAACCACACTGCTCCCCAGGGGAGGATTCGACTGTGTTATTTTATGGAATAGAGGTCATATTGTGGACATAACTTTTTTTTTTTTTTTTTTTTTTGAGACAGAGTCTTACTCTGTCGCCCAGCCTGGAGTACAATGGCACGATCTCGGCTCACTGCAGCCTCCTCCTCCTGGGTTCAAGTGATTCTCCTGCCTCAGCCTCCTGAGTAGCTGGGATTACAGGCGTGTGCCACCATGCCTGGCTAATTTTTGTATTTTTTAGTAGAGATGGGTTTCACGGTGTTGTCCGGGCTGGTCTTGAACTCCTGACCTCGTGATCCACCCGCCTCGGCTTCCCAAAGTGCTGGGATTACAGGCATGCGCCACTGTGCGCGGCCATGTAAGTTTTTAAAAATAATTTTTTATTTTATTTTTTGAGATGGAGTTTCACTTTTTATTTTTTGAGATGGGGGACTCACTGTTACCAGGTGGGAGTGTAGTGACGTGATCTTGGCTCTCTCTCTGCCCCCTGGGCTCAATTGATCTTCCTGCTTCAGCCTTCTCAGTGGCTGAGACTACAGGTGCATGCCACCACTCTTGGCCAATATTTGTATTTTTTGTAGCGATGGGGTTTCACCATGTTGCCATGGCTGCTCTTGAACTCCTCAGCTCAAGCAGTCTGCCCACCTCAGCCTCCCAAAGTGCCGAGATTACAGGTGTGAGCCTCCGTGCCTGGCCAGACATAACTTTTTATCTTTCTTTTTGCACTCAACCTTATAGCATAAGCATTTTACACAAAAACCTCCTCCTAAACAACATCTTGAGTGGCCTATTGCACATACAAAATATGTAGTCTAAGAAATAACACAGTCTGGCCGGGTGCGGTGGCTCACACCTGTAATCCCAGCACTTTGGGAGGCTGAGGCGGGCAGATTATAAGGTCAGGAGATTGAGACCATCCTGGCTAACATGGTGAAACCCTGTCTCTACTAAAAATACAAAAAATTAGCCAGGCGTGGTGGCCGGCGCCTGTAGTCCCAGCTACTTGGTGGGCTGAGGCAGGAGAATGGCATGAACCCGGGAGGCGGAGCTTGCGGTGAGCGGAGATTGCGCCACGGCACTCCAGCCTGGGGGACAGAGCGAGACTCCGTCTCAAAAAAAACCCAAACAAAACAAAACAAAACAAAAACACTATCTGGATGCAGTGACTCAGGTCTATAATCCCAACACTTTGGGAGGCTGAAGTGGGAGGATCGCTTGAGCCCAGGAGTTCAGACCAGCCTGGGCAACATAGGGACACCCTGTCTCTACAAATAAACAAAAAATTTAGCTGGGCATGGTGGTGCATGCTTGTGGTTTCAGCTACTTGGGAGGCTGTGACAGGAGGATTGCCTGAGCCCAGGAGTTCGAGGCTTCAGTGAGCTACGATCACTCCACTGGATGCCAGCCTGGGTGACAGAGCGAGACCTGGTCTCAAAAAACAAAACCAAACCCTAAAACACACGTAACATAGTTGATGCCCCTGTGTGCCCCTCCATGTTACATTTTACCCCTTCCCCAGGAAGTAACTGCTCTTCTGAATTTGGTGTTTACAATTTCCATGTATACCATTATTTACTCTTTCTTTTACAAAAGATACTTTTATTATTCATGTGTGTTTTTCTAAACAACATATGGAAGTGTTTAAACTCTATGTGAAAAGTATGGTGTAAATTGTATTCTTATGCAGGATTTTTTTTTTTTTTTTTTGAGACAGAGTTTCGCTCTTGTTGCCCAGGCTCGAGTGCAGTCGCACGATCTTGGCTCACTGCAACCTCCGCCTCCTGGGTTCAAGCAGTTCTCCTGCCTCAGCCTCCTGGGTAGTTGGGATTATAGGTGCCCACCCCCACGCCTGGCTAATTTTTGTATTTTTAGTAGGGACAGGGTTTCGCCGTGTTGGTCAGGCTGGTCTCGAACTCCTGACCTCAGGTGATCCGCCCGCCTCGGCCTCCCAAAGTTCTGGGATTATAGGTGTGAGCCACCACGCCTAGCTGCAGGAATGTTTTTAAATATTAGTTTCCCACAATGTTCCAGATTTCATCAGACAAGCCCTGAGTGTCTTTCTCTGTTGTCTCCCTCCATTCCAGGTGCTGTTCAACCAGTTCAAATACTTTTTCAACCTCTATTTCTTACTTCTTGCCTGCTCTCAGTTTGTTCCCGAAATGAGGCTTGGCGCACTCTATACCTACTGGGTTCCCCTGGTAAGTTAATCGGCATTGTTTGTTCAGTAACCTTAGAGGTTGGGAAACAGAAAGTTCTTTGTTTCTCTCGCTGAGGTATCTGGAATGGGATGGTGGCCTTGTAAGGGAGAGGATGCCCTCAGATCAACACATTGGGAGTCTCTGAGACTTTAATGTTGAAGCTCCGTTTCATATACCACCTGGATCAAACTACAGCAAAGGCTGTGCCATTCATTCATTCGTTTAGGTGTTTGGTCTTGCATTATCTCAACAAGGATTTATTGCATGCTTATTGTATATGGCACAAGTCTAGACTCTGGGAACACAGTGGCAAATGAGAAAGACAAATCCCCTGTCCTCATGGATTGTATCACAGGTTAAGCATCCCAAATCCAAAATCCCAAAGGCTCTAAAATCTGGCCAGGTGCAGTGGCTCATGCCTGTAGTCCCAGCACTTTGGGAAGCCGAGGCGGGCAGATTGCCTGAGGCCAGGAGTTCGAGACCGGCCTGGGCAACATGGTGAAACCCATCTCTACTAAAACTATAAAAAATTAGCGGGGTGTGGTGGCACGCGCCTGTAGTCCCAGCTATTTAGGAGGCTGAGGCAGGAGAATCGCTTGAATCCAGGAGGCAGAGGTTGCAGTAAGTTGACATCACGCCACTGCACTCCAGCCTGAGTGATGGAGAGAGACCTGTCTCAAAACAAAAACAAAAACAAAAAATTCCAGATAAATAAAAATAGTGCTCCAAAATCTAAAACTTGTTGAGCACTAACATGGGACTCAAAGGAAATGCTCACTGGAGCGTTGTGGATTTTAGATTTTCGGATTTGAGATGCTCAACTGGTAAGGATGGCACAGATGTTCCCCAGTCTGAAAACATCTGCAATCTCAAACACTTCGGCTCCCAAACATTCGGCATCAGGGATGCTCACCTTGTGTTTGGATTGTTTTCTGAGATCACATTTTCTTTTTATCCAATGTAGAGTATTTGAGTGTGAGGGGTTGGAAAAGTAGCAGAATCTGCTTTTGTGCATATGATGTGTGGCAGGACCCAGTGGCCCCTCTATTCCTTCCCTCGCCTCCTTTTCTTTCTCTCTTGCTTTGGCAGATGGTGGTAGAGTACCTGCTGTGTGCCAGGCCCTGTGCTGGGTTCTGGGGGTGCAGCAATGAACAGAGTAGACGAATACTTCTGCCCTGTAGGGCTGATGTTCAGAGGGCGTAGACAATAAACCAATAAACGGAATTGTTACAAATTGTGAAAAGTGCTCTGAAGGTAACAGAATAAGGTCATAGGACAGATGGGGTATCCCAGGTACATTTAGTATTTTTTGCATGAATGAAGGTGAAGGGTAGGAGATGTGAAGGGGCAGCGTTAGCCTGTGTGGCTGTGAAAGGCCTCCTGAAAAGTGATGGGAAGAAGGAGCACATTCCAGAGGGCAGCAATGCAAAGGCCCTGCAGCAGGCATGTGCTTAGAGCATTTGAGAAATAGAAAGAGGTCCAATGTAACTGAGCTGTGGAGAGGGCAGAATGGATACCCTTTTTTCTCCAAACTGAGATATTATGAAATGCAGTTGCTGTTTATATTCTCAACAAGTGGGACCTGGGGGAACACTTGGATTCTCTGTTCATAAATCTCATTAACATTTTTATTTTTTTTTATTTATTTATTTATTTATTTTTGAGACGGAGTTTCGCTCTTGCTGCTGGAGTGCAATGGCGCAATCACGGCTCACCACAACCTCCGCCTCCAGGGTTCAAGCAATTTTCCTGCCTCAGCCTCCTGAGTAGCTGGGATTACAGGCGCCCGCCACTGTGCCCAGCTAATTTTTGTAGAGACAGGGTTTCACTCTGTTGGCCAGGCTGGTCTTGAACTACTGACCTCAGGCTATCTACCCACCTTGGCCAGCCAAAGTGCTGGGATTACAGGTGTGAGACACTGCGCTTGGCTCTATTTTTATTTTTAATTAAAGAATTTGCTTTTAGGCTGGGTGCGGTGGCTCACACCTGTAATTCCAGCATTTTGGGAGGCCGAGATGGGCGGATCACAAGGTCAAGAGATCGAGACCATCCTGGCCAACATGGCAAAACCCCTTCTCTACTAAAAATACAAAAATTAGCTAAGCATGGTGGCATGCACGTGTAGTCCCAGCTACTCAGGAGGCTGAGGCAGGAGAATCGCTTGAATCCGGGAGGTGGAGGTGGCAGTGAGTGCCACCGCACTCCAGCCTAGTCAACAGAACGAGACTCCATCTCAAAAAAGAAAAAAAGAAAAAAAAAAAAAGAATTTGCTTTTAGAGACAGGGTCTCACTTTGTCTTGCCCAGGCTGTAGTGCAGAGTACAATCATAGCTCACTGCAGCCTTGAATTCCTGTGCTAAAGGAATCCTCCTGCCTCAGCCCCCTGTGTGGCTGGGACTACAGGTGCATGCCACCATGCATGGATAATTTTTTTTAATTCATTTTTTTCCCCATAGGTTATTGGGGTACAGGTGGCATGTTGTTACATGAATAAGTTCTTTAGTGGTGATTTGTGAGATTTTGTTGCACCTATTACCCGAGCAGTATACACTGCATCCTGTTTGTGGTGGTTTATCCCTTGCTCCCCTCCCACTCTTTCCCCCAAATCCCCAAAATCCATTGCATCATTCTTATGCCTTTGTGTCCTCATAGCTTAGCTCCCACATATTAGCTCCCACATATTAGTGAGAACATATGATGTTTGGTTTTCCATTCCTGAGTTACTTCACTTGGAATAATAGTCTCCAGTCTCATCCAGGTCACTGCAAAGGCCGTTAATTCATTCCTTTTTATGGCTGAGTAGTAGTCCATTGAATATATATACCACAGTTTCTTTATCCATTTGTCGATTGATGGGCATTTGGGTTGGTTCCACGATTTTGCAATTGTGAATTGTGCTGCTATAAACATGCGTGTACAAGTATCTTTTTCATATAATGACTTCTTTTCCTCTGGGTAGAACCCGGTAGTGGGATTGCTGCGTCAAATGGTAGTTCTACTTTTAGTTCTTTAAGGAATCTCCACACTGTTTTCCATAGTGGTTGTATTTACATTCCCACCAGCAGTGTAGAAGTGTTCCCTGTTCACTGCATCCACGCCAACATCTATTGTTTTTTGATTTTTAGATCATGGCCATTCTTGCAGGAGGGAGGTGGCATTGCATTGTGGTTTTCATTTGCATTTCCCTGATCATTAATGATGTTGAACATTTTTCATGTTTGTTGGCCATTTGTATATCTTCTTTTGAAAATTGTCTATGCATGTCCTTAGTTCACTTTTTGATGGGATTGTTTTTTTCTTACTGATTTGTTTGAGTTAATTGTAGATTCTGGATATTAGTCCTTTGTCAGATGTGAAGATTTTCTCTCACTCTGTGGGTTGTCTGTTTATCCTGCTGACTGTTCCTCTTGCCATGTAAAAGCTCTTTAGTTAAGTTCCAACTATTTATCTTTGTTTTTATTACATTTGCTTTTGGGTTCTTGGTCATGAAATCCTTGCCTAAGCCAATGTCTAGAAGGGTTTTTCCAATGTTATCTTCTAGAATTTTTATAGTTTCAGGACTTAGATTTTAAGTCCTTAATCAATCTTGAGTTGATTTTTTGTATAAGATGAGAGATGAGGATCCAGTTTCATTCTCTTACATGTGGCTAGCCGGTTGTCCAAGCACCATTTGTAGAAAAGAGTGTCCTTTCCCCACTTTATGTTTTTGTTTGTTTTGTTGAAGAGCAGTCAGCTGTAAGTATTTGGGTTTATTTCTGGGTTCTCTATTCTGTTCCATTGGTCTGTGTGCCTATTTTTATACCAGTACCATGCTGTTTTGGTGACTATGGCCTTATTGTGTAGTTTGAAATCAGGTAGTGTGATGCCTCCAGATTTGTTCTTTTTGCTTAGTCTTGCTTTCACTATGTAGGCTCTTTTTTGGTTCCATGTGAATTTTAGAATTCTTTTTTCTTCCTTCTTTTGTTTTTTTTTGAGACCAAGTCTCCCTCTGTCGCCCAGGCTGGAATGCAGCGGCGTGATCTTGGCTCACTGCAAGCTCCGCCTCCTGGGTTCACGCCATTCTCCTGCCTCAGCCTCCTGAGTAGCTGGGACTACAAGTGCCGCCACCATGCCCGGCTAATTTTTTTGTATTTTTAGTAGACACGGGGTTTCACCTGTGTTAGCCAGGATGGTCTCGATCTCCTGACCTCATGATCCGCCCACCTTGGCCTCCCAAAGTGCTGAGATTACAGGCGTGAGCCACTGTGCCCGGCCCAAGAATTGTTTTTTCTAATTCTGTGAAGAATGATGCTCTTGGCTAATTTTTAAGTTTTATGTAGGGATGGGATCTCATTATGTTGCACAGACTCATCTCCAACTCCTGGGCTCAGGAATCCACCTACCTTGGCCTTCCAAGGTGCTAGGATTACAGATGTGAGCTGACACACCCAACTTATTAAATTTTTTTGACTAAGAGAAAGTTGTAAACATAAAAAAGATTTAGGCTCTCCTTAAAGAAACAAAAACAATAAACCTTTTTGCTGTTGGCAGCAGGTGTGGGATGATAAAGATTTGGTGTAGAGGTGCTTGTGGAGCGGAGGAAGCCAGATGCTCAGGGACCAGGGAGCGGGTGTGCATATGCCATACATGCCATGTTATCAGACAAGCGATGCCAGCAGCTCTTGCCCTGAGAAAAGGAAGGGAGGTCATTTTTTCCACACAAACAATGCAGGTACTTCTGGAATGACAAGAATAGTTCTTTTCTGCTCTGAGGCATTTTGGGGTGAAGTAGTTATCTTCTAGAATTTTTATAGTTTCAGGACTTAGATTTTAAGTCCTTAATCCATCTTGAGTTTTTTTTTGTGTAAGATGAAAGGCACAGGCACCACCTGGCACTTGGTTAAGCATGCCACCTGACACAGGCAAGAATGTCTGTTATCAGAAGGGAAAGGATGCTTGAAGGGCCTTTCTAGCTCTCAGGATGAGAGCTTATGTCAGGTGGCATGCGTAACCAAGTGCCAGGTGGTGCCTGTGCCTTTAAGCACTGATACTGTGATAATCAGGAAACGGTTTTTGTTTTTTTGGGAGACAGAGTCTCGCTCTGTTGCCTAGACTGGAGCACAGTGGCACGATATCGGCTCACTGTAGCCGTCACCTCCCGGGTTCAAGTGACTCTCATGCCTCAGCCTTCTGAGTAACTGGGATTACAGGCACCCACTACCACGCCTGGCTAATTTTTGTATTTTTAGTAGAGACGAGGTTTCACCATGGTGGCCATGTTGCTCTGGAACTCCTGACCTCAAGTGATCCGCCCATGTTGACCTCCCAAAGTGCTGGGATGACAGGTGTGAGCCACTGCACTAGGCCTAGGAAACTGTTGGCTTTACCTTATAAACTGAGATGCCCTAGAGCTGGGCTGACACAGTAAAGCCCTGGGAGAATGAGAAGCTCCTGTTGGCTACTCTGCCCAGTCAGGTACAAACAGGGACCAGGAGTTGCCAGACCCAAGAGTTACAAACTCTATAGTTTTATGTGAAATACTCTTAACTTCATTTTAGTTTTTTAGTTCTACAACTGTTTACTATATACTTACATAAAAATCAAACCATAAGTTACTTTAACAAAGTTAGTCGGCCGGGTGCGGTGGCTCAAGCCTGTAATCCCAGCACCTTGTGAGGCCGAGACGGGTGGATCACGAGGTCAGGAGATCGAGACCATCCTGGCTAACACGGTGAAACCCCGTCTCTACTAAAAAAAATACAAAAAACTAGCCGGGCGAGGTGGCGGGCGCCTGTAGTCCCAGCTACTCGGGAGGCTGAGGCAGGAGAATGGCGTAAACCCGGGAGGCGGAGCTTGCAGTGAGCTGAGATCCGGCCACTGCACTCCAGCCTGGGCGACAGAGCGAGACTCCGTCTCAAAAAAAAAAACAAAAAAAACAAAGTTAGTCTACAATGTATATAAAATATCATTTATCGTATTGCCTTTTATTGGTTATCTTTTTAAAGTGTAGTTATTTGAAAGGTAGTACATTTACATGACTCAAGAAATATACCGATGTCCCTTTTTTTTTTTTTTTTTTTTTTTTTTTTTTTTTTTTTTTTTTTTGAGACGGAGTCTCGCTGTGTCTCCCAGGCTGGAGTGCAGTGGCCGGATCTCAGCTCACTGCAAGCTCCGCCTCCCGGGTTCACGCCATTCTCCTGCCTCAGCCTCCCGAGTAGCTGGGACTACAGGCGCCTGCCACCTCGCCCGGCTAAGTTTTTGTATTTTTAGTAGAGACGGGGTTTCACTGTGTTACCCAGGATGGTCTCGATCTCCTGACCTCGTGATCCGCCCGTCTCGGCCTCCCAAAGTGCTGGGATTACAGGCTTGAGCCACCGCGCCCGGCCCCGATGTCCCTTTTGAAGAATCTACTTCCATCCAGTTTTGCCTCCCAAATACTTTCATTTCTTGTCCTTCCCTCCAGAGTTGCTTTATGAACAAACGAGTACGATGAATAAAAATTCTTACCACTTTCTTTTTACTGATTGATTCATTGAGAGTCTCACTCACTGTCACCCAGGCTGGAGTGCAGTGGCATGATCTGGGCTCACCGCAATCTCTGCCTCTCGGGTTCAAGTGATTCTCCTGCCTCAGTCTCCTGAGTAGCTGCGATTACAGGCATGTGCCATCACGCCCAGTTAATTTTTGTATTTTTAGTAGAGACGGGGATTTCACCATTTTTGACCAGGCTGGTCTTGAACTCCTGACCTTAAGTGATCCTCTCGCCTTGGCCTCCCAGAGTATTAGGATTATAGGCATGAGCCACTGTGCCCAGCCCGTTACTACTTCTTTTTTTTTTTTTTTTTGAGACGGAGTCTCGATCTGTTGCCAGGCTGGAATGCAGTGGTGCGATCTTGGGTCACTACAACTTCTGCCTCCCAGGTTCAAGCGATTCTTCTGCCTCAGCCTCCCAAGCAGCTGGGACTACAGGTGCGTGTCACCACGCCCAGCTAATTTTTGTATTTTTAGTAGAGACGGGGTTTTACCATGTTGGCCAGGATGGTCTCAATCTCTTGACCTCTTGATCCGCCCACCTTGGCCTCCCAAAGTGCTGGGATTATAGGTGTGAGCCACCGTGCCCAGCCCATGTTTCTTCTTTTTAGGAACAAAACAAGATACCCATAGTTTTGAATCATTTTTAAAATTTTTAGTGTAATTTTTCTCTTGATTTTTAAACATCAACAACTCATTAAAAACGATTTAGGCCGGGCGCGGTGGCTCCTGCCTGTAATCCCAGCACTTTGGGAGGCCAAGGCGGGCGGATCACGAGCTCAGAAGATTGAGACAATCCTGGTGAAACCCCATCTCTACTAAAAATACAAAAAATTAGCCAGGCATGGCGGCGGGTGCCTGTACTCCCAGCTACTTGGGAGGTGGGGCAGGAGAATGGCGTGAACCCGGGAGGCGGAGCTTGCAGTGAGCGGAGATCGCGCCACTGCACTCCAGCCTGGGTGACAGAGCAAGACTCCGTCTCAAAAAAAAAAAAACAAAAACAATTTGAAGCAGTATGTGAATTGGACTCATTCCTTTTCCTGGTGTCTGTCTGTTCAGGCTGTCCCTTGGCCTCTCTGCTCTTTTTGAAGATGAGGGACTTTCCTATTACTTCACCCCTGTGCTTTTGGGCTCAGGAGGCCCCTCCCTGGCCCCCAGCAAGGAATGCTCCAGACCCCATCTCTCAAGCCACATCTCTCTTCTCTTTTTTTTTTTTTGAAACGGAGTCTCTCTGTCACCCAGGCTGGAGTGCAGTGGTGCAATCTCAGCTCACTGTAACTTCCGCCTTTTAGGTTCAAGCGATTCTCCTGCCTCAGCCTTGCGAGAAGCTGGGATTACAGGTGCCCACCACACCTGGCTAATTTTTGTATTTTTAATAGAGACGGGGGTTTCACCACGTTGGCCAGGCTGATCTTGAACTCCTGACCTCAGGTGATCCACCCACCTCGGCCTCCCAAAGTGCTGGGATTACAGGTGTGAGCCACCATGGCTGACCGTGTTTACCTCTTAATTGCACTCTGTGAAGTCGTGTAATTTGAACCAAGCCTACTTTTCTGAGCCTCAGTTTTGTCATCTGTAAAAAGGAACCATCCTTTCTACTGCTTTGGTTTGTTGGGAGGTTTGTTTAAATGAATTACTGCAAGTAAAATGGTTCATGTGGCTGTATACAATTCTCAGGAAACATTCTCATTTTAATTTTTAAATTCTGCCACTAATGATGTGTTTTTCATTGTTCGATTAAGTTTTAGCTTTTTAATTTTTTTCCCCTGAGACAGGGTCTCATTCTGTCATCCATGCTGGAGTTCTGTGGCTCGAGCTCGGCTCACTGCAACCTCCACCTCCTGGGCTCAGATAATCCTCCTGCCTCAACCTCCTGAGTAGCTGGGACCACAGCATGAGCCACCATGCCTGGCTAATTTTTTTTTTCAGTTTCAGGTTTCTATTTTCGTTTGTAGAACCTGGCTAATTCTTTTTGTAGTTTTTGTAAAGATGGAGTCTCCCTATGTTGCCCAGGCTGGTCTCGAACTCCTGGGCTCAAGCGATCTTGCTGCCTCAGCCTCCCCAAATGCTGGGATTATAGGTGTGAGCCACCACACCCAGCCATGTTTTAGCTTTTAATAATTTTTTTCTTTCTTTCTTTTTTTTTTTTTTTGAGACAGAGTCTGCTCTGTTGCCCAGGCTGGAGTGCAGTGGTGCGATCTAGGCTCATTGCAAGCTCCGCCTCTTGGGTTCACGACATTCTCCTGCCTCAGCCTTCTGAGTAGCTGGGACTACAGGCCACTACGTCTGGCTAATTTTTTGTATTTTTAGTAGAGACAGGGTTTCACCACGTTAGCCAGGATGGTCTTGATCTCCTGACCTTGTGAGCTACCCACCTCGGCCTCTCAAAGTGCTGGGATTACAGGCGTCAGCCACCGTGCCCGGTCAATAATTTTTTTCTTGGTACTAATATGTTAGGGGAGAAGTAACTCAAGAGAGCAGAAATAATCTATAACATTAATATGATGACCAAATAAATGTAGGGTATTTTTGTTATTGAGATATAATCTATATGCCATAAAATACACAGATCTTTAGTTTTCAATTCATTGAGTTTTGACATTTGTCAGCCCCCACATAAATACCACCTCAATCAAGATATGGAGCATTTCCGTCACCCCAGGAAGTTCCCCAGTGTCTGTTCCTATCACCCCACCCGCCCCCACCACCCCAGGCAACTGCTTTTCTGATTTCTATCTCCCATAGATTAGCTTTGCTTTAGTAAATTTATTTTTGATGTACAACTTTACAAAAGAGGCTTGCACTTTCAGAGTTGCTTGTCTATGAGTTGTCACTGCCTGTGATTCTTCACCAGCTCAGACAGCTGTCTCCTTCAACCGTCCCCCTTCACCCGCCCACTAAAGCTTCTTTCTAAATATCTGTGAATGGATATTAAGGACCTCCTAAATTGGATGGTTGGAATTTATTCCTGGACTAAATTTGCATCTCTTTGTAAAGCAATTTCTAATCTAAGGCATGGCGTGGCCCCTAGGATTAATGAGAACTGTGTGTGTATGTGTGGGGGGAGACATGATAATTTAGGAGGTGGTGTTTATTTGCAGCAGGGAGGTTAGTGAGTGGCTCCTGTCTTTGTATGAGCACACACTTTCCATGAACATCAATGGGATTTAGCCAGGCCCACGCAGAGAGAAATAGAAACTAGAACATTCGAAAAAACAAACAACAACAAAAACTCGGGTTTTGGCACAGAACAAGAAAATAGCAGCGTGGTGGAGGGGGCCGCTCTGCACGCCGAGTCTGTGCTCCTCGCAGACAGGTTTTCTCTCACTCCCTATGTGGTCTGGTTATGCTTTGATTCTGAAATGTACCAGTTTCTTTTGGCTGCAGTGTGTACTTTACATCTGATTGGAAACAGGAGTAATCCTTTGATTGTAAAGATGTATGGGCGTAGGGAGGAGTTTCACAAAGCAGCACATCTCTGGATAGATTTACATAAGAGATTTAAAGTCCTTTGAATCGAAGTTAATATATTTCACAGCGTAAACAGTATGAAAGTGAAATTCTCCAAGAACCACAACTGCTAACCCTTGGGTGGTTATGCTGACTGTATTTAAAAAATAACTGTCAGGGCAAGCTTTAAAAGGGGATAGGGGGAGGAGTGACAAGGAAAATGAATGGCTGTAAGCACGTAAGTAAAATGAATGACTGATTTTGGCTTTATCGATTACAAGAAGAAATAAATCTAGATTGGAAGTGGATTCTGCTATGGGTGACTCCCTCCATCCAACCAGATTTTATGAGTTGGGGTTCCCAACTCAGGGGAAGGTTGGGGAAGTTTTAAATTTTTATTAGTTTCTACTTATGCAGTTAATACTTTAATATAGTTTCCTTATAAAAACTTAAAACAGCTGGGTATGGTGGCCTATGCCTGTAATCCCAGCATTTTGGGGGACTGAGGTGGGTGAATTGTGTGAGCTCAGGAGTTCAAGATCAGCCTGGACAACATGGCAAAAATCCATCTCTGCTGGACATGGTGGCTCACACCTGTAATCCCAGCACTTTGGGAGACCGAGGCGGGTGGATCACCTGAGGTCGGGAGACCAGCCTGGCCAACGTGGTGAAACCCTGTCTCTAGTAAAAATACAAAAATTAGCCGGGCATGGTGGTGGGTACCTGTAATACCAGCTACTGAGGAGACTGAGGCAAGAGAATCGCTTGAGCCTGGGAGGCGGAGGTTGCAGTGAGCCGAGATGGCACCACTGCACGCCATCCTGAGCAACAGAGTGAGACTCAGCAAACAGCAAACCATCTCTACCAAAAATACAAAAATTAGCCAGGCATGGTGGCACACGCCTGTGGTCCCAGCTACTCCGGAGGCTGAGGCAGGAGGATCTCTTGAGCCTGGGAGGTGGAGATTGCAGTGAGCCAGGGTCATACTACTGCACTCCAGCCTGGGTGACAGAGCGAGACCCTATCTCAAAATAAACAAACAAAAAAACACTGTAATCCCAGCACTTTGGGAGGCCGAGGTGGGCAGGTCACGAGGTCAAGAGATTGAGACCATCCTGGCCAACATGGTGAAGCTCTGTGTCTACTAAAAATACAAAAATTAGCTGGGTGTGGTGGTGCGTGCCTGTAGTCCCAGCTACTCGAGAGGCTGAGGCAAGAGAATTGCTTGAACCCGGGAGGCGGATGATGCAGTGAGCCAAGATGGAGCCACTGCACTCTCTATCGAGAGAGCGAGACTCCAACAAACAAAACAAAAAACTTAAAACATTAGAGATAGACTGAAGCTCCTTTCAGTCCCTCTCTATCCTGATCCTAGTCTCCTTCCCCGCAGAGAAATCTAACCTGTAGTTAAGGAAATTGGAAAACATTTAAGTGTGTAAAATTTTGTTGCTGTTTATATGAATGGGGTTGCAGTGTATGTCCTGAAAGATTGGTCTTTTCTGCTGGGCTCTGTGAATGCAATGGATGTATCTTACTCTTTTTAACTGTTGCCTGGTGGTCCCTCCTAAGGGCTCCATCCACCTAAGTTTCTCTAGATACAGTGGCAGTAAAGATTAAGATTTCCTACATTTCAGTTCCCATTTATCACTTAGCAGCTTTATGTCTTTGGGCAAGATTACTCAGCCTCTCTGTGCCTCAGTTTCCTCATCTGCATGGGGAGCTCAGTTATAGGAGCATATCTCAGGGTTGTTGTGAGGCTGAAGTGCACTTACAATAGTGCCCAGCACATGGTGGGTGAGAGACAGTATTAATAGTCACCATCGCTTGCTTGTGGAGGGACAGTTTGAGTGTTCCTGTGTGTGTCACCCTCACTCTGAGGTGGTGAATATGGACGTCCTTGTGCGTGTGTGGCAGCGAGGGTTTCTCTAAGGTAGTGTTTCTCCAGGGTGTGTGTGGGAGTGCGTGTTCCCTAAGACAGATTCAGAGAGGGGGGCTTGCAGCGGCGTGTACGTTTGGAATAACTCACAGGTCCTGCCCCCCTGCCCCCCCAAGTGGCCTCTCGCCTTTTCTGCCCCGGCACCAGGAGGGGACGGTTGGCTGCAGCAGGGCTCACCGCTTGTAGAAAGGCTCACTGTCGTCTCTCTCTGCAGGGCTTCGTCCTGGCCGTCACTGTCATCCGTGAGGCGGTGGAGGAGATCCGATGCTACGTGCGGGACAAGGAAGTCAACTCCCAGGTCTACAGCCGGCTCACAGCACGAGGTCAGCCTTCTGGCTCCTGGGCCACGGGGTTGCAGCTCAATCACAGGCCGCTGACAGTCAGGGGAGAAGAGTTCAAGGCCTGGGCTGCGGGTGTGGGCATGCCACGTGGCAGAACAGTCACTTGGTTACTCCAGCACCAGGGAGGCCTCCATCTGCCCTGGATGACAGGTTGACGGGATCCCACCAGGCCCCGGCGGCGTCCACAGGCCTCTTGGTGTTGGTCTTGTCAAATAACTTGTGTGTCATCAACCTGGAATTACATTCTGTGCGGGGTCGTCCCGGCTGGCTAATCCCTTTCCCTTCCTGCTTCCTGGCTGAAGGAGGGCGCCCCTGCTGTTCACATGGGAGTCTGCAAACCGTTTTCAAAGATACTCTTTTGGCAGTGATTACTTTAACATCAAACTGTTGCTACTTTAGTCTTTAGAAAGGCAACAGACTTAGGTAAATACTGCATCCATGAAGATTTCTTTGAAGGCATTTTATAAATCCTGGAAATTGAGGCCTGGAGAGCATGGAGTCTGATCCAAAAATAAATGACCAGTTTTGTATGTCAGAGTTATATGTTTTGGGCTCAAAAACAAAAAATTGAAATTTTGGCCCAGTACAGTGGCTCACGCCTGTAATCCCGCACTTTGGGAGGCTGAGGTGGGTGGATCACCTGAGGTCAGGAGTTCAAGACTAACTTGGCCAACATGGTGGAAACCCTGTCTGTACTACACATGCAAAAATTAGCTGGACATGGTGGCATTCATCTGTAATCCCAGCTACTCCAGAGGCTGAGGCAGGAGAATCACTTGAACCTGGGAGGCGGAGGTTGCAGTGAGCCAAGATCACACCATTGCCCTCCAGCCTGGGTGACAAGAGGGAAACTCCATCTCAAAAAAAAAAAAAAAAAAAAAATTGAAATTGAAATTTTAATAACATTTCCCAGGGATATGAAAATCCTTTTTTCATTGACCCCCTCTTGCAAGATATGTGCATTTTAAATGCTGGATCTTAAAAACCCACTCACACGGTGGAAGAGCCACAAAACAACCCAGCCAGTGTTGACTTCTGTTTCTAATTACAATAGATTTACTGTAAGGTTGCATTCAGAAATGAGAGAATGTTACCTAAAGTTTACTAATGTGGCTATGGAACGTCTATTCGATTGTCCCCTAAGATTACTGATCCCATTCGGGGATTAATGCTGTTTAAAGAGGAGGAGGGGAATAAAGGCTACGCGTTGCCTTCAGGAAATTGAGAATTTGGGAAGAGATAAGGTGGTTTGATGCCAAGGGACTTAGCACCTGAGCCAGGGTCTGAACTGCTGTTGACTGCTTTATGTTTCCAAGGAGGCAGTCCATCCACGGTTTCTTCGGGGTTTTCAGTAGAGTTTTCCTTTTGGGAAAAATGTCAGAGGTGTATGTTTTGGGCTAAAAGAAATGCAGATTTTAATTGTATTTCCCAAGGGTATGAAAATATTTTGTTCTAGTGTATTTGAATACACTGTCATGGTTGGTGGTCTTAAAAATGTGCAGGTCTCTGGGAGAAGGGGGAATTTAGAGTTGGTAAAGAAATGCTTTATTCATGCTAAACTACTGTATTTAGAACATGTTGCTACCAAAAGAAAAAGAATCAGTGTAATCTTTGCAGAGGCAGGTGGCTTGGGCTTTCCGCGTGAGTGGTCAGAAGACCCTTCTGGAGGGCTTTTTTTGTGTGTGGTTCGTGTATATTAAATCCTCCCTTAATAACATATTCTTACTATAACATTTACAACGCTTGGCAACCAACAAAAGCCCCATCGGAGAGAGTGCGGTGGATCTCTTTAGAGCTCAAGAGAAGGGGCCTTCGGATTCCATTCATTCATCCATCCAGGATTCGACCCTCCTTTGGTTCTTTTCATATTGCAATTGCTTTTCCCGTGAATGATTTTTCTGCCCTCTGCTGCACACGCCTTCCCAGCTCTTGCTTTAACTTCACTCAGCTCTTGAAAAGGTCCTAAGGAGAATTGGCAGATGGCTCTAGCATTAAAACCTTGTCTTCCTTTGTGGGTCTCCCTTTGTGGCCCGTGGTGTCCATTGTCATGCCAATGCCACTGTAGGGAAAACAGAGCACAGTTCTGAATATTAACCCAGACCCTGGCGCTGCAATTTGTTGTGAAAGCCCAACAAAACACTGAAGAAACTGTCAGTTTGGAAAGTGATCGAGGCGAGTTTAGTTATTTGATACGCTTTGGGGGGAGGGCCAGGGTAGCAAACCTAAGCTGGGAGATTGCAGGGGAGAGGGAGAAAAAGAAGCCTTTTTTAACTTTCCTGTTAAATTCCTTCATAATATTTCCTTGAGCAAAACTTAACCGTCTTCACTTAGTAAGTTCCAAAGCAAAGTGAAATAAGTATGTATATGTATATTCATGATGGACTGTTTTCTTTCTATCCCATGAAGTCTTCTTTTTTTTTTTTTTTTTTTTTTTTTTAAAGACAGAGTTTGGCTCTTGTTGCCCAAGCTAGAGTGGTGCAGTGGCACGATATTGGCTCACTGCAACCTCCACCTCCCGGCTTTAAGTGATTCTCCTGCCTCAGCCTCCTCAGTAGCTGGGATTACAGGCGCCTGCCACCGCACCCGCCTAATTTTTTTGGATTTTTAGTAGAGATGGGGTTTCACCATGTTGGCCAGGCTGGTCTTGAACTCCTGACCTCAGGTGATCCACCTGCCTCAGCCTCCCAAAGTACTGGGATTACAGGCATGAGCCACCACGCCCGGCCTCACATGAAACCTTAAAATGTACTTTTCAACAGTATTTTGCAGGATGAAAATGTCCAGGAGTCAGAATGCCTTGATCACTAAACTATAGGCCATGGTATTTACCTACTTGCTACATCCTTTTGTGATGAATAGTAATAGCAGTACTTGTATCATTATAGTTAAATTTTAAAATTTGTTTTCGCAATAATTCCTAACTAGCAAAAAAATTGCAAGAATTGTATGGAGAATTCTAGTATGCCCTTAACCCAGATTCATGAAATGTGACATTTCACCACGTTGTTTATTTATTTATTTAGAGACAGGGTCTCACTGTGTCACCTGGGCTGGGGTGCAGTGGTGGGATCTGGACTCACTGCAACCTTCGCCTTCCAGGTTCAAGCAGTCTTCTCACTTCAGCCTCCGAGTAGTTGGGACTACAGGTGCACACCCCCACACCCTGCTAAATTTCTATTTTTTACTTGTAGGGATGGGCTTTCCATGTTGCCCAGGATGCACAGTTGCGTTTTTTCTTCCCTCTAAACCTCCTCATGCAGGCTGGAGTGCAGTGGCGCCATCTCGGCTCACTGCAACCTCTGCTTCCCGGGTTGAAGTGATTCTCCTGCCTCAGCCTCCCGAGTAGCTGGGATGACAGGTGTGCACCACCATGCCCTGCTAATTTTTGTATTTTTAGTAGAGACGGGGTTTCACCATGTTAGCCAGGCTGGTCTTGAACTCCTGACCGCAGGCAGTCGGCCCACTTCAGCCTCCCAAAATGTTGGGATTACAGGTGTGAGCCACTGCACCCGACCACAGTTGCTTTTTAATACTTTCTTTCCCCTCATGTCCATATGCATATAGGTATATCTGGGGTCATTGGAGACAAGTTGCAGACATCATTCCCTTTTGTGCCTAAATACTTAAGTGCTTAATTCCTTAAAGGACATTTCTCTTATATAACATAGTTATGTACAATTACCAAAATCAAAAAAATTGAATATCAGTATATTGCTATTAATTTATAATCCTTTTTAAAAATTTGCCATTTGTCCCTAAAATGTTTTTTGATAGCATTTTTTTCTTAGTTCAGGAATAGACTGGGTTCATCAGTTATATTTAGTTGTCCTCTCTCCTTGGTCTCCTCTAACCTGGCAGAGTTCCTTGGTTTTCTTTGTCTTTCATTATCTTGACATTTTGAAGAGGACAGGCTGGTTTCAAGCCAGTTACTTTGTATCCTGTCACTCCATTTGTATTTGTTGGATGTGGCCTCAAAACTAGATTTATTTTTTATTTATTTGTTTGTTCATTTATTGAGATGGAGTCTTGCTCTGCCGCCCAGGCTAGAGTGCAATAGCGTGATCTCAACTCACTGCAACCTCCACCTCCTGGATTCAAGCAGTTCTCCTTGCTTCAGCCACCCAAGTAGCTGGGATTACGGGTGTGTGCCACCATGCCTGGCTAATTTTTGTATTTTTAATAGAGACGTGGTTTTGCCATATTGGCCAGGCTGGTCAAGTGACCCGCCTACCTTGGCCTCCCAAAGGTCTGGGATTACAGGTGTGAGCCACCATGCCTGGCCAGTAATTTTATTTTAAACAGCTGAATTAATAGGAACTCATTGTTGGGAGGAAAAAATGGATGACAGGTTTTTTTTTATTGCTGTTACTTTGTTTTAGTTGTTTTCAACATTTTAGATCATCTTATTTCAATCAAGGTTTATCCTTTTTTTTTTTTAATTGTAGAGATGGGGTTTCGCCATGTTGCCCAGGCTGGTTTCGAACTCTTGAGCTCAAGTGATCCACCCGCCTCACCCTCCCAAAGTGCTGGGATTACAGGTGTGAGCCACTGTGCCCAGTCAAGGTGTATCTCGAACAACATCAGTTGGATTAATTTTCGATACAACTGCCATGGCTTAATAAGATGTATTTGAAGTACTTTGATAATCAAATTAGCTATCCACATGGAAATGACCTTTTAGTCATTATTTTAGGAAGTATTTGGTTGGGCACAGTGGCTCATGCCTGTAATCCCAGCACTTTAGGAGGCTGGGGTACGAGGATTGCTTGAGGCCAGGAGTTGAACACTGCAGTGAGCCATGATCACATTGCTATACTCTAGACTGGGGGACAGAGCCAGACTCCATCTCTAAAACACACACTACACACACACACACACACACACACACACACACACACACACACACACAAGAGACTTCATCATGTACCAAGTCTATGCTAGGTTTCTGCATCACAGAGATGAACATGAGAGCCTGGGGTCCCAGGAAGTCATATCCAGTGAGGTATTCAGGCCTGTAAACAGATAATTACAAAAAATGGCATGAGTGTGGTGGTCCTCATAAGGAATGTCCCCTTTCTGGCCACTGCATTCTCGGTTCTGAGCATCGTTCCCAGGAGTTGAAAGTAGTGGTTCCGAGCTTGCTCTGCCAGGGTTCAGGAGTCCTGCTTCCACCTGGGTAGATCCTTTAAGTTCTCAGTAAATGAATCTAAATCAGGGAACATAATGGCACCTACCTTAGAGGGTTGCTGTAAGTGAAGCTCCTGCATGGGAAGAGCTCAGCATTGTGCCTTGGGACTTGGCATGGTGGAGAGAGGCCAGTGTGGATGGTATTGCAGCAGGCGTTTCTTAAGTGTCAGTGGGTGGATTAATGGAGGTATGAGCCAGGGGTGATGGAGTCCATCAGAGAATCTGGTGATGTCTTTCCAGAAGAGGTGACCTTCATCTTGAGTCTTAGAGGAGGGAAGACAGCGAGACTGGCTACATGATTTGTGGGACCCAATGCACATGAACATGTAGGACCTTTATTTTATTAAGAATCTCAAGATGGCAACAGCAGGGCATTGAAGCAAGTACGGGACCCTCCTGAACATGGAACTCAGGCCAGGACCCAGATGGCATGCCATGGTAAAGAGTTCTCCAAAAAGGGTATTGAGTCGAATGCAAGGCTGCAGCCTGTGACGGCTGGGGTGGCAGGCTACAGAACCCAGGTTCCAACACCAGCTTGCTGTTCCCAATTAGGCTACGTTTCCTGAGCCTCTCCCTCCTGGGAGAACAGAAGAAAAGACCACCCAGGCCAGTAATAACCTGAGGCTCTGGAAGGGTTGATCCTGTGTTTCAGGAATTCATATACAGTACAGGCATGCTGTAGGAAAAAGGTGGCACTGAGCTGTTTGAAAAATTGCTGTTCAAATTAGGAAGCGGGAGAAAAAATGAAGAAAGGCTATCTGCCATCAGCTAGCCAGGTGCTAGATAAGGTTTAATCTGTAGTTTCTTGTTCTTTATTTTTGAGATGGGGTCTCACTCTGTTACCCAGGCTGGAGTGCACTGGCACAGTCACAGTTCACTGCAGTCTGTAATGCCCAGGCTTAAGTGATTCTCCCACCTCAGCGTCCCAAGTAACTGGGACCATAGTTGCAGGTCACTACACCTGGCTAACTTTTTAATTCTTTGTAGAGATGAAGTTGCCCAGGCTGGTCTCAAATGATCCTCCTGCCTTGGCTTCCCAAAGTGTAGGGATTACAGGCAAGAGCCACCGTGCCCAGCCTAGTCTGTAGTCTTCTAGATAGCCCTGTGAAGGTAGCTTTTATGAGTGTAGATGTAGGGAAGGAAAAAATTTCTTTCTCTCACTCATTGCTAGGTTCATGGCTGAGGCCCCTATAACAAAAGAGAGGAAAAGCATCCTGTCTGGGATGATGAGCTAGCAAAGGGCAGAGCTGGGATGTGAACCCAGGCTTGTTTGCATGTAAAACCTTAGCCTTTAAATCAAGGTACCTACTATGTGCCAGAAGCTGAGCTCAGCACTTTGGCATATAATATCTGAACAGTTGCTATAGTGTTCAGCCTTAATACATGTGCTACAGAGGTGCTTTTAAGATCTGAGTCATTTTAAAACACATCTCTGAGTCCAAAGAAACATATCAATCTAGCCTCTTCATTGTCAGATGGACAAACTGGTGAAAACCACATGGGGTAGTGCTTTTGGATAAACAAGCATCCTTTTCCTCCTACTTAAAATTCACATTTAAACGTCAGAGACTTAAGAGCATTTCTTAGACCTTTATGAATTTTTATGGTTTTAATTATAGAGCTGTCTTCCTAAATTAATAGCATTCCGTGGCACTGGAAATAAAGCCAGAAAGGAGAAGATCTTGGAGATGTAGCAGATCCAGCAAAACTTAGTTTTGTTACTCAGGAGAATTGGGTTGGACTGGAAAAAAATAATTAGTGAAGGAATTATTTCTCTTGTACTTGCCTTCCCCAAACCAAAAGTTTAATGGGGGTGGGGGTTGCCTCGATTATCACAGGTGGTGAGGGAAATGGGATTTGCATTTTCACAAGATGAATTCCATGGGTGTTCATACCAGGAATGCTTTCCCAGACTAACTTGTGATCAAGGGCTAAATGAAGCAGGCAGACAATTAGCCTTGAAAGAAGTGCAAACAGAGGCATAATTAACACAATTGCTGATGCTTCTTTCCTGCTGGGGACATCTGGGCAGGCTGACCATAAGTCATAAGCCAAAAGTCTACGCTCTTTTGCGTATCTTCAGCTTTCTCCTACATATGTGGTATAAAAAATCGACCTGATAGCTTTCCTTTTCCAGTTCTTTCTAGATAGTTAAGCGATGCCCTCTGCTCACTCTTTCTCATTTACAGAATCACTTGTAACCTCAAGGATCTCACCTCCATTTGAGGATATATTTTTTCAGTGTAGCACAAAACCCATGTACCATTATCTAGGATTGCAATTAATGTGACTTAAATTTCAAGACCTAAGAATGCACGTTTTTCTTTTTTGGAGTTGTATGTCATTGGGGTTAATCAGAAGGTATAATAATGTAGGAAAGGTGCATTAATTAACGGAGAGTTGTTTAGCTAATAATTAACTAAATTGAAACTCTACGTTCCTAAACACAAGTACTACTTATGTTTCAAAGTATAAACTCTGTCCAGACATGGGAGAACATTAAGATATGCGTTATGATTTTTTTTAAAGAAGAGAATTGTATTGATAGACTTTTCAATGTTACTGCAGCAAAACTGCTGCAAAGATCCTTCACTAAGGACCTCAAAGACAATTCAGTGAACAAAGAACTCCCTTCCCAAATTTCCCTTGTCTAAGATTCAGAGCATCAGCAGCTATGAATGAGTCTTATTTATAACAGATTTTGGCGAATACTTTTTCATACTGCCTGATGCAGATATAGAGTGTGTTTTTTTTTTTTTTTTTGAGATGGAGTTTCGCTCTTGTTGCCCAGGCTAGAGTGTAATGGTGCGATCTCAGCTGACTGCAACCTTCGCCTCCCAGGTTCAAGCGATTCTCCTGCCTCAGCCTTCTGAGTAGCTGGGATTACAGGCATGCGCCACCATGCCCGGCTAATTTTGTATTTTTAGTAGAGATGGTATTTCTCCATGTCAGTCAGGCTGGTCTCGAACTCCCGACCATAGGTGACCCACCTGCCTCAGCCTCCCAAAGTGCTGGGATTACATGCCTGAGCCACTGTACCCAGCTTATATATAAAGTTATTCAAGATCCACAAAGTTCAAATTTTCCTTTCAGAGAACTCAATTTCATTTTATTACAAGTAATTGGTGAACTGATCTATTGTTTAATTAAAAAAAAAAAAACACCAAAAACTCAAACTTGCAAATTGCGCTGTTATTCCCAAAAGGTACTTCCCCCCTGTAAGGGTGTTCGTCTGCTTCATCATTTCTGGGCACCATAAACCGGCAAGACCATTTATATATTTTAAAAGCCACTGTTGGGTATAAACTCGTTACATTTAAACTGCAGCCTTTTTTTTCTAAGTTCCCACTATTTAAACAAAAGCCCCAGGAAGTGCTGGTGATTATTTATAATAATCCTTTCAACTCTTTGCCTGTTTTCAAATAACAGTCTTTTCTTTGGCTTTGGGGAAGGCAGACAACTCTATTTGAATATGAAAATTTCAACTTTAAACCTCTGAACTCTGCTGGGTCTGCAGAGGCGTTTTAATGTCAACCCCAGGAAATGTACACATGAAGCAGAATTTACAACTCATCACTGTCACAGTTAGATTAGAGTGTGAGTTAAAGAGTAATACATTAACCAGGGTTAGTGCATGGAGATTGTTGTTAGAGATCTACAAAAGCAATCAATGTCCTGCATGAACAATGAAAAATACAAGTATAGTTGGAGGTGTTCAGGGTCAAAAAAAAGGCCCACACATACTAGTGCCCTGGAATTTATTTAAAAAAAAATTTTTTGGTAGGCTGTTCTGCAGTTTGACTGAATTGTCATTTGCTTGTTTCGACTCAAGGGAAACATCTGGTTTCTCCCTGCGATGTAGACAAACTGCTCTTATTCTGAAGCTGTCATCCATGAAAGGCATGGTTTGGGCTCAATAGGTTTGCTTATGAAAGGCTTGGGGTCCATCGCTACAGAAATAAACAGCTCTAATAATTGGAAGTTTGTTCCCCGTTATAAACTCTGATTGAGAGACGACTTAGGTGAAGTGGCGAAAGCTGAAAGGGATAGATTTATTAGAAGACTTTTAATGATTTAGGATGTGGCAGGCAGCGAATTTTCTGCTTAACTTTTGCAAAAATCTCTTACCTTTTGTAGAATTTCTGCGAATGCATTAAAAAATCTTAGAGCCTTGATTTTGGAGATGGGGTGTTACAGGAAAAGTTCAGAGTTCTGTGGCCTTGGTTCTTAGGAGAGGGCCAGGTTTTCCTGCACGCTTTATAAAGAAGGTATTATTGGGAGTTTTTACTAGCCTTCTGGACCAGTTACATAATTTGTGGGACCCAGTGAAAAGTAAAAATGGTGCGGGGGGGGGGGCTTGTTCAAAAATTATTAAGATCAGATGGTTAGATCTTGAGTTAAAAAAAAACAAAAACTGACAGTTTTAAGACATTAATGGTAAAGCATCGTCCAAGCTGGGAGCCCTGTGTATTGGTCCTTTTTCTATCTTAGGAGTCTCTGGGGAAGATGAGACCAAAACAGAACAATGACAAAAAACCAAGGAGCGCTTGGGAAGTGTGCCAGCCGGAGGCACGTTGGGAGGGCATTTTCTTCCCTGCCAGATCAACTGTAGGGAGGGTTCCTGCCCTTTTTTGAGATTGGTAATAATTGCTATCAATGTGCTGTTTTTTCTTTCTCCTGTTACTTTGTTAGGACATAGGAGCCTTTCTGTCAGTTTGCTTCTGTGTATCCTGTTCTTCCCCTTTTTTGCAACAATGTAGAAGACTCAGAACAGTGGTTGATGTGAGGTTAGAAATCATGTGTTTGAGCCCTTTCTACACCCTTACCAATTTTTTCATTCTGGGAGTCAGTTCTAACCACTGAATGCCCAGTGATTCCTCACTTCTAACTTTGGTCTCTCTTTTCTCTTCCTCTTTCTCTCTACCAACTTGAGAGCTCCTTAGAGGGGGACGTTTTAGTCAAATACTGACAGCCAAGCCTAGGGCCTGGCTGGTGGAAAACTCCCAGTAAATTTGGGAATGTAAATAACAGTATCTGCTTTTTTAAATCTCTTTTCTTCTTGGTGCTTTTTCTCCTTTTCATTCTGGTTTTGTATTTTCTCTCATTACATGCACACACACACACACACACACGCACACATACCATGCCCAGCATGAAGGCCCAAACCATATAGATATTTAATTTAACTTTTTTTTTTTTTTTTTTTTTTTTGAGACGGAGTCTTGCACTGTCGCCCGGAGTACAGTGGCACTGGAGTACAGTGGCACGATCTTGGCTCACTGCAACCTCCTCCACCTTCCAGGTTCAAGCGATTCTCCTGCCTCAGCCTCACAAGTAGCTGGGATTACAGGCGCCTGTCACCATGCCTGGCTAATTTTTTGTATTTTTAGTAGAGACCTGGTTTCACTAAGTTAGCCAGCTGGTCTCGAATGCCTGACCTCATGATCCACCCGCCTCGGCCTCCCAAAGTGCTGGGATTACAGGCGTGAGCCACCGCGCCCAGCCTAATTAACTTTTTTGAAAAATAGAGACAGGGTTTTGCCATGCTGCGCAGGCTGGTCTCAAACTCCTGGGCTCAAGCAATCCACCCACCTCGGCCTCCCAAAGTGCTAGGATTGGGAGCTACTGTGCCCAGCCAAACTACATATTTTTGGTCACCAAAAGAAAAGGCAACATGGGGCAAGAAGTCCAAATTGACAGCACTCTGCAGTGGCTCAACAGAAGGGGAGAGTCTGGGAATCTGTGTTTGTTCAAGCTGGAGATCCGAGGCTCATCCCCCCAAAACACTGAAATGCTAATGAATGACCGTGGGTAAAAAACCCAAGTAACCTCACGATGGTGCGATGGTGCGGCTCCTGCTTCCTCCCTTAGAGGAGGAGCAAGAGCCCTGTTGGCTGACGGACAGTCGGGTACAGTAGGTGTGTTTGCGTGAAGGATTGGTCTGCTGGGGTTACTCAGAAACTGCTCTGCAAACACAGAGGATTAAAGGGGTTTTTGTTGAGGCAGAACAGATGGACAGAGAGAGGCAGAGTTCAAATGAATGGATCGTAAATCAGGACTCACTTGCAGAAGGGAAAAATCTGGGTCTGGTCACTAAAAAATTTGAGCTAATTTTAATTATTATTATTTTTTCTTATTAGGAAAGCAACCTTATGCTTAATGGAAAAATAATTCATGTGAAAAATTTGGAAAATAAATGTACCAGAGAAAGCCCTGCTGATTCTTTCAGGAGAATCTCCCTGAGTTTGTCCTCTGTCCTGCTAACATACACACATGTACATAGGTGATTATTATTTAATAAGAATGAACACATATACTCTTCTTTGAGTTAGATTTTAAGAGGGAACCTGTGACTAGAGCTTGAAGATGTGAACCCAGGCGTGATCATTTGGGCCAGGCCAGCAACATCAATTTTAGTAATAAAACCAAAGACAATGTGTAAATTTATGTTTGGGAAAGTTGGGACAAGCTCAAGTGAAGGAAAAGTTCATTGGCGCTGAGGGCCACGTTGAATTTACGGTCTTCCTTCAAGTAATACCTTCCTGAGCTCCCAGAAAAATGATGCGTCTGTGTCTATTTTTCCTTTTGCCCCCTAGTGGAGCAAGAAGATTGGTTCAGGCCATGAAATTGTACTGCCAATGAGACCCTCTCTTTACCCATTTCTCTCTTTCTTCCTCTCTCTTTTTTCTTTTTTTTTTTGAGACAGAGTTTCGCTCTTGTTGCCCAGGTTGGAGTGCAGTGGTGCAAACTGGGCTCACTGCAACCTCCACCTCCCGGGTTCAAGCAATACTCCTGCCTCAGCGCTCCCGAGTAGCTGCGATTATAGGTGTGCGCTACCACATCCAGCTAATTTTGTATTTAGTAGAGATGGGGTTTCTCCATGTTGGTCAGGCTGGTCTCAAACTCCTGACCTCTGGTGATCTGCCCGCCTCGGCCTCCCAAAGTATTGGGATTAGAGGCGTGAGCCACTGTGCCCGGCCCTCTCTCTCTCTCTCTCTCTTTTTTTTTTTTTTTTTTGAGGCAGCGTCTTATTCTTTTTCCCAGGCTGCAGTGCAGTGGCACAATCTCAGCTCACAGCAGCCTTGGTTGCCTGGGATCAAGCATTCCTCCTACCTCAGTCTCCTGAGTAGCTGGGACTACAGGCACACATCACCACACCTGGCTAATTTTTTGTGTTTGCTGTAGAGATAGGGTCTTGCCATGTTGCCCAGGCTGGTCTTGAACTAATAGGCTCAAGCGATCCACCTGTCTCAGCCTCCCAAAGTGCTGAGATTATAGGTGTGAGTCACTGCATCTGGCCCATTTCTAGTCATCTAATTGGATGTTTTCCAGTCTCTCTGTAAATATATTGACCAAAGCCCAAGACATAATGAAACGAGGCCAGTGGGTCTCTCTCTAGCAGGCCAGCTCCGGTCATTGGATTGAGTTTAGCATCACATTTTATGAAAATGAGGTGCCATTAGATGCTAGATGCTCACTTACGGTGAGATACTCACAGTAGGAGAGTCCAGAAGTCTTACCAGCAATTGAGGGTTGGTCTAGCTCGCCATCGTTAGTTGAGTGCTTTCTAGAAGTCAGTAGTGTTGACTGGGCACAGTGGCTCATGCCTGTAATCCCAGCAATTTGGGAGGCTGAGGTGGGTGGATCACAAGGTCAGGACTTCGAGAACAGCCTGGCCAATATGGTGAAGCCCCGTCTCTACTAAAACTTAACAAAAATTAGCCAGACGTGGTGGTAGGCGCCTGTAGTCCCAGCTACTCGGGAGGCTGAAGGCAGAAGAATTGCTTGAACGTGGGAGGTGGAGGTTGCAGTGAGCCGAGATCACGCCACTGCACTCCAGCCTGGGCGGCAGAGTGAGACTCTGTCTAAGAAAAAAAAAAAAAAAAAGTCAGTAGTGTTTGTATCAGACCTTTTGATGCCAATTCTACTAATTGTTTAATGACAAGATTTAATGACATACAAAAATTAGTTAAAATCAAATCTTATGGAACCGATTAAAGAGAGTTGTTTCAATAGGAAAACATTGGAATCCTCTGAAAAATCTCCATGGTAGTGAAATCCTTAAAAAACAAATGATATTAAATTATGTTAAAATGTAAAATATGTGAGACACTAAAAATCTAGAGTTGTGCACTTAGATTATTTCATGTCTTTAAGCTCTTTTTTTTAAATTTTGAGATGGAGTTTTGTCTGGAATGCAAGGGTGAGATCTTGGCTCACTGCAACCTCCACCTCCGGGTTCAAGCGATTCTCCTGCCTCAGTAGCTGAGATTACACGTGCCTGCCACCATGCATGGCTAATTTTTGTATTTTTAGTAGAGACTGGATTTCACCATGTTGGCCAGGCTGGTCTTGAACTCCTGACCTCAGGCGATCCACCCGCCTTGGCCTCCCAAAGTGCTGGGATTATGAGCCACTGTGGTGCCCAGGCTATAATTACTTTTTACCTCTCTCTTAGCTGAACATTTGTAAGTTACATGGGCTTGTTACAAGATATCAGTTTCACAAAGATTTTGGGGTGTTGCTCCCTGTATGTGAATTTAACCTATCACCAGAATACATTCTCTCTTCCTCTCTGGACTCACTCACAGCATGTGGGGCCACCTGGCCCCAACTGGCCACTTCCACTTTCATCTCTTGCTGTTGCCTGCTTTCCTGATGCTTCGCGTCTTGCTGAAAGAGTTCTAGCCTTTGGCTGTGTGCATGCTGTTAGCTATTCACCTGTCCCACTTTCTCACATCTCAGGGTGCCTGTCGTCTGTTACTGGAAGCACAGTGTCCTTCGTCTAATTCTGGCCTCAACTCTCCCACAGAGAGTTTGTTGACAGCCATCCCTCTGATCCTCCAACCCCCTTCATCCATTATTTGTTTATTGCCTCCTCCCCTCCACTGGAATTGGGTCTCATGTATCCCCAGCCCTTAGAACCCCTGGCATACAGCAGATGTTCAGTAAATGCTGCCTGGGTGTTGAGTGAATAATCAAGTGCCTTCTGTGTACTGGGCGCTGCTCTAGGTACTTCTTAGGAGGTGAAATTTCCCTCCTTCCCGCTCTCTCAGTACACGGGGTGCACTGCCAGCGTTTCGCAGGCTGTTTTGCACTAACAGCATCTGTCTGGCTGTCTTGCTTGCCAGATTTTTGGTTGACAACCAAAGGCTGTGGGCCCAGTTCAGCTCTGCGTTTGGTTTTGTATGGCCCGAGAACTGAGGATGTTTCTTATGTTTTAAAATGTAAAATATACATGTACAAAAGACTATGAGCCTTTTTAGGGGGATCAGTAGTTGGGAGGGTGGAAGACATGGCTCTTGGCCACAGGACGTAAACTATTGACTCTCTGGTTCTTTGCAGAATCATTGTGTCAGTTCCTCTCCTAGGCTAGGAGCTCTCTGAGAATATGGGGACTGTCTTCATCCTTGGTTCCCCAGGACACAGACCTCAGTCGTGTTTATTTATTTATTTATTTATTTTTTTGAGACGGGGTCTCACTGTTGCCCAGGCTGGAGTGACATGATCACAGCTCACTGCAGCCTCTATTTCCTGGGCACAAGCGATCCTCCCACACCTCAGCCTCCAGACTAGCCGGGACTATAGGCATGTACCACCACACCCAGCTAATTTTTATATTTTTGGTAGAGACAGGGTTTTGACATGTGGCCAGGCTGGTTTTGAACTCCTGGGCTCAAGCCATCTGCCTGCTTCGGCCTTCCAAAGTCCTGGGATTACCGATGTGAGCCGCTGTGCCTGGCCCAGCCATGTTTTTTGGGTTGAATGGAACTCACTGCTTTTCTTCTGTACTCTGGAGTCAGATGCAGGTGTGAATCCCAGCACTGGCCTGTTCTAACTCTGAGACTTTGGGGGAAGGGGGAACATCCTGAGTCTCCTTTCCTCATCTGAAAGCTGGGGATAGAACTACCTTCTTCTGAGGGCTATTGTGAAGATTAAGTGAAACGTCAAAGTCTGTACAGGGCTGAGCACAGAATTAGCATTTAATGTTAGCTTTTACTGCTTAAACATCCAGCAAAATTATACAGTCTGATCATAATCCTATCAATCAAAGCATGTAGCAATTATCAATTAAAAAGTAAATCAGTCCTTTGGAATTAGTTAGCTGCTTTCTTTTCGGTGGTGTTGAAAATTAAGACTTTTTTCCCCCCAGTACTTTGCATCGAAGTCACTGTTAAGTGATGTTGAAAATTAAGACTTTTTTCCCCCAGTACTTTCCATCTAAGTCACTCTTAAGGCAAATAAATGGTCTTTCACGAAGAGCTCGAGCTATTCCAGTGCTCTGTGAAGTGGGCATTTTTGTCTGCAGCGGCCTCTGCAGTGGTTGAGCCCTTTCCTGGAGAGGCAGGAGATAATGGTGCTGGAGTCGGTGGCAGCCGCGGGTGGGAGCATGTACTTCTGGGTGTGCTGTGTGTTTGCAGGCTGGGCACTCTGTAAAGACATGTTGAATTGAAATGAATTAAGATGGTGATGTATCTTGAACCTGTTGCGTTGCAGGCACAGTGAAGGTGAAGAGTTCTAACATCCAAGTTGGAGACCTTATCATCGTTGAAAAGGTGAGCAGGATCTGGAAGCTTGTGTGTGAATACCACTTCATGGGTCCTAACGTGTCATTTGTGTATCTGGTAGATGAAGTGAAGGATGCATTTTGGGATTCTATCCAAAAACTTTGCCTCGGGAGAAAAATCTCCTGTGAGACACACACACACACACACACACACACACACACACACACACACACACACAAATATTTTTTCAAGGTTTATATGTGTTGGTTAGCCAGAAATCCTGCTTACAAACACAAGTACAAGTTTTGATTTCCTGTTCAATGTGCTTATTATTTTGGGATAAAAAAATATAATAAAATCTTTCCTAGAAGTCTACTTACTATATAGACACTTAAAATATTTATAAAATTTACCTTTTGAGCCATTTTAGCTTGTATTTCCCAACTTAACCATTGTGCTTGTTTTTTATTTTATGGGGAGCAGGGGTTAAGTGTAACCTGAGAACAGTAAAAAGACCAAAAATACATTTTAAAAAATAGCTGTGTCAGTGTGTTTGTTACTTTAGCAAACACTCATATCTTTTTCTAGTGTGTATATTTGGAAGGTATTGGATTTTGGGGGGTGGCTCTGGAGAGGCTTGGAATAATATTTGATTAGAAAAGGGTTGTGTCTTAACTTGTTTCTGTAGAAATTGAGCTATGCTCTTTTAAAAGGATTAAATCCAAGAACTCAAAGCTGCTTTGAGGTAAAGTGAAACTCTTTTGGGTGGTAGCTCAGAAGAACCACACAAACCCCCTCTATGTTATCACATACTTTTCTGTTCATAATTAAATGGGGGCTGCTGGCTCCCCCCGCTTCCCCCAGTGTTTTTGAGAATGGCTTTTGTTGCTGCTTACTACTTTCCTTCCTTATTAAAACCCACTAAAAGCCAAACATCAAGCTGGGAAGTTGGTAGATGCAGAAAGCGTGAGCGCAGGGTCTGTCTTGAGTCTCAGCAGACAGCCTGGAAGAGAGCCAGCTGGGGAGGCAGACTTTCGGGATTTTGGGAGGTAATGGTTGAATTCGCCAGAAAACTAGAAGCTCTCTTTCCAAGATAAGATTTTGATAGGGGATTAGTAAAGTAGCAGCAGTGTGCAAGGTTTTTCAGATTCAAAATAAATCCCCAAATCTGTCTTTGACAAAGGCAGAAACTTAAAAGAGGCTGTGAGTTTCAGTCCCCCCTCCCCACAACCCAAGGAGGGGTTGGGGGTGGAGGCGGAAACCCTCCCCCCACCACCCGGCACATGGTCATTCATTCACAGTAACAGTCTTTCTTTTCATAACACAGAACCAGCGGGTCCCTGCCGACATGATCTTCCTGAGGACATCAGAAAAAAACGGTAAACATCTGAGATCAATTTGGAAAATAACCATTAACCTTTCAGTGGTAATTTGGTAAAATAATCATTTGAAAATGTCACAAAGTAGATTATCATTTTGGAGCCATGGAGGCAAATCAAAAGCATCTTTTTCAATAGACCGTTCTTTTTAAACAGTGTTGTTGGTGTTTAAAAGTCCATAGATTTTGGTCATTAAAAAATACAGTTTGTGGAACACCGGCTGACTCACAGCTGGTCAAGTCACGCATACAGTGGCCTTGGGTTTCCTCTCCGGGCTGTGTTAAGCTCAGCCTCAGGAGCTGGGACGAGGAAGTGTCTCTAACATGTAGAAGTAAACAGAAATCCTCTCTCTTCTAAGCTGATACCAGCAGATGTGTCATGAGTGGGGGCAGTATAGAAACTGGGGAGAGGGGGCTGTCTTTTCTGCCCTTTGTTCATGAGTCGGGGACCTTGCCCATAGCACTTATTGATTTATTTATTGTAGCCTGAGTTTGCGGGCTGGGAATCTCTGAAGTCTCCTACAAGGCCTTTAACTCCTTGCAGTTGTTCCCTAGGGTGGCAGCTACCATTGCCTGCCCACCCTATCAGTCTACTAAAATTGCCTTAATTTTTTTTTTTTTTTTTCTTGAGACCGGGTCTTGCTCTGTCGCCCAGGCTGGAATGCGGTGGTATGATCTCAGCTTACTGCAACCTCTGCCTCCTGGGTTCAAGCCATTCTCCTGCCTCAGCCTCCCGTGCACCAACATGCCTGGCTAATTTTTATATTTTTGGTAGGGATGGGGTTTCACCGTGTTGGCCAGGCTGGTCTTGAACTCCTGACCTCAAGTGATCCATCAGCCTCCCAAAGTGCTGGAATTACAGGTGTGAGCCACCACGACCGGCCAAAATGGCCTTGATTTTAATTTTTGTTATTTAAGCTGTTCTGAGGAAATAAGGCTGTTTTTCTCTTACCTGGCATGATTGGAGGTTTCTGAACACGTGAAAAATTTACATTCGTATTCCTTTGAGGACGCTGCAACGTATTTCATTATTAATGGAATTAAAGTACAAGTAAAATTATATACTGATATGTAATCAGGACAGGAGGTAAAACGCACTAGATTAAAACAGTCTTTGAAAAACTACGGCTTTGTCTTCAAATCTGTTCTTGTGTTCTATTTAGTGAAAACAGAGCATTATGGAGTTATCAGGGCCCCTGACATGCTCTTTTTTTCTTAAAAAAAAAAAACAAAAAAACCAAAACTATGTGTGTTCTATGTTAATAGTTCTCAAAGACTGAACTGCAGTGTCGTGAATGGGGTGTGTTCTGTATCTGATGGAGTGTACAGCTGACTACTTGCATGGATCTGTATGTCAGACTGAAAGATACACCTCTGAAATGTGCCAGCCTGTAATGACCTCGTGCTTGCCTGGATTGATCGGTGCTGTTCTGAGCTCTATGCACGAATCACCCCTGCAGGGTCAGGACTGTCCCTATCTCCACTTTTACAGACGAGGAAACTGAGGCTCAGAGAGGATAGGCAACTATCAGGGCACAAAGCTAGTATGTGGCAGAGCCTGGACCTGCACTCAGGTGGTTTGGGTCCTGAGAAGGTGCTGGCGATGCCTGGCCAGACAGCTAGGAATGCTGGTCACCCTGTGCTGGTCCCCGTTCTATCTCTCCACTGAAACTCTACAGCAAGATTGTGAGGTCTACGTTTCTCCACATTTTACAGACACTGGAGCTTAACAAGGCCAAGAAACTAGCCTGGGATCTCACTGAGAGAGAGTGGTGGAGTGAGGGTTTGAACTCTGAGCTTTCTGATCCCAGAGCTTATTTTGGAAGAAGTGGGAGTTACGATATGTATTTTCCCTTGTGGTCGCTGGCCATTGGTTGGCTGTTTTTACAAGGACCAGAGCAGACGCTGCCCAGAGCTGCCGAGGGAAGGGTGCTTGAGGTGCAGGTGACAGCACCCGACTTCCTTCCCGCAGGGTCATGCTTCTTGCGGACGGATCAGCTGGATGGGGAGACGGACTGGAAGCTGCGGCTTCCCGTGGCCTGCACGCAGAGGCTCCCCACGGCCGCCGTGAGTAGCTTTCCCTGCAGAAGCCCATGCTGGCAACCTGTCTTAGCAGGGTCCTCGAACTCAGTGTCTTGGGGGCCAGGAATGGGACGGCAGCTGTGAAGTGGGGCGGGTGGGGGAGCGTGGGGTCCTGGAGAGCCCCTGGGATTCGTTGGCTTCCCTGACGTGGCCAGGCCAAAAGCAGATCCTGAGGGTAGGCAGTGCGCTGTCCCGTGGGAAGCTGAAAACCGTAAGGAGCCTTGCCCACGTGCCTCACCAGAATTTCAAGGGTAAGCCAGAGCATGTCACTGCTCTGCTCAAAACAAGGTAGGCCAGGCTCGGCGGCATGCACCTGTAGTCCCAGCTCCTCGAGAGGCTGAGTCAGGGGATTGCTTAAGCCCATGGGTTCGATGCTTTAGTGAGCTGTCATTGTCCCTGGGAATAGCAACTGCACTCCAGCCTGGGCAGCATAGTGAGACCTGTGTCTAATAAAAGTAATAATCATAAAATAAAAAAAAACCCTCCAAAGATTTCTCATCTTACTGAGAATCAGTTCTGCGGTGCTTGCTGTCATCTTCAGGTCCTTCCCATTTGTCTCTCTGCTGAGGCTGTGACCTCAGTGCCTGGCCTTCTCTCCTCTGCCTGCCAGCCTGTCGGGTCTGTCATTCTGTCCCTGGATGTTTACTGTTGCCGTTTCCTCCACCGGGAGCCCTCTGATCTCTGGCGAGTCTGCCTGGCAGGTCATCTCCACGCTCCACTGAGCTTTTGCTCACGAGTCTCCTTATCGGAGAGGCTCTTTCTGCCCTCCTCTCCCTGCATCCCCACTTCACTCACTTCCAGGCAGCGTCCCTGTGAGTGGGCTCTGCCTGTTGTATTCTCTGCCGCATCCCCAGTGTGCATGGCGGGGTGCCGGCCCTGGCTGAGAGGATGGCCGCAGTAGTTGGTCAAGTGTCACTTAAGTGCCCGGTGACTGGCGTGCCCCACCGTGGTCTGGAAGGATGAAGTGGAACACAGAAGCTTCCCCTGTCCTCACGTCACATGTATCGAAGCCACTCCTTACTGTGTCCCCTGAGGGAGGAGGATGGGTCCACGTCTTGGTGGGACTGACATAACAAGAAATGTAGCCACCCTATGAATGATTTTTCATGGCTAATACAAAGTGAAATAGCACCATTATTACTGTTAATTTTAAACCAGGAATTTTATTTTATTATTTATTTATGAGACGGACTCTTATTCTGTTGCCCAGGGTAGAGTACAGTGGCGTGATCTTGGCTCACTGCAACTTCCACCTCCTGGGTTCAAGCAATTTTCCTGCTTCAGCCTCCCGAGTAGCTGGGATTACAGGCGCCCGCCACCGCGCCCGGGTAATATTTGTATTTTTAGTAGAGGCAGGGTTTCGTGGTGTTGGCCAGGATGGTCTCAAACTCCTGGCCTCAGTTGATCCACCTGCCTCAGCCTCCCAAAAGTGCTGTGGTTACTGGCATGAGCCACGGCGCCTGGCCTAAACCAGGAATGTTAGAACAGTGAGTTTCTAACTACTGGCTAGGAGCCCCTGGGGACTTGTAGCAGCCACCGTCATGCCTGTGAGGTGTAGCTAACCTGACGACAGAATTCTGATCCTCAAAACAATTTAAAAGCTCTGTTCTAGAGACAGGTTAGGGGGGCATGGAAGGGAAGGTGCTGCAGATTCCGCAGCATGGGATCACATTACTTGGTGCATGCTTTAGAAGCATGATGCAGTTTAATAAACGCTCGCTTTGCCTCTCGTTGGGTCCAGGCTCGGACTAGGTTTCAGAGAAAGATGAGATCCTGTCTTCTTTGTTGTCAAGGAACTCTCGGCCTTAGTGTGATTATTGGGGGGTGGTCTCTGTGAGGAGCAGCATTTTAACACAATTTTAGATAATGAGATGTATATGAGCTGGGCGCAGTGGCTCACGCCTGTAATCCCAGCATTTTGGAAGGCCGAGGCAGGCAGATCGCTTGAGACCATCCTGGGCAATGTGGTGAAACCTTGTCTCTACAAAAAAATACAAAAGGTAGCCAGGCCTGGTAGCGCACACCTATCGTCCCAGCTACTCGGGATGCTGAGGTGGGAGGATGGCTTGAACCTGGGAGGCGGAGGTTGCAGTGAGCTGAGATTGTGCCACTGTACTCCAGGCTGGGCAACAGAGGGAGACCCTGTCTCAAAAAAACAAAAAAAGATTTATATGAAACGATGACCTGATTAATACATGAGTATATTCTTGTTAAAAATAGTTCAACTGTATGGAAAGCTGTGGAAGAAAAAGTGAGAAATCTTGCTCACAGCCTTTACCTCAGATCTTACCTTCTTCCCAGAGGGAATCAAGGGTCATGTGAAGTCAATAGTGGTCTTTCCAGATGTTTCTCAATGCACTTACTTATGAATATACAAATGCAGACTTGTTTGTGGTATGTGGTTTCACATAAATGGCATAAGACTGTATTCGTTGTTCTGCAGTTTTTTTCACCCTCCACTTTTTTTTTTTTTGATGGAGTCTCACTCTGCCACCCAGGCTGGAGTGCAGTGGCGCGATCTTGGTTCACTGCAAGCTCTGCATCCCGGGTTCACGCCATTCTCCTGCCTCATCCTCCTGAGTAACTGGGACTACAGGTGCCTGCCACCCCACCTAGCTAATTTTTTGTAGTTTTAGTAGAGACAGGGTTTCACCGTGTTAGCGAAGATGGCGTCAATCTCCTGACCTCATGAGCCACCCGCCTTGGCTTCCCAAAGTGCTTGGATTACAGGTGTGAGCCACGGCACCTGGCCCTTTTTTTTTTTGGAGACAGAATCTTATTCTGTTGCCCAGGCTGGAGTGCAGTGGCACCATCTCAGCTCACTGCAACCTCTGCCTCCTGGGTTCAAGTGATTATCCTGCCTCAGCCTCCGAGTAGCTGGGACTACAGTCGTGAGCCACCACGCCCAGCTAATTTCTGTATTGATGGGGTTTCACCATGTTGGCCAGGCTGGTCTCAAACTCCTAACCTCAGGTGATCCACCTGCCTTAGCCTCCCACAGTGCTGGGATTACAGGCGTGAGCTACCACGACTGGCCCTACTCCACGTTTAATGTGTCTCTGAGCCTTATGAATACACAGAGGCGGTATGCATATGGTGCCTCCTAGTTAGTTAGCAAGAGTGCAGGCTCTGCCTGAAGGGGTGGCTGGTAGCCTTTACCATCTCTTGGCCCTTGTTGCCAAGTGGCGTTGTTGGCCAAGTTTGCCTGATTGCTTTTGAAAGAGCACCCAGAAATCCAGATTTTCATGTGAAATCACTCAAATTTTAAATGTTTTATTTATTTATTTATTTTTTTTTGAGACAGAGTCTCGCTCTGTCACCCAGGCTGGAGTGCAGTGGCCAGATCTCAGCTCACTGCAAGCTCCACCTCCCGGGTTCATGCCATTCTCCTGCCTCAGCCTCCCAAGTAGCTGGGACTACAGGCGCCCGCCACCTCGCCCGGCTAGTTTTTTGTATTTTTTTAGTAGAGACGGGGTTTCACCATGTTAGCCAGGATGGTCTCGATCTCCTGACCTCGTGATCCACCCGTCTCGGCCTCCCAAAGTGCTGGGATTACAGGCTTGAGCCACCGCGCCCGGCCCAAATTTTAAATGTTGATAGTTCATTTCATTAAAAATTTAGAGAAGGCTGGGCATGGTGGCTCACACCTGTAATCCCAGCACTTTGGGAGGCCAAGGCGGGTGGATCACGAGGTCAGGAGATCGAGACCATCCTGGCCAACATGGTGAAACCCTATCTCTACTAAAATACAAAAAATTATCCAGGCTTGGTGGTGTGTGCCTGTAGTCCTAGCTATTTGGGAGGCTGAGGCAGGGAAATAGTTTGAATCTGGGAGGCGGAGGTTTCAGTGAGCTGAGATCGCGCCACTGCACTCCAGCCTGGCAACAGAGCGAGACTTCGTCGCAAAAACAAACAAAATTTACAGTATATATATATATATTTTTTGGAGGTGGAATTTCAATCTTGTTGCCCAGGCTGGAGTGCAATGGTGTGATCTCAGCTCATTGTAGCCTCCATCTCCTGGGTTCAAGCAATTCTCCTGCCTCAGCTTCCTGAGTAGCTGAAATTACAGGTGTGTGACACCACGCCCAGCTAATTTTTTTTTGTATTTTTAGTAGAAATGGGGTTTTACCAGGTTGGTCAGCCTTGTCTTGAGCTCCTGACCTCAAGTGATCCGCCTGCCTCGGCCTCCCAAAGTGCTGGGATTACACGTGTGAGCCACCATGCCTGGCCTCCCTCTTTTTTTTTTTTTTTTTTTTTTGAGATGGAGTTTCCCTCTCTTGCCCAGGGTAGAGTACAGTGGCGTGATCTCAGCTCACTGCAACCTCCACCTCCCAGGTTCAAGCAATTCTCCTGCCTCAGCCTCCCGAGTAGCTGGGATTAAAAGCACCTGCCACCACGCCTGGCTAATTTTTGTATTTTTAGTAGAGATGGGGTGTCACCATGTTGGCCAGGCTGGTCTCGAACTCCTGACCTCAAGTGATCCACCAGTCTCGGCCTCCCACAGTGCTGGGATTACAGGTGTGAGCTACTATGTCCCACCTTGGAGTGTAGTTTCATTCTTTTTTTGCATCTGCATAATATTCCAAGACATGTGGCTATCACAATATATCCATTTCCCATTTTTTAATATTTCTGGACTTTTTTTGGTATATCTATCGCTTTATAATTGGGTGTCTTGGTTATGAAGTAAGATTTATCTAGTAAGGCAATCCCTGCTTCCTTTTTTTCTGGCAGTGATTCCTACTACCCTTTAAAAGGTCAGGTAAAGACAGAGTACAAAGAAACTTGTAAATGACTGGGATGGGGACATGCCACAACAGGCTGCTGGCGGGAGCTGCGAAGTTTAGACAAGACGCCTGCTTCTAGCTCAGCTGGCTCCTTCATGGCTGGACTGCCTTCTCCTGCAGGAGTAACGGGCCTCCCTGGGCCACGTCGTCAGGATTGGCAGTATGGGTTTGAAATAATTGTGTTAAAATGAAGAGGAAGTAAGAAGAATCTGGAAAAGGAAGAGAGGAGAAGAAACAGATCCAATAACCAGGTGCTGGTACAGAGCTGGCTGCGGTGACGGCAGCCGTGGCCTCAGGGTGCCCTGATGAAGCACAGGTCCTGTGGTCACTGTTGCCCATCCAAGGGCAGCTGTGTCCCTCTGGGCAGCAGGCGTGGAAGCGGGGCCCCATGGTGTCTGTGTACTGCTCCCCTAAAATGTAGTGGTGGTGTGGCTGTTTCACAGGTCGGGCAGAACAGAGGGGTCACTGATTTCTCCAAATTCATACGACTGGTATGTGGGGGCTGGGGTTTGCTCCTGGCTCTCTTTGTGCAAAGCCTCATCTTTGACCAGCAGGCAGTTGGCCGAGTATGGGAACTCAAGAGCCCGCCGTAGCAGATGACCTTCCTATTAAGAAGAAAAGTAGGCCGGATGCGGTGGCTCATGCCTGTAATCCCAGCACTTTGGGAGGCTGAGGCGGGTGGATCACGAGTCAAGAGATCGAGACTGTCTCTATTAAAAAAAAAAAAAAAAATTAGTTGGGTGTGGTGACATGCGCCTGTAGTCACAGCTACTTGGGAGGCTGAGGCAGGAGAATGGCTTGAACCTGGGAGGTGGAGGTTGCAGTGAGACGAGACTGCACCATTGCACTCCAGCCTGGCAACAGAGCAAGACTCCATCTCAAAAAGAAAAAAAAAAAGAAGAAAAGCAACTGAGAAAAAAACACTATAATATAACCTCCTGTCCTCATGCCATATATATGTGTGAGTGGGTATGTATATGACATAATCATCCATTGTTAGCTTGGCCTTTAACTTGTTGCATGATCTGGGCCACGCCCTGCCATTTCCTCTCGGGACCCGCCTGTGCCAGTGCAGGGAATCATTCCGTCCTGTCCCCACTCGATGGGGCTTTCTGCTTCTGAACTTATTTCCATTCCACACTGCGCTTTGGCCTGTCCCTTCCTTCTCCTGGGCTTCACCCCTTCCTGGTGCCCAGTCCCCGTCTACTTCCTTTCTTCTTTGTTCTAGAAGTGACTGCTGCTCCCCCTGACTGTACCTGTCTTATGCCACTTCACATATGCTGCTTTGAAATGTAGTTTTTGCCCAGATCTTTCACTTTTGGCATTTTTATCACCTAAGGTTGACTTCTTGTTTGCTTTTAAAAAAATTATACTAAAAGACACATAACATAAAATGTGCCATCGTAATCATTTTTAAGTGCACAGTTCAGTGGCCTGAAGTACTCTGACCTTGTCATGCAGGCATCAGCCGTGTTCATCTTTGGAACTTTTTTCATCTTTCAAAACTAGAACTCTGGACTCATTAAGCAGTAACTTCATTCCCGCCTTGGCCCAACCCCTGGCGAGCATCTTTCTGTTTTCTGTCTCTATGAATTAAACTACTCTAAGTTCCTCCTATAAGTGGAATCACTTAGTTTTTGTCTTTTTGTGACTGGTTTATTTCACTGAGCATGAGGTCTTCTTCCAGGTTCATCCGTATCGTAGCCTATGTCAGAACTTCTTCCTTTTTAAGGCTGAGTAATATTCCATTGCATGGACAGACCACACTTTATTTATCCATTCATCCACTGATGCTTGTTTGACTTGCCTCCACTTCTTGGCTGTTGTGAATAATGCTACTACGTACATAGGTGGACAGATGATCACGTCATGTCCCTGCTTTCAGTTCTTTTGGGTGTATACCCGGAGGTGGAATTGCTGGATTATTTGGTAGTTTTCTGATTAATTTTTTGAGGAAGTGCTGTGCTGTTTCCATAGCTGTTGCACCATCTGACGTTCCCAGCAACAGTGCACAGGGCCTCCAGATTCTCCACCTCTTCATCATACTTGTTTTTGTTTTTGTTTTGATAGCCATCCTTATGGGTGAGAGGCGTTCTTACTTGCTTTTTCAGCTCTTCCCAGAGGTTTATACCAAGTAGATGCCCAGTAATCATTTGTTGAATGAGTATTTTCTTTCTTTTTTTTTTTTTTTTTTGAGATGGTGTCTCACTCTGTCATCCAGGCTGGAGTGCAGTGGCGCGATTTCAGCTCACTGCAACTTCCGCCTCCCGGGTTCAAGCGATTCTCCTGCCTCAGCCTCCCGAGTAGCTGCAATTACAGGCACGCGCCACCACGCCCGGCTAATTTTTTTGTATTTTTAGTAGAGACAGGATTTCAACATGTTGGCCGTGCTGGTCTTGAACTCCTGGCCTCAAGTGATCCGCCCACTTCATCCTCCCAAAGTGCTGGTATTACAGGCATTAACCACCACGCCTAGCTTGAATGAGTATTTTCAATGGTACAGACAAGTCTTGCAAGCCAGAATTTAGCAGAGGAGGATCTGCCACTTTCCAGGGTATTCATAGGTGTGTAGCATCACCCCATCAAGTCTGGAAAGTGCTGGGTAAACATAGAGAAACAAGGATCTTCACTGTACAGTCTCTCAGGGTGTCTCGAGATACTGTATGCGGCGACTCCTAAACTTACTTAACAGAGGACTTTCCTCTTGTTTCCACCTTCCCTGTAATTTTAAGGGCCTGTTTGCTGTGTGTGGGAAATATAGTTGCTTTTGAAAAATAGTGGATGCCTCCTGAAGTCTTGAATTGTGAAGTGATTTTGTTTTGACTCCCGAATGTGACTTCTGTTGAACAGGACCTTCTTCAGATTCGATCGTATGTGTACGCGGAAGAGCCAAATATTGACATTCACAACTTCGTGGGAACTTTTACCCGAGTAAGTGAGCTTACTTCCCACAGGATCCTGTCACCGGGAGTGTGTAAGGGATGAAGACTGAGAAGTACTGATAGTTCTTTGTCAGGAAGTAGTTTTATGCCGGGTGGGGACGTAAAGAAGGCACCACCTTGAAAGCCAACGTATTGTTTCTCAGTAAGGTCGACACAACTAGAATTTTCTTCCGACCTTGGAACGGCTTGAATGAACCAACAACTTAGAGCCAAGCTTTGCTATAATTCACATGAATGCTGACGTCTGAAAGCAGTTTTTCTTTCTCTGTCCTTCAGATGGATCTATGTCCTCTGTTTTTTTTTTTTTTTTTTTTTTTTTTTTTTTTTTTTGAGACGGAGTCTCACTCTGTTGCCCAGGCTGGAGTGCAGTGGTGCGATCTCGGCTCACTGCAAGCTGCGTGTCCCAGGTTCACGCCATTCTCCTGCCTCAGCCTCCTGAGTAGCTAGGACTACAGGCACCTGCCACCTCGCCCGGCTAGTTTTTTGTATTTTTAGTAGAGACAGGTTTTCACTGTTAGCCAGGATGGTCTCGATCTCCTGACCTCGTGATCTGCCCGCCTTGGCCTTCCAAAGTGCTGGGATTACAGGCATGAGCCACTGTGCCTGGCCTTTTTTTTTTTTTTTTTTTTTTTTTTTTTTGAGGCAGTCTCCTTCTGTCGCCCAGGCTAGAGTGCAGTGGCATGATCTTGGCTCATTGGAACCTCTGCCTCCCCGGTTCAAGCGATTCTCCTGCCTCAGCCTCCTGAGTAGCTGGGATTACAGGCGTGCATCACCATGCCTGGCTAATTTTTTGTATTTTTAGTAGAGACGGGGTTTCACCATGTTGGCTAGGCTGGTCTCGAACTCTTGACCTCAGGTGATCCACCGACCTTGGCCTCCCAAAGTGTTGGGATTACAGGCGTGAGCCACCGTACCCAACTTTGGTCATCTTTTATTCATACAAATCCTATCTGCCGTTTTCATAATTTTTAAGCCACTTCCAGACCTTTCAGAAGAGAAATTAAATTTGGATTTAATTTGTTTTAGGAGGCCTGGTGTGGTGGCTCACACCTGTAATCCCAGCACTTCGGGAGGCTGAGGTAGGCGGATCTCCTGAGGTCAGGAGAATTGCTTGAACCTGGGAGGTGGAGGTTGCAGTGGGCCAAGATCGCACCACTGCACTCCAGCCTGGGTGGCAGAGTAAGACTTCATCTCAAAAAAAAAAAAAATTATTTTAGGAATATGGGTTGACAGATTTCTAGAACCCACATTACATTGTCCATGTTCTCTTTCTATAAGCCACAAACAAAGTTGCCCTGCAAACAGCCTAATTGGTTTGCTTTTACATTTTGATTCTTACCTCGTAAAACATTTTTCAGTGCTGAGAGGCCCGCGCTTCTTAAATCACAGGCCAACTTTTTCACGTATTTCTGTGGGAGGTGAAAACCCCAAGGGCAATGGTGGAAGAGCTCGGCCCTCCCCCCATGGTGGAGCCGTCGGCTTCCAAACCCGGCCCCCAGTTTCCTCAGGGGGAGCCTCTCTTTCTATCGCGAGCGGACCAGGCTTGAAGCTGGCTGTGGATTCCAGGGAAGCCGTGCAGGGTGAACGTGTGTCCGTTTGGTCTTTTCCAGGAAGACAGCGACCCCCCGATCAGCGAGAGCCTGAGCATAGAGAACACGCTGTGGGCTGGCACCGTGGTCGCATCAGGTAAGGCGCCATTTCGAGGAATGTGGTAGCAATTTGAAAAGGAAAGAAAATCCTTTCGTAATTAGAATAATCATCTGTCAGTTGGTAAAAGGAGTGCTCGTTCAAATGACGTTTTCCACTTGTTCCGACACCTCCAGGGAATTAAACTGACATCTAATTGCAGCTTGGACACTTAGAGACGCCTGGGGGAGAAGCTGGCATGGCCTGTGGACCTTTTTGCAGTGTCCACGCTGGGAATAGCTGTAATTGCCTCTTCAGATTGACATTCTAATCTGTCCCAGAGCTGGAGGCAGCCTGGATGTTCTGGCTGGAGGTTGTGTTTGTAGGGTATGTTGTGCTGGGACTGCTGGCACTGGGGCCCTAGGAAAGGGCGTGGGCCTGATTGAGCTGGAGCTTCTGTGTTTAAACACCAAGAGGAAGTGGATATTGGTGCTTTTCTTTTTCTTTTTCTCTTTTTTTGAGACAAGGTCTTACTCTGTCACCTAGGCTGGAGCACAGTGGCACAATCTTGGCTCACTGTAACCTCTGCCCCCCGGGTTCAAGCAATTCTTGTGTCTCAGTCTCCCAAGTAGCTGGAATTATAGGCCCGTACCACCACGCTGGCTAGTTTTTGTATTTTTAGTAGAGATGGGATTTCACCATGTTGGCCAGGCTGGTCTCAAACTTCTGACCTCAAGTGATCCACCCACCTCAGCCTCCCTAAGTGCTGGGATTACAGACGTGAGCCACTGCGCCTGGCCCATTGGTGTCTTTCAGTGCTGGGATGACACTGATCGTGACTGCATGGGCTGAATATGACCCCTGATAGCAGTGGTTAACATCAGCGGCATGCAGCCCATGTGTCAGGCCCTGTGCTGGGTGCTTATGTGTGTTACACCCTGCACTTAACCCTCCTAAAGGCACTGTGAGGGTAGATACTATTATTCATATTATGCCCATTCTGCAGATGACGGCACTGAGGCTGAGTGAGGTTAAGTAACTTGCTCTGAGGTCACACAGCAGGTAAAAGGCAGAGTTGGAACTTGAACCTAGGCACTTTGCTCCAGAAACAGAACTTACTGTGTAGCCATCATTTTCTTATATTTTGTGATATCATTAACTTAATAGTATAATTAGTATTATAATTCTACTGCTGGTGACTTTCTGTCTTTACTATTAGAGGAATCAATTTTTTCCATTCTTCAAACATAGTATTCTCCACTCCCCACCATCAAGCCATTTTCCTCTGCTGGTTGCTTCTCTCTTTCATTCATTCATTCATTCATTTTTTTTTTTTTCTTTTGAGACAGGGTCTTATTCTGTCACCCAGGCTGGAGTGCAGGGGTGCAATCATGGCTCGCTGCAGCCTCTAACTCCTGGGCTCAAGCAGTCCTCCTGCCTCAGCCTCCCAAACAGCTGGGACTACAAGTGCATGCCACCATGCCCAGCTAATTTTTAAGTACTTTTTTAGAGATGGGGGTCTCACTGTTCCCCAGGCTAGTCTCAAACTCTCAGACTCACATGATCCTTCTGCTTCAGCCAAAATGCTGGGATCATAGGTGTAAACCACCTTGCCTGTTCCTTCTTTGTCGCTCTTTAGTCCAGTAGACACTCGATTAGGATCCTGTGTGGCAAGGAGAGGGAACGAAGCAGCACAAACTATCCCCAGAGTACCATGTGTCACCATCCACACGTGCACTACTTAATACAAATAGGCAGAGATGCACTCTCCCTTGAGGTTCTTTTGCCACATTTTATTTCCACTGCCTGCCTTTGTTTTCATCATACTTTGGAACATCTCTCAGGCCCCCTGATGACTAAAGAGCGAGACATTCTGCACGGTCATGCCTGGGCCACGCCTGAGCGCAGCCACCCAGGGCACGCAGCATGCAGATGTTCACATCCCGCCCCTCCTCGCCACTTTCCACCCATGTCACCTGAACCAATTTGTTCCCACTTTAAAGTCATTTATTAACAAATAATTAATTACATTTTATTCTTTGATAATTTGACTGAAAAATAAGTATCTCAGTTTGAATTCCCTAGATTACCTGGCAGGTGTTCATCTTCGCATCTGTCTTTTGTTTCTTTGTAAGTTACTAGTTGGCTTAAAAAAAAAAAAAAAAAAGACAGAGTGTCTCTGTCTCTGTCACCCAGGCTGGAGTGCAGTGGCACCCATCTTGGTTCACTGCAACCTCTGCCTTCCGCGTTCAAGTGATTCTTCTGCCTCAGCCTCCCCAGTAGCTGGGATTACAGGTGTGTGCAACCACCCCCAGCTAATTTTTGTATTTTTAGTAAAGGTGGGATTTCACCATGTTGGCCAGGCTGGTCTCGAACTCCTGACCTCAGGTGATCTGCCCACCTCAGCCTCCCAACGTTCTGGGGTTACAGGCATGAGCCACCGCGCCCAGCCTACTGTTTTAATTTTGATTTAATTGCAAATATAGTTGAACGTCTTTCTACCTGTCAGCTAATTCTTAATATTCTGGTCTCTCTGCTTTCCTTTGTAGTTCTTTTTCTCATTACTCTGTTAGGATGCCTTATAGAGGAAAGAATCTCAAACTTACACTTGTTGTGGATTATAAATATTTTTTCAGTTTTTTGTTTGTCTTTTGTTTTTGTTTGTGATGGGCTTTATTTTCTTTTACCATATAGAAATTCTAAATTTTGGTATTGCCTACATTTTTTCCTTTCCTTTCCTGTCCTGTCCTGTCCTGTCCTTTCCTCCTCCTCCTTTCCCAGGCTGGAGTGTAGTGTCGTGATCTCAGCTCACTGCAACCTCCACCTTCCCGAGTTCAAGTGATTCTCCTGCCTCAGCCTCCCAAGTAGCTGGGATTACAGGGACCTGCCACCACGCCCAGCTAATTGTTTTTGTATTTTTAGTAGAGATGAGATTTCACCATGTTTCTCAGGCTAGTCTCAAACTCCTGACCTCATGATCCACCTGCCTCGGCCTCTTAAAGTGCTGAGATTACAGGCATGTGCCTATGTTTTCATAGAAACAGGATTGCTGTTGGAAGGGCATGTGCATTTTATGTTTTGATTCACCCAGCAAACTTGCCTCTTCTCCTGATAATTTTTTTTTTTTTTTTTTTTTTTTGTGATGGAGTCTTGCACTGTTGCCCAGGCTAGAGTGCAGTGGTGTAATCTTGGCTCACTGCAACCTCCGCCTCCCGGTTACATGCCATTCTCCAGACTCCGCCTCCTGGCACCTGATAGTCTTAACTTATATGTGTACCTAGCCAGCAGTGTGTTTGTCTGACTTTTTAATTTTTGCACATGTGATATTGGACAAATGTTAACATATTGATTTGCCTTTAGAAAAATTATTTGTACAAACATCTTCCTTTATGCTTACTATTTATTTGTATTTTCTTAAATATATGTGTGAATGGCCAGTTTGTGTCCCGTGTCTATTTTTTCTGCTTATGGGTTTTTAAAAAATAATTTGTAAGAATTGTTTATGTCATAAGAATGTTAATCTTTTATTTGTTGACTTAATTGCAATGACTGTTTCACTTGATCTCATTAGTATTTTGGAACTAAAGTTTGCAGTTTTTATCTAGTCAGACCTATTGATCTTTTTTTCTTTTCAAAACAGGGTCTTGATCTGTCTCCCAGGTTGTAGTGCAGTGACATGATCAGGGCTCACTGCAGCCTCGACCTCCCGGGTTCAAATGATTCTCCCACCTCAGCCTCTTGAATAGCTGGGACTGTAGGCACACCTCACCACACCTGGCTAACTTTTTGTATGTTTTGTAGAGACGGAGTTTTGTCATGTTGCCCAGGCTGGGGTCTTTTGTTTATGGTTTCTGTTTTTTGTGCCGTGCTAAGAAAATTTTCTCCGCTCTAAAATTATAAAAATATCCACTGACTTTTTTTGGAGTGTTTATATAGTCTTATATTAAAATACTTGGTTTAAGGAATAGAGTTAGGAGAACTAACTGGCAAGGGAATACTACCTCAGGTCAGACTCCAGGCTCCAGACCTTTAGGCCCAGTCTGCGTGTCTGGCCCTGTGTGAACAAGCAGCCTTACGGGGAATGAAAGTGTAAAATGAGGCTGGGCGCAGTAGCTCACACCTGTAATCCTAGCACTTTGGGAGACCAAGGCAGGAGGATTGCTTGAGTTCAGGAGTTTGAGACCAGCCCAGGCAACATGATGAAAACCCATCTCTACAAAAAATAAAACATGGCCGGGCGCAGTGGCTCATGCCTATGATCCCAGCACTTTGGGAGGCTGAGGCGGGCGGATCACAATGTCAGGAGATCGAGACCATCCTGGCTGACACAGTGAACCCCGTCCCTACTAAAAATACAAAAAATTAGCCATCCTGGTGGCAGGCACCTGTAGTCCCAGCCACGTGGGAGGCTGAGGCAGGAGAATGGTGTGAACCCGGGAGACGGAGCTTGCAGTGAGGCGAGGTCGTGCTACTGCACTCCAGCCTGGGTGACAGAGTGAGACTCTGTCTCAAAAAACAATAAATTAAAAAAACAAAAGAAAACATTATCCAGGTGTTGTGTTGTATGACTTTGGTCCTAGCTATATAGGAGGCTGAGGTGGGAGGATTGCTTGAGCTTGGAGGTCAAGGCTGCAGTGAGCTGTGATCACCAGTGTACTCCAGTTTGGGTGACAGAGCAAGACCCTATTTTTTATTATTATGATTATTATTTTTTATTATTATTATTTTCTGAGACGGAGTCTTGCTCAGTCGCCCAGGCTGGAGTGCAGTGGCGTGATTTTGGCTCACTGCAAGCTCCGCCTCCCAGGTTCATGCCATTCTCCTGCCTCAGCCTCCGAAGTAGCTGGGACTACAGGCGCCCGCCACCATGCTGGCTAATTTTTTTGTATTTTTAGTAGGGACGGGGTTCACTGTGTTAGCCAGGGTGGTCTCGATCTCCTGACCTCGTGATCCACCCGCCTCAGCCTCCCAAAGTTCTAGGATTACAGGTGTGAGCCAGCACGCCTGGCTAATTTTTTGTATTTTTAGTAAAGATGAGGTTTTACCATGTTGGTCAGGCTCGTCTTGAATGCAGTGACTCAGGCCTGTAATCCCAGCACTTTGGGAGGTCAATGTGGGTGGATCACCTGAGGTCAGGAGTTCAAGACCAGGCTGGCCAACATGGTAAAACCCTGTCTCTACTAAAAATACAAAAAATTAGCTGGGTGTGGTGGCCCGTGCCTGTAATCTCAGCTACTCAGGAGGCTGAGGTGGGAGAATCACTTAAACCCAGGAAGCAGAAGTTGCACCATTTTTTTCTGAGATGGAGTCTTGCTCAGTCGCCCAGGTTGGAGTGCAGTGGTGTGATTTTGGCTCACTGCAAGCTCCACCTCCCAGGTTCATGCCATTCTCTGGCCTCAGCCTCCCGAGTAGCTGGGACTACAGGCGCGTTGTTGCACCCCAAGCCTGGGCCACAGGGGGGAATCTCTGTCTCAAAAAAAAAAAAAAAGGATACAATGAAAAGCAACACACTTTAGAGTAGAGGATGTCTGTGTCAAATGCTTGTGTCTTTGGGTGGAACAGAGAGGTGTTAAAGGTGATGAGAACAAGATGAGGGTAAAGTTGTCATGTCCTGTTTCATCTGGCGTAGGCGGGGCTGGAAATTCATGACTGCCTGTCATGTGCCCGTCTCCTTATTAGACAGCCACATGAATAGGATGTACTTCATTTTTTGTGGACAGTTCACCATTTTTTCTTCTTTTCTAAACCTTTTGTGGAAGGATAGTACACACACAGAAAATCCTAAACATAGTGCTTGGTGGAAGTTTTTTTTTTTCCAACTTTTGTTTTAGGTTTGGAGGTACACGTGCAGATTTGTCACACGGGCAAATTGCATGTTGCGGGAGTTTGGTGTACAGATGATATTGTCACCCAGGCAGTAAGCATAGTACCCAGTAGATAGTGTTCTCTGATCCTCACCCTCCTTCCACCCTGTGCTTGATGGATTTTAACACAGTTAACATTTGTGTGGCTAGCACCCAGATCAAGGAACAGGGTGTTATCACTTCCCAGCCCCGAAGAAGCTCCCCTCCACTCCCTTCTAGCTCCCCCAACACCCGACCAAGGGTAACCACCACCTTGGCTACTGAAAATGTTAACATTTCAGTAATAAATGCATTTTCATATGCCTGTTTGTTTTTCCTTTTGGTGATTTTCTTCTTCCTTCCTCCTTTTCATGTAGCAAGAGCGCACCTGTTCTGTGTTGAGATCCATTGCCGGTCCCAGTGCTGTGGTAGTGCCTTAAGAGACAGATGCCTATGCCCACAACATGGGATTTATGGTATATTGGAGGTTTAGGATGGAGGCCAGGCGTGATGGCTCACACCTGTACTCTCAGCACTTTGGGAGACTGAGGCGGGTGGATCACTTGAGGTCAGGAGTTCGAGACCAGCCTGACCAACATGGTGAAACCTCATCTCTACTAAAAATACAAAAATTAGCCAGGCGTGGTAGCACGCACCTGTAGTCCCAGCTACTTGGGAGGCTGAGGCAGGAGAATTGCTTGCACCTGGGAAGTGGAGCTTGCAGTGAGCCGAAATTGCACCACTGCACTCCAGCCTAGGTGACAGAGTGAGACTCCTCAAAAAAAAAAAAGAAATTTAGGATGGGCTATAGAAGAAATGGGAGAGAGTTTTTTGTATTTCCTTTGAAACCAGTAAAAAGGAAAATAGTTGAGCTGAAAATGCAGAGAAACCTGAGGTGGAAGGAGCAATGTTGGAAAGGCCGCTTGTCAGTCTTAATCTCAGAGATGAGCAGTACTAATTACGTCTTCATTATCAGTTACTTTTAATTGACGAACTGTTTTGCTGCCATTCTCTTGATTTGGTCTCATAACATTACACGAGGACATTTAATGGGATGAGGCATTGAGCCTCAGGCTAAGCAACTTGCTCAAGGTCACACGCCTTGGAGAGGTCATCTCCTGGGAGGAGGAGAGTGGAAGGCAAACTGGCATCTTGAAGAGGAAAGATATTTCAGACAGTTCATGGGAGATGCCTTGTGGAGTTAAAGATCCCTTGTCTGAATTCCTCTCTGTGTGCTCGGTTATTTTGGGGGGTGAGTAGGAGAGAGAGAGCACAGCAGTGATCTGATGGCATTGCCTGCCCTGCCCCTTAGTCGGTGTATGATTTGGAGTCAGTATGAGCATCTGGGCATTGACTGCTTCCTTAATTGGCCTCAGTTTCCCCTGCATCTCACTGAGTAGACATCTAATTGCCCTCTGATTCTAATGTAAACATAAGCCATTGCCTTCTAGTTCTCAACACAAGGAACAGCCAGCAAGAGTCATCTTAACTATGTGAGATTTCACTTCTGTGTTCCCTATGGGATGTAACTCCTGCCTCTCGGTTACAGATGACAGATAACAGGTCTGCTGTTACCTGTTGGAAGTTTTTAAAAAAAGAAAAAAGCTTGCCAAGCAGTGCTGAGATCCAGCTGCATCAGCTGGCATCAGTTTGTAGAAGATGTGGTTGCCATGGTAGCCAATGCAGGGCTGCAAGGCTGAGGCAGCACAAGAGTGATGGATAAGGGAAGGGATGGAGGAGGACCAGGGGCTTGCCAGAGAAGGTGGCCTGAATGTTACAGAGCCTAGGTTGAGGAACAGCCACCTCTTAGAAGGTGAGAAGAACTGGTGCTCTAGCCCTGTTCTAAAAACCCTTCTCAGGCTTTTAGTGGAGGGGGACCGGTTTGTTGGGTTTTCTCCCTATTGTGTAGAAGATTGATTTGTGGTCCTGCCTCTGTGCGTGAGTAATATGCAGCCACACTATGTGCACCTTGCCACAACAGTTTTTTTTTGAGACAGAGTCTCACTCTGTCACTCAGGCTGGAGTGCAGTGGTGCGATCTCGGCTCACTGCAACTTCCACCTCCCGGGTTCAAGCTATTCTTCTGCGTTGGCCTCCCCAGTAGCTGGGATTACAGGCGCCCATCACCACACCTGCATAATTTTTATATTTTTAGTGGAGACGGGATTTCACCATGTTGGCCAGGCTGGTCTCGAACTCCTGACCTCAAGTGATCCACCTGCCTCAGCCTCCCAAAGTGCTGGGAATATAAGCATGAGCCACCGTGCCCGGCCCACAACAGTTTGATAGTGCCTCCATGGTCTATACCCCATTTGATGAGAGGACTCCTCTGATCACATGCCCGAATATTGCAGCAGTATTTAATTGCTATAAAAATTCCAGCCAGGCGCGGTGGCTCACGCCTGTAATCTCAGCACTTTGGGAGGCCGAGGTGGGCGGATCACGAGGTCAGGAGATAGAGACCATCCTGGCCAACACGGTGAAACCCCATCTCTACTAAAAATACAAAAAATTAGCTGGGCGTGGTGGCGGGCGCCTGTAGTCCCAGCTACTCGGGAGGCGGAGCTTGCAGTGAGCCGAGATCATACCACTGCACTCCAGCCTGGGCGACAGAGTGAGACTCCGTCTCAAAAAAAAAAAAAAAAAAAACAACATTTCCAAATGCTGATTCTCGGGTTCAGCATTTATTTTGTCGTGGATGAGGAACAAAGGGGTCACAGAATAGCCCTGACCCCAAGGCAGCACCACACTGTTCCAGAGAGTCAGTAGAACTCTGTGAAATGCCTGACCGTGACCTCTTGGCCTTTTGGAGAAACCAGATGGACACTGGCTGGGAGAATGGAAAGGGCTGCGTGGCCTGCAGGCTGCAGAGGGTGGGAGTGAAGAGAACCTTGAGAGCAAGGAGGGACTGCAGAGGTGACAGCAGGGGAAGGAGGGGACCAGAGGCCTAGGGGTGGATACTTTCGGGTCAACAGTTACAAATTGGGCAGGGGATTTAAAGGAGTGGATAGTGGCGGATGGGGACCATGGTGAGCTCAGAGCACGTGTCTAAGAAGTGGTTGTTCGTCAACACTCACTGGGTGTAGCACGAGGAACGTGGACTCAGTGTCATCAGATCTTCCACTCTTCCAGGAAAAGCCAGAGATCTCTTTTTTAAGATTTTTTTTTCTTTTTTTTTTCCTAGACAGAGTCTCAGTCCGTCACCCAGGCTGGAGTGCAGTGGCGTGATATTGGCTCACTGCAACCTCCGCCTCCCGGGTTCAAGCAGTTCTCCTGCCTCAGCCTCCCAAGTAGCTGGAATTATAGGCATGTGCCACCACGCCGGGCTGATTTTTATATTTTTAGTAGAGATGGGGTTTTGCCATGTCGGCCAGGCTGGTCTCAACCTGAGATCTCCTGACCTCAGGTGATCCACCTGCCTCAGCCTCCCAAAGTGCTGGGATTACAGGTGGGAGCCACTGTGCCTGGCCTCTTTTTTTTTTTTTTTAATAGGCAGGCTCCTGAATTTAAAAGTGGCCAGTTATTCAGAACCTTGAAAGCACCGTGCAGACCAAGCCAATGCGCATCCGTTGTGTGCATCCTCTCCAGGTGGTGGCCTCACTGAGGACGAGGCTGGGGTTTGGATCTTGTGGAGGCAGAGCCTGTGTCCTAAGCACAAGAAGGCATGGGATGGGAAAGGCCATTTTCAGCAGCATCTGATGGCATCAAGGTTGGCCAGGCCAGGTGTGGGAGACACTCCCTTTGGGGTCCTCCTTGTTACTGGGGCCCTCTCTAACCCTGACCTCTGGGGATTGAGGCTGAGCTGCATCTGCTTAGGAGTGGATGCAGCGGTTGTGTGGTCATCCCAAGCTCAGCCTGGGCTCGACTCCCACTGTCCAGCCATCTGCTGTGGTGACAGGGGCCTGAAGGGAGGGGCTGCCTGTGTTCACAGGAGCCTGCCATCTGCCGAGAAGCCACCACAAGCTCTCCCTGGCCTGCCATCTGCTGGGAGCCACCCTGGAAGGGAACTGCATTGTCCTGGAGAACATTGTTTGCCTGGCTGAGTGTGTTAGACCCTGGAGGGACTTCAGCGTCTCCTCCTAGGGCTCTTTGTCCAAGATGTGGTCCCCGCGCTGCATTTGGGGGTGGGCTCTTTACCGCAGATGTGCTTCAGCCTTTTTGGATTTTTGTGTCTCCTGACAGTGGCATTCCTGAGGGGGAGGGGGAGAGAGCACAGAGAGGGAGGTGTTTTGTCTTTCCAGCAGAGACCAAATTGCTTGTATTCCTGGGATCTTCCCTGAGAGCTTGGCAGGGCTGGCTCCTTCGTGTTCCAAGTTTCGGCTCAGATGACGTGAACGGAGACAGTACAAACTGCCTGCCCCCTCCGCCTCCTGCCCCCTGCCCCGCCACCCGGTCCTGCCTGTTTCTCCGCTTGACTTGACTTTCAGCCTAGCACCGCTCACTCCCTGTGATGCAGTATTTCTTGGTTTCCTTCTTTATTCTCTATCTTTCCCGCTGTGTTGATTTTCTTGGCACACACTGAGAAGGGGAGAGAAGTAAAATTTTGACAGATACTGCCAAATTTCTCTCCAAAATAGATCACACCCGTGTGCATGTCAGCCAGCAGTGTGTATGACAGGATTTACTTTCCCCGCTGTTGGCTAACCTTGGTGGTTCTCAGGTTTTTGAATTTTTGCCAGTCTAATTGGGATAAAAATGGTTTATTTTGCATTTTTTGATTATTTCCTAGATTGAGCATTTTTCCTCTTGTTCACTGGCCATGTTTATTTCTTCAGTAAATTGTTGACTTTCGAAGGATTGCTGCTTTTTCTTGTTGTGCCTGGGGGCTAGAAGGGGCGGGAGTTCTTAGGAAAGAGTTGTCCTTGGGACAGGCGTCCCCCAAATGGGTAAGTTAGGCTGAAAGGGATCAGGCTGAGCAGGAAGAATGTGCTCTAAAAAGAAGCATCTCTTTCCAAGTTTCCATAATAGCCGATGAAGGTAGGAATGTTCTAGGCACCTCTGAAAGCCTCTATGACCGGGGGCACAAAGGGCAAGCCACCCCTTTCCCTAGTCTCCTTCCGTTAGAAGCCGCTGGGTCCTGTAGACCAGCATTCACCAGTACAGGTTTTGCGGTAAGGAGAAGGCTCTGGGTCTTCACTGTTCCATGAGGTAGCTCCTAGCTCGTGTGGCCGTGAAATGGGCTAGGGAGGGTGGGCGCTGTATTTAATTTGACTGAATTTAAACTTAAAGGATTTTCAGTGGTTAGTGGCTGTTCTGTTGGTCAGTGTAGCCACAGATCATTGGTTTGGCCCTTGGTTTGGCTCTAATGTAAAACCTATGATGTTCTCATAGTGTGGCTGTTGGGTTTTGAACATGGTCTCTAGGTCGGGTGATGTGGCTCATGCCTGTAATCCAAGCACTTTGGGAGGCCAAGGTGGGAGGATCACTCGAACCCAGGAATTCAAGACCAGCCTGGGCAACGTAGTGAGACCTCATTTCTACAAAAAACACAAAAATTAGCCAAGCATGGTGGCATGTGCCTGTGGTCCCAGCTAGTGAGACCTCATTTCTACAAAACACACAAAAATTAGCCAAGCATGGTGGCATGTGCCTGTGATCCCAGCTACTCAGGAGGCTGAGGTGGGAGGATCGCTTGAACCCAGGATGTTGAAGCTGCAGTGAGCCATTAATGTGATTGTGCCACTGCATTCTAGCCTGGGCAACAGAGTAAGACCCTCTCTCCAAAAAAAGGGACTGGGCGTGGTGGCTCATGCCTGTAATCCCAGCACTTTGGGAGGCCGAGGCAGATGGATCAGTTGAAGTCAGGAGTTCAAGACCAGCCTAGCCAACATGGTGAAACCCTGTCTCTACTGAAAATACAAAAATTAGCTGGGTGTGGTGGCAGATGCCTGTAATCCCAGCTACTCGGGAGGCTGAGGCAGGAGAATTGCTTGAACCCAGGAGGTAGAGGTTGCAGTAAGCAGAGATCGCACCATTGCACTGTAGCCTGGACAACAAGAGTGAAACTCCGTCTCAAAAATAATAATAATAATAATAAAACCAAAAATTAGCCAGGCATGGTGGTGCATGCCTGTAATCCCAGTTATTCGGGAGACTAAGGCAGGAGAATCGCTTGAACCCGGGAGGCTTTCAGTGAGCCCATGTTGCACCACTGCACTCCAGACTCCAGCCTGGGCAACAGAGCAAGACTCTGTCTCAAAAAAAAAAAAAAAAAAAAAAGAAAAAGAAAAAGAAAAAAAAGAAACCAGTCTCTCAAAAGGATCAGACTCTTCTGTCTGCAAGCCTGCCTGTCTCTATTAATATTACTTTTCTTTTTTTTTCCATTTTAGGTACTGTTGTGGGTGTTGTTCTTTACACTGGCAGAGAACTCCGGAGTGTCATGAATACCTCAAATCCCCGAAGTAAGGTGTGTACGAGGTCATGGGGTGCATTGACCAGCCGTGGGCTGGTTGGTTCTGGTGGGTGAATGACGAGATATTAAAATAGGGACACCTAAGAGTGATATTTATACAGACATTATCTTTTTATGCATATGCGTGTGTGTATACACATAAATACATATACATACACATATATAATACAATACATAAACATGTAGTCACATATCTGTGGATATATGACATTTTTTGTGCCTTTTTTTTTTTTTTTTTTTTTTTTGAGTCAGGGTCTCGCTTTGCTGCCCATGCAGGAATGCAGTGGCTCGATTTTGGCTCACTGTAACCTCTGCCTCCTGGGCTCAAGCGATCCTGCCACCTCCACCTCCTGAGTAGCTGGGACTACAGGCATGTACAACCATGCCTGACTAATTTTTGTGTTTATAGTAGAGACGGGATTTCACTGTGTTGGGCAGGCTGGTCTCAAGCACCAGACCTCAAGTGATCCTCCCGCCTCGGCCTCCCAAAGTGCTGGGATTACAGGTGTGAGCCATGGCACCCAGCATTTTTTGTGCTTTTAGGTTAAACTACAGAGCACGTGCTGTTTGCACGTCTTGTGTTTCAGCCTTCACATGCATCTCATTTCATCCTCATAACAGCCCTGCGAGTGCCGTGCTTCCTTTATCTGTGAGAAACGGCTTCAGGAAGCACCATGCACTGTCCAGGCTACACAGTGAGGACCGGGCAGGCCTATGTGATTCAAACCGTGACCTGCCGTCTCAGCTTACCCCTCCTCCAATTTTTAAGAGTCAGAACATTACGGAATAATGTCTTTTGTCAATAGCAGGAAGGAATGCTGTGTCTCCTAAATTTCCGTCATGGTCACTCTACCATTAGACGTTACAGCCATCATTACAACGATAAAATCGTTTGTTTAATGTTTTAGCCTTATCCTGGGGCATATTTCTGTGAAGTTGTGGATATGATTTGCTACTTTTTAAAAGACTATACATGAAAATAAGTGTGTTATTATTAAAATAATAATGTCCAGGGCCAGGCGCGGTGGCTCACACCTGTAATCCCAGCACTTTGGGAGGCCGAGGCAGGTGGATCACCTGAGGCCAGGAGTTGAGACCAGCCTGGCCAACATGGTGAAACCCTGTCTCTACTGAAAATACAAAAATTAGCCAGGTGGGGTGGCAGGCGCCATAGTCCCAGCTGATCGGGAGGCTGAGGCAGGAGAATCGCCTGAACCCAGGAGGTGTGAGCCGAGATTGCGCCCTTGCACTTCAGCCTGGGTGACAAAGCGAGACTCCATCTCTAAATAAATAAATTAATAAATAAATAATAAAATAATAACGTCCATTAATGCATCACCTAAAAATTAGGTTTCCACCGCTGGCGTGTGCCCCAGACTTTCAGGCACTACCGAGTTGGTGTTGGGTAGGGTGCTCCGAATTTAGGATCTGAGTCATTTTACAGGGCCAAGGCATCATGCAGGGTGGTAGAGGCTATGCAGTGCACAACCAACCAGCGCAGCAGTAACTCGCTGAGATATTTCCAAGTGTGACTCTTCGTTAGTCATAAACATTTTTTTGAATTTTCAGAATTCTTTGAGTTCCCTTGGATGCCTGTTATGAACTCCAGCCCATGGAAGCACAGTGTTCATAGACCAAAGATATGAGGATCGATGGGTCCCACTGTCCTACCTGGGGTAGAGGTGTTTGTGGGGGAAGGACTGGCTCTCTGGCAGGCTGTGAGTTGCTCCAGCTAATCTCAAGCCCCGGTTTGTGCTTCGTCCCACAGATCGGCCTGTTCGACTTGGAAGTGAACTGCCTCACCAAGATCCTCTTTGGTGCCCTGGTGGTGGTCTCGCTGGTCATGGTTGCCCTTCAGCACTTTGCAGGTCGTTGGTACCTGCAGATCATCCGCTTCCTCCTCTTGTTTTCCAACATCATCCCCATTAGGTAAGCAGGCGACAAGCTTGAGTTTGGCTGCCATGACGTCTTCTTCTCTTTACTCTTTCAAAGGTGATAATTCTGTGGCTTTTATTATTATTATTATTATTATTCGAGATGAAGTTTTGCTCTTATCGCCCATGCTGGAGGGCAGTGGCACGATCTCGGCTCACCGCAACCTCCACCTCCTGGGTTCAAGTGATTCTCCTGTCTCAGCATCCCAAGTAGCTGGGATTACAGGCATGCACCACCACACCTGGCTAATTTTCGTATTTTTAGTAGAGATGGGTTTTCACCATGTTGGCCAGCTGGTCTTGAACTCCTGACCTCAGGTGATCTGCCTGACTCAGCCTCCCAAAGTGCTGGGATTATAGGTGTGAGCCACCATGCTCGTCGGCTTTTAAAAGGAGCAGATCTTTTTGTAGAGTGAGAAGCAAAAGCAATCAGAGTCAGGAGTGTGGACCACACTGAGGCTTAGCACCGGAAGATCACATTCCTCCATAAGCCATCCTTTCTTGAATCAGGGATCTTCCCTTGCCTTGAGCAGTCTATACTAGGGATGCCATTTAGAACTCCTGTCATCAGCCAGCTCTGCAAGGTTGATAGTGGCTATTGGGACTGCTGTGTTAAGAAGGATTCTGAGCCTGAATATGGGCTCAAAGGGAAATGGTGTTGTGATTGACAGCAGTGTCTGCTGTAGATGTGCAATGAAAGCTTGGTGGCACATGCCAATCATTTGCCTACCTGATTTGGAGGTTGAATAAATGGTTATTTATTTATTTTATTTTTGAGATGAAGTCTTGCTCTGTCGCCCAGGCCGGAGTGCAGTGGTGCGATCTCAGCTCACTGCAGCCTCCACCTCCTGGGTTCAAGCGATTCTCCTCCCTTAGCCTCCCGAGTAGCTGGAATTACAGGCTCCTGCCACCATGCCTGGCTATTTTTTATATTTTTAGTAGAGATGGTGTTTCACCATGTGGGCCAGGCTGGTCTAGAACTCCTGACCTCAAGTGATCCACCCGCCTCAGCTTCCCAAAGTGCTGGGGTTACAAGCATGAACTACTGTGCCTGACCTGGTTTTTTAAAGTGATATAAAGAATAGATTTTCATAGTAGAAAAAAATGAAGACCTGTATTAGCAAAAGAATAAAACATAAATCACCTCTGCTCTCACTACCAAGTGATAATCATTGTTAATACTTCGGGATATACTTTTTTCTAGAGTGCTTTTGATTTTAGAAAAAGGGGATTTTGGTCTACCAAAATCTGCTTTTACAAAAAAATTGGAGCAGAGTGTGTTTTGAATAACATTTCTCATCACTTGTATGGGTGGCCCATCATTTTTTAGAGCTTCTCTGTGATGTGGGTTAGCAATCTGCTTTTCCCCATATTGTTCTATTTGTACTTTTTCCCCATAATAATCAGTAAATATTAAACTACGTATCTTTTTCCCTGAAACTTTCAGTGCTTATACTCTCTTTTATACTTGATATATTATCTTATATTTTGTCTTGCTGTTTTGCATATTTAGATCATCTTGGTGAGAATTTGTCTTTTTCCGGGGACAGAGATTGTGGTTTTGTGTAAAACAGTGTGACAAAGAGAGGGGGATTGTGCCCAAGTCAGTGTACTCTGGATGGTGGATTCAGAGGATAAATACATCCATGTTAGTGACTTGACTGTGAGCCAAACAAGTATTCATGGTGTGATCTAAGTGACACAGTAGCCTTCAAAGTTGTGTCTGTAACGTGAGTAAAAATTGGTGAATCGACTCTTCATATGGCCCAAGGCTAGCCAGTAAAATGGCAAGCAATTTGATTAGTTTATAGGATGATCAATTAATTTGAAGACTTCTGTTTACTTGGTGCAATAAAATTAAATTTCAAAATGAATATAATACATACAATGGAATAGTTTTCAGCCTTCAAAAGGGAGGAAATTCTAATGCACCTTGCAGTGTGGGTGAACCTTAAGATTGTTATGCTAAGCAAAGTAAGCCAGACAAATAAACCCCCCAAAAGGCCAGAAAAAGTGTATGATTCAACTTACATGCAGTATCTAAGTTAGTTAAGTTCCGGCCAGGTGTGGTGGCTCACGTCTGTAATCCCAGCACCTTGGGAGGCCAAGACAGGTGGATCGCTTGAGCCCAGGAGTTTGAGAACAGCCTGGGCAACATGGTGTAACCACATCTCTACTAAAAATACAAAAATTAGCCAGGCATGGTGGCACATGCCTGTAATCCCATCTACTCTGAAGGCTGAGGCACGAGAATCGCTTGAACCTGGGAGGCAAAGGTTGTGGTGAGCTGAAATAGCACCACGGCACTCCAGCGTGAACAACAGAGTGAGACTTCATCTCAAAAAAAAAAAAATAAGTAGTCAAATTCATAGAAACGTAAGTAGAGTGCTGGTTGCCAGGGGCTGCTGGGGCTAGGGTTGGTGGGGAATGGGACGTTATTGTTGACTGGGTGTGGAATTTCAGTTTGGGAAGATTGGAGTTGTGGAGGTGGGTGATGCTGATGGCTGATAACAATGTGAATTCAGCTCAGTACTGTAGAATGGTAAATTTTCTGTTGTGTATATTTTACCATAATGAAAAAAATGAATATAGCATCAAAAACACATTAGCTTAAGGGATCAGTAATTTTTCTAAAAGGTGAAGACGGAAACCACTACCCTTTCTGTATTTTAAGTGACTTCAGTCCATAACATGAGCTTCGGAACAATAACGAATTTGTTCTGTGTGTGACTTGACGGTCGTTCTGGCTCTCGCTGAGTCTGCGTTCAGCTCCGGCAGTGTGCGTCTGCAGGGAGTGAGTCCGGAGGCGACGGCACTAATGTGTTTAGAGTCCATGTTTTTATAAAGATCCAAGGAGCCTTACATCTGTCCTGTTAACCTGTTTGTCCTGGTTTTGTGACTAGTTTGCGCGTGAACCTGGACATGGGCAAGATCGTGTACAGCTGGGTGATTCGAAGGGACTCGAAAATCCCCGGGACTGTGGTTCGCTCCAGCACGATTCCCGAGCAGCTGGGCAGGATTTCGTACTTACTCACCGACAAGACAGGTGAGCCGCTTTCTGGGACCTGCACAGGATTCCCGGTGAGAGAAGGTGCCCGAGGGCTTTGGCTGAGACTCTTGGGCTCTCTCTGGACTTAGGAGAGATGCGTGTTGCTGCTATTTTATTCTCCTCATCTTTTGATGAAGATTCTTTGGTGATAAAGATGATGATAACAGCAGCAAACCCTTACTGAGGGCGAATTATGTGCAGAGGACAGTTCTGGGGAGTTTCAGTGTGGTCACTCCTTCAGTCCTCACCTGAACTTGTGAGTTAGGTAGTGTTTCCTTCCCCCTTCTGCAGATGAGGAAATGTGGCCCAGAGAGGGTGAGTGACTTGTCACCGGCGCATAGTAGCCGAAGTAAGCTTTAACTCAGGCAGTCAGGCCTGATCTCTGACCACACCCTGATACTGCTATAGTGATCATAGTGGTAAAGAGCAAGGATTGGGAGTGGGAAGATCTGGTTTAAGCCTCATCTCTACCACTTAATGTCCATGGGGTAGAAGGGAAGCTAATGCAAAGATCCTGGGCAGCTCACCAAATCAGAGAAAAGTGAGGTTTCTGGAAGGAGAGCAACCAGGAAAGTTCTGGACAAGTCAGCATTAGGACCCTCCAGGTGGTCTCTGTAGGGCTCTGCTATTAGGGATGTATCTTTCTACTCAAGGGTCAGAATCCTTCAAGATAGAATCTGATTGCTCTAGTGTGTCATTTGTCACCCTCTTGGCCAACGGAGTGGGCCAGGCCCCTGATGGACAGTCCTCTTGGACCACCTTAGGGAATGGGCATGGTGTGGTTAATTTCCCCTGGGAAACCTAGGAAGCTGTTTTCAAAAGGGGAATGGGATTCTAGGCAGGCAAAATGCTACAGGTGTCTACCCCAGCAGGGACAGTACTGACTGCAGTGTGTGACATATAGCAAACTCTCCAAAGATGGCAGCTGTCATTACTATTAATAATAACAAACATCCTGAGAGACAGGCCGGCCACTCATTTGTCTCGTGTTTTAGGCACTCTTACCCAGAACGAGATGGTTTTCAAACGGCTCCATCTCGGAACAGTAGCCTACGGCCTCGACTCAATGGACGAAGTGCAAAGCCACATCTTCAGCATTTACACCCAGGTAAAGCCTTCCGTTTCAACACCCAAAGCAATTCCTTGACATTTTTTTAACAGCTCTATTGAGATATAATTCACAATACTGTACAATTCACCCATTTCAAGAGTACAATTCATTGTTTTTCTTTAAAGCATATTCAGAGTTGAGCAACTGTCACTGCAATCGATTTTATGTTCACCCCAAAAAGAAACCCTCTACCCATCAGCAGCCACTCCCCAATACCTCCCTTCTATACCCATGACACCCACACTTCCTTTACACTTTGAATAAAATTGCATTTGGGGTCCTTCCTCATCTTCCGGGCTAATCTGCTCCACTGAAGTGCTAATGGACATTAGGAAAAACCTGGGAGAAAATTGTATGCCCAACAGATAGAACCAGAAGGAACCTGCTGGCTGATTATACTTCAAGTTTACGACCATGTTGATGTTTTCCCTTTCCCTGGCTATGAGCCAGAACACCAGTAACAAATGGTCTGCTTGTGAAATAATCATGACGTTATTGATTACCTTTGGTTTCTCATCTACATTCAACTCAACAATCATGTTGAAGAAATTAGTTTATCAGAGATGACTTGCAGCTTATCTGTTCCTGCCTTTATTTTTCCTACCAAGTTTTCCAGAACCAGTCATTTCTCAGAGAAAGTACTACTGGCACATATCCTCCTATTCCTAAAACGTTAGACCGGTGGGTCCCCATCTTGGCGGTGTGTCAGAATTGCTGGTGGTGTTTCAGAACAAAACAGAACAAAAACAAGAGACATTTATTTGGGCTTGATACACTGGAGATTCTTATTCATTAAGACTTAGGGCAGGGCATGGCTTTGGGTTTTAAAAGCAAGACAGACACACTCCTTGCTAATTCTGAGGCACATCCAGTGCTGAGCCAGACCACATTAGACCAGCTCCATGTTGCAGCACTTGTTTGGAGATAACAAGGGAATAAGGAGGTCATATTTTGCTTAAATTCATCGAAATAGAGACCTTTTCCATAGTCAGAAGACCAGTAAGAAATATGAATGAATTATCTCTGTATACAGGTTAAAGGCAGAATCCCTGAATACTTCTTGATACGGTCATAATTGACATTTAATTTTCTGAAACATTTGTCAGTGGGCTGGATTTCCAGGCTGTCTCCTGAAAACGGCAGAGCAGGGGACAGTGTGACAGTGGGAGTAGATGTTAAGTTAGAAGAGCTGACTTGACACAGTTCGTGCCATCATCTACAACCAGCAACAAAGACCTTGTTGCTGTTCCAGGCTCCATGGGGAGGTGTCATGGCTGGTCTCCAAATGGATCCATGGACCTTTTTCAAAGATGTACTTTAGCACTGTTAAGAAATGACGAGGAGCTTCCCTGGACAGGGAGGAGGAGCCTCACAGCCCCCGTTTCCTTTCTGTCTCTCTGACCGTTTTCCTCTGCGTGGTGATTCGGGTTTGGTGTCTCTGGGGCTCAGTGCTGGACCCTGCTATGTTGCTCCCCGGATGGCCCCTCACCCTGCTTCCGTCGCTCCCTGGATGCTGCTGGCTCTGTCTCCATCTCTAGGCCTGACCTGGAGCTTTGGATTATAACATAGCTGAATGTTTGACGTCGCTGCACGTGGCTCATAAGGATGCTATACCTGGGACCCCTCCTGACTCTCTTCCCTCATCCCTTAAACCTGTTCTCTCCCAGGGCTCCTTGTCTCAGTGCATGCCACGCCCTCCTTCCCAGTACCCCCGTCACCCCAGCTGACAGCCACTGCCCCTTCTCCAGTACCTGCTCCCACCCGATCACTAGATCACCCCTTCGGCCTTTCGTTTTTTTTCCTTCTCCCTTTCTTCCCTTCCCCTCCCTCCCCTCCCACATCCCCTCCTCTCCCCTCCCCTTCCCCTCCCTTCCTTCTTTTGTAACAGGGTCTCACCTTGTCACCTAGGCTGGAGTGCAGTGGTGCAGTCACAGCTCACTGCAGCCTCAAACTTCTGGGCTCAAGCGATCCTCCCACCTTAGCCTCCCAGGTAGCTGGGACTGCAAGTGTGCACTGGGTATGCACCACCACTCCTGGCTAATTTGGTTTCTTTTTTATAGAGACGAGGTTTCTCACTGTATTGCCCAGGCTGGACTTGAACTCCTGGGCTCAGGTGATCCTCTCACCTCCCAAAGGTTCCCAAAGTGTTGGGATTACAGGCATGAGCCACTGCGCCCAGCCACCTTTGGCGTTTTGTCTTCATCCCTTCTCACTCACTCAGCAAGGTGACCTCCTCCCTCGCCTGTCTGCCATGACCCCCTGCACAGTAGCTGCCCGGCTTTCCTTCTTGCTCTCCTCTCAGGAGCGTGGGAGCCTCTTGGTACCATCAGCTCCGTGGCGGGGCCTGAGACTTCCAGTGGGATGCAGCCTTAGCCTTCATCCCCTCCCCTTTCCCGCAGTTCAGCCTTCCAGGTAGGGTGAGCTGCCTCGTTTCTGTGTCTTAAGTTAGACCCTTCCCTCGGAACCACCAACCCCAAATGCCCACCAGGCTCCTTCTTGGGGGGCTCATTGATTGGATTGTCACTACCTAACTCACATGCATGTCAGCACCCAGCTAGATGTCTGTATTGCTCCCAGCCCCTCTCAGCTCTGCTGACTCTTGATGATTATATTAGACAGCTTCATAGGTGGCGGTGTGTACATCCGGTGGGAGTTACACCCATGCCATGTCGCTGGTATTTTTAAGAGCTCCTGGTGTTTATGGAAGCCATCCCATCTCAGGATATTTGTGTATTTTAGCTTTTATGGTTCATTTTTGGCTTGGCACAGATAACACTCTGTAAAATGTTGAAATTCAGAAAACCACACTTCTTACTGTGAACCCCGCCTCATACTCTTTCCTTAGGGGAAGCTCGTAAATCAGTTTGCCCATCCCGGCCTTGAGTCTCAGATAGCTGTGTGTTGTGGGGTTAGGTCTTTGTGAGGCTGGGGTGAGCTCAGAATTCCAGTACAGAGCTACCCAAGTGACGCTGTGTGCATCCTTCTCTCATGGTGTCTAAAAATCCTGTCATAAACAGAGGAACACGGGTATGATGGGACATATGGAAGCTTTTGCATGCTTTTTTAAAACCAGTTTTATTGAGGGATGATTTACATACCTGAAAGTTCAGCCATGTTGAATACACAGTGTGGTGACTTTTAGTAAATTTACAGCTGTGGAACCATCCCAACTATCTAACCTTAGGATATGCCCACCACCCCGCACCCATTGCAGTCACTCCTCCCACCTTTAGAGCTTTGTAAGGGGTTCTTATACCAGTGGTTCTTTCTTCTTTTTCTTTCTTCTTTTTTTTCTTTTTTGAAGTACAGTCTCACTCTGTCGCTCAGGCTGAGGTGCAGTGGTGCGATCTCGGCTCACTGAAATCTCTACCTCCTGGGTTCAAGCAGTTCTCTGCCTCAGCCTTCCTAGTAGCTGGGATTACAGGCACCTGCCACCATACCCGGCTAATTTTTGTATTTTTAGTAGAGACTAAAATTTCACCATGCTGGCCTGGCTGGTCTCAAACTCCTGACCTCGGTGATCCATCTGCCTTGGTTTCCCAAAGTGCTGGGATTACAGACGTGAGTTACCATGCCCGACCCAGTGTTTCTTAAAGTATGGCCTTTGGAACCCCTGGGCCAGATCATTTGTGCCAGAGTCAGGAGCACAAGTAGTTGTGCCCAGACCTGCAGTTTTAACAGGTGAACCAGGTGTTTCTAGAGGACGGTAGCATTGGAGAACAGCTGCTTTGAAACTGAGGTTCACCTCTGTTCAGAGCATGGGTATCTAAACCTGTGGACTCCAAGGCAGAGCTTGCAAGATGACCCACCGGGGTACAGGAAGCGCCTCTTTACATTTCAATTTCATCTCTAAAATTAATGCAAAATGAAAATCTTACTAATAGTATTGAGGTTGACCCAGGGGCCCTCACTCCATATATCAGACAGGTACTTGTCAGGTCTGGTCCTTGAAGTGTCCTGCGGAAGGGGCTAGAATTCTACAGTTGTTTATTTTTCCAGTGTTGAAATGTAGGCCGCAGTTTATGAGTGTCCAGGTGACTTGTTCTAAGGATGTGATTGAACTAAACTGGCCTCATAAAGAGAGCAAGTGGTTTTAAAAGATTCCTGCAGGAAAGCTTCAGATTATTAATACAAGGCCAAGTAAACAGTAAGAAAATGGCAACACATTAGGAGAGAAAACTATAACCAGCTAAGGACTTGTGATAATTTTTCCCCTGGATTATTCGTTTACTGGTACTTTTTTTTTTCAGACGGAGTCTCACTCTGTCGCCCCAGGCTGGAGTATAGTGGTGCTGTCTTGGCTCACTGCAAACTCCACCTCCCGGGTTCAAGAGACTCTCCTGCCTCAGCCTCCCAAGTAGCTGGGATTACAGGCATGTGCCAACACACCCGGCTAATTTTTTTTTTTTGGATTTTTGGTAGACACGGGGTTTCACTATATTGGCCAGGCTGGCCTCGAACTCCTGATCTCAGATGATCTGCCTGCCTCTGCCTTCCAAAGTGCTGGGATTACAGGCTTGAACCACCATGCCTGACCATTTACTAGTACTTTTAATGAAAATGGAGATACAATTTAAAACCATAAAATTTGCTCTTTTAAGCATATTATTCTGTAGTTTTTATTTTTATTTTTAATTAATTTATTTTTTTTGAGATGGAGTCTCACTCTGTCGCCCAGGCTGGAGTGCAGTGGCGCGATCTCGGCTCACTGCAAGCTCCGCCTCCCGGGTTCACACCATTCTCCTGCCTCAGCCTCCCGAGCAGCTGGGACTACAGGCACCCGCCACCACGCCTAGCTAATTTTTTGTATTTTTAGTAGAGACGAGGTTTCACCATGTTAGCCAGGATGTTCTCGATCTCCTGACCTTGTGATCTGCCTGCCATGGCCTCCCAAAGTGCTGGGATTACAGGCGTGAGCCACCGAGTTTATGTTCTCTTGAGGAAGAAATTTTTTTTTTTTTTTTTTTGTCAGTGTGGTTTTCTCTGGGACATGGAGCCTATTTCATTTTTTACTCATTCAAAAAACTTTTCATAAAAAAAGTATGAAAGTTTTTTTGCAGAAAAAATCATACAGCCAAGCACAAAGACAAAACATTGAATTCACCTGTATTCACATCATTCAGCAGTAACCAGTATTAACACCTGGGCGGACAAAACGCCAAATGCTCTGCCTTTGTGTCTGGATAGATGTGTTCTTTGGTTCTCCCTGTGTCTGTTTTCTTTTCAATGAGAACCCATCATATTTCCTTTCTTTTTTAACTGGAGTTGACCACCAGAATTGCCTGTAAAGTTTAAAAAATATAAATATAAATATATGCCTGGGCTCTACTGCATTCTTTGGGTCTGGATCTTAAGTATGCATATTTTTAATAATGTTTTTTTTTGAGACAGAGTTTTCGATCTTATTGTCCAGGCTGGAGTGTAGTGGTGTGATCTTGGCTCACTGCAACCTCTGCCTCGTGGGTTCAAGAAATTCTCCTGCCTCAGCTTCCTGAGTAGCTGGGATTACAGATGCCTGCCACCACGCCAGCTAATTTTTGTATTTTTAGTAGAGACGGGGTTTCACCATGTTGGCCAGGCTCATCTCGAACTCCTGGCCTCAGGTGATCCGCCCGCCTCAGCCTCCCAAGGTGCTGGGATTACAGGCGTGAGCCACTGCGCCTGGCGTGTATATTTTGAAAAATCTTTATTGGTTATTCCTGGTTAAGAACCACTGCCAGAATAACACTATTTAATTTCCTTCTTTTCACTCTTGTCAAGGTTTTTAATGGTTTCATAACACAGTCCAGACTACAGAGTAAGACAAGTGAGGAACTCACATAGCAAATTCAACCAGGTGCCAAAAAAAAAAATAAAGCAAATCACGTTTTGGTGAACTTTTTTGTTTTTTTTGGAGACAGAGTCTTGCTCTGTTAACCAGGCTAGAGTACAGTGGCGCAATCTCAGCTCACTGCAGCCTCCGCCTCCCAGGTTCAAGTAATTATCCTGCCTCAGCCTCCCGAGTAGCTGGGGTACAGGCGCCTGCCACCATGCCTGGCTGATTTTTGTGTTTTTAGTAGAGACGGGGTTTCACTCTGTTGGCCAGCTGGTCTCGATCTCCTGATCTCAGGTGATCCACTCGTCTTTCCCCAAAGTGCTGGGATTACAGGCGTGAGCCACCGCACCTGGCGCAGTGCAGTATTTTAAAAACTCAAGTGCAAAAAATTCATGAAGAACGAAATACTGAAATTTTAAATGAAGGCAAGATCCAACCTGGTGCTAGCGCAGTTCAGCTGCACTAACTTGCCCTGGTCCTAGCCCTGGATTTACAGTTTCCGTGGCTATCAGGCTTCTCATTATTGATGTATTGGGGCTGGATTATTCTTTGTCATGGAAGGCCGTCCTGTGCCTTGCAGGAGGTTTGGCAGCACGCTACAGATTCCTATAGCACCCCTGTCCCCTCACCGTTGTGACAACCAACTGTGTGTCCAGACATGACCAAACGAGGGGCAAAATCATCCAGGTTGAGAATGATGGTGGTATATGGGTACACTGAAATTTATTGACTTTGTCTTGCATGATGATGTCTGCTCTAAAACAGTAAACACTGGATTTACTCAGTCACTTAATCAGCCTGTAGCTCAGCTGATTCATTTGGAGGTAGTAGCTCTGAGCCTGTCTTTGTGATGGTGGCCCTTTGAGGTGAATGAGTCATCAGCTCTGAGCTTTTTTGAGGTGGCGGGTTAGGGTTATGACAGAAATTCCTTATCTTTAATAGTGTATTTCTGGCTGGGCACAGTGGCTCACACCTGTAATCCCAGCACTTTGGGAGGCCGAGACAGGAGATTGGCTTGAGCCTGGGAGTTAGAAAACAGCCTGGGCAATAGAGGGAGATCTTATCTCTACCAAAAAAAAAAAAAAAAAAAAAAAAAGGCTGGGCATGGTGGTGCATGCCTGTGGTCCTGGTATTCAGGAGGCTGAGGTGGGAGGATTACTTGAGCCCAGAGGGATGAGGCTGCAGTGAGCTGTGATCATGCCATTTCACTCCAGCCTGGGCAACAGAGTGAGACCCTGTCTCAAAAAAAAAAAAAAAAAAGTGTATTTCAATCAACTGCAGCCCATTCCTAATATCCATTAATAGTATGAATGCCCATATGTGGTGAGGTCTTAACTGCATTTGGAAAGACAATTGGCGTTCCTGGTGACTCAACGCTTAATTTTTATATTAATCTTTTCTATAATACAGGCTGGAGTTCTTGTCGGGAAATGGCCCTAGCTGTGGATTACTCATGGGAAAGGGAAGCCTATTTTCCCTGCCTTGGTGTCTCATTTATTGGCTGGGATGCTATAAATGACTCGGGGGCTTTATAGGATCTGAGACACCCACCCAGCGGCCCAAGTCAGGGCCCTTTGTATTTGGAGATCTTAATTCCTCTCCCAGTAGTGACCTGTGCTTGTTCTGAAGTCACTTCTGACCTTATGTGGAGCTGTTCTGCCCTCCCTCCCTCCATAAGGGGACCAGTGGTTTTTCCCCAGGGCAGAAAGAGTCATAACCTGCCTCTGTGGATGCCACATCTGTTTTTGTTTTCCCCTGGTATTTTTTAAGTAAGAAGAAATGTGTGTAGGTTAAAGGGCCTATGGGGAGGAGGTTAGAGATAAACACTGTACAATGTGAAACTCTTCCATATGGGGAATGTGAGGATGTTTGAAGACCGGACCTAAGACAGGCATCATCCAAACACAGCCCCTGGTCAGTTTCAGTGCCTTAAGGATGTATGTGCATGACCATTTGGTGTGCAAATAAGACTTTATTTGACAATTAAAAGAAGCAGTTTCAGGACCAATGACTATTTCCTCTCCTTCCTGGAACATTTTAGTAGGAAAGGTGGGAAAGTATTAATTTAAGAGAGAAATAAAGATACGTGGGTGGAGGCATTGAACCTGTGGCCTGTGATGTTGGTCAGGCCATCATAGTTGTCTTCCAGTTCATTCATTGTCAGATGGTCCCCTGAGCCACAAGTGAGGCCTTTGTGAACCTCTGACCGTCTGTGGGTCTCTTTTTGCCTTGCTTGGGAGTTGTTTCACCTGGAATACAAAATCCCGTGGCTCTGTTATCCCATGTTTGAAATATTAGTGGAAGCGTTTGACTTTTGTAGACATGAAATCAGATTGCTTTACAAAATCCAGAAGTTCATGAAGGATGCCCTCAGTACAGCTTTTCATTTAAACCCGTGGTTACTGAAACTTGCTAACCACAGTAATTACTTTGTCAAAGGTCTTGTTATTGCACCTAATGTTAAATAACGATTTGGTCCAGGTGCTGAGGAATGCGGACAGAAATGAAGACACATGTTCGTGGCTAGAACGTAAATTACAGAATTGAAAAAAAAAAGTTATTCGATTTAGTCTCTCCAATAGAGAACCTTTCTGTAAATCTTTTCTTTATAATTTTAGAGTTAAATTCTTTATAATTAAAAGCACTCGGCAAATAATGATTCATTTAAACCGGAGTTCTGATTCATTACTCTAATTATTGTTACCATGCAGTGCCCTTTGGCCTGGAAGTGAAACTCGTGTGCTCCTGACACCAGAGGTTAACAGAGCAGGAAGCCAGAGCACTGTGTCCCCACAGTGACCAGAATAATTTAGTAATTGTCTAATTACCTGAGGAGTCTAATGCTACTACTAAAAATAGTATTAAAAAATTAAATGAAAGTCATTTTCTTGTTTCTTGTAACCCATCTGTTCTCTATTTTGGGCAATCGGGTGTCATGGGTGTAAAGTGCGACTTATTTTAAAGGATCAGATCACTTCTCTCCCGTTGGATGAATATGTTTTTAATAGAATGTAGAATCTGGTAACTCCATACACATTTCTAGCCTCCATGATTCAGTTAGCTGTGGATTCAATAAGACTGTTGTAGGTGACCATTTGTCTAAATCTGTGATTTAAAATCTGAAACTGATGTTGATTTCATAGTTGTTTCTTCTTGAAAATGAAAAAAACATTCATGTCAATTGAGGACTCCCCACCACCACCTTGGGAATATTAAGTTATTAATTTGTTTAATTGTTCAGCAAATATCTGTTACATACCAGACAGTGCCCTGGGTACTAGAATACAGTGATGAGTAACTCACTCAGGTGAGCCTTCTGTTTCTGTGGTCTAGTGAGAGGGAACCGTCAGGTAAATAGGCCAATTCAGACAATGAAGAGAGTAACACACGGTGTTGCTGAAACATGACTTGCAATGGGAAGGCAAGCGGAGTGCCATGAACTGGGGGTCCCAGGGAGAGCCCCTTTGAGGAGGTAAAGTTGAATTGAGGCCTGAATGATGAGACTGAGCAAGCCAGCCCTGCAGTGAGCTGGGGGATGGGGTTCCAAGCAGAGGGCATGGCCAGTGCAGAGGCCTTCAGGCAGGAAGAAGCTTGGCAGTGCCCAAAGAACAGAAAGGCCAGCATGGCTGGAGTGGAGGGAACAGGAGGAAGATGACATGAGGAACAGCTGGAGACGCAGGCAGGTGTTGATCAGATGCGAGGGCATTTGGCTTGTATTGAACAATGAGCCATAGATTGTTAAGTGCCTTTCCTTACCCCTGCAGTAATCTTAATTTTCATTATATTCTAAAGCAGTAGAACCCTTTCTTCAAAGGAAGCCTAGGTAGGGGCCAGGCACGGTAGCTCACACCTGTAATCCCAGCACTTCGGGAGGCTGAGGTGGGTGGATCGCTTGAGGTCAGGAGTTTGAGACCAGCCTGGCCAACATGGTGAAACCCTGTCTCTACTGAAAATACAAAAGTTAGCAGGGCTTGGTGGCGGGCGCCTGTGATGTCAGCTACTCGGGAGGCTGAGGCAGGAGAATCACTTGAACCCAGGAGGGGGAGATTGCAGTGAGCTGAGATCACGCCACTGCACTCCAGCCTGGGTGACAAAGTGGTCTCAAAAAAAAAAAAATGATTTGGAGAGTCAAAAATGATTTGGAGAGACAAAAAAAATGATTTTTTTGTCCCCTCCCCCCCAAAAAAAAAAGAAAAGGAGACATAGGTGGCACCTGATGTGTGGCACAGGAACGGAGCCGCAGACGGCATTTCCCATCCTGCTGCAGTTGGTGGTGCTGAGTGGGTTTCTCAGGATTCCTGGGGCTCAGTGTGGAGCATGGATTGAAAACCACCTCTAGCTCACTCCTCTCATTGACAGGAAACGCTCAGAGAACAGGCATCGCTTGCTGCAGGTCTCCTAGCTGCTTACCACCCATCCAAGAATAAGGCTCAGCTTTGGTTACCTTTCAGTGCTCTTTTTACCATGTTGCTCAAAACCATTTTTCCAGGACTTAACCCATTCCTGGCCCTCCAGAGGCTGAGCTGTGTTGCCAGTTGTAAAGGAGGAGATGGAGAAGGCCTGTGTGTGCCATGGAGCTGCCTCTCAGGCAAGAGCCAGGGTCTAAAGTCAGCCTGCAAGGCAAAATTTGAGCACAGTTACCATTACTCCTGAAAGTCTGGCTTCAGTGGAGGGCCAGGTGCCATTTTGCGGTGAGTCCCATCTAGCCAAGGTTTCCTCTGGCTGTTCCTGACGCCTCGCTGGACTGCCCTGGGTTGCTTGTTGTTGATGGTTGTTACTTGCATAGGGTACCCGATGAGGTTGCTGCCTTCTGTTGTAAACCAAGAAGATTGTGAGCTTAAACAATGGTTCTAAGCCGAGGATGATTTTGGCCTCCCGTGGACATTTGGTGACATCTCTTGTCACAACTAGGGGAGTGCTGCTGGCATCCAGCGCATCTGGTGACTGGAGGACAGGGATGCTGCTGAACACCCTATAATGTCCCCCAACACAGGAGCACCCAAATGGGGAAGCCGTGCTCTGAACTACCGGGATCCCTTTCAGTGCAGTGGGGTCCTCATCCTGTCAAAAGCCCCTGACACCAGAGATCGAGACCGTCCTGGCTAACACGGTGAAACCCCGTCTCTACTAAAAATACAAAAAATTAGACGGGCGTGGTGGCGGGCGCCTGTATTCCCAGCTACTGGGGAGGCTGAGGCAGGAGAATGGCGTGAACCCGGGAGGTGGCGCTTGCAGTGAGCCAAGATCGTGCCACTGCACTCGATCTTGGGCGACAGAGTGAGACTGTCTCAAAAAGAAAAAAATAAATAAAAAGCCCCTGACACCACCCCAGGGAAGATAGATTCACTCAGTCTGCAGGTAGAATCATTTTCGTTCATTAAATTGTAATTTTTTCCTCTGTTTATTTTTTATTTTTATTTTTTATTTTTTTTTGCCAAGCATAAATGACAAACCCTGAAAATTGCATGTCATTTATTTGCAATATCATCGTAGATATACCTAAGAGTTCTGTGTGTTGGAACAGTAGAAGAAAAGCAATAGTTGCACGGCTGTTCTTCCACACTCTCCAAATCATTCCTGCCTCTGGTCATCTTCTTTATTCATTTCTCCTTCCTGTAGCAATCCCAGGACCCACCTGCTCAGAAGGGCCCGACGCTCACCACCAAAGTCCGGCGGACCATGAGTAGCCGCGTGCACGAAGCTGTGAAGGCCATCGCGCTCTGCCACAACGTGACTCCTGTGTACGAGTCCAACGGTGTGACCGACCAGGCTGAGGCCGAGAAGCAGTACGAAGACTCCTGCCGCGTGTACCAGGCATCCAGCCCGGATGAGGTAAACCTGGGCAGGTGTGGCAAGGCCTGGGGAGGCCCTGCTTGTTTTCTCTGTGCTGGAATTAGGCATTTTCTAAGGAAACCATGTGTCAGGGCAGACAGGAGCCAGGATGGTGCGAGGCTGCTGGGAGACACATTTTCAAATACAAGAAAGAACTGCTCTTCCTCTAAAAAGAATAGCCTTGGACTTGAGGTATAGCCTGAATTAGGAAAGTTAGAGATTTTGTTTTGTAACTCAGAAGGCCAGCATAACAGGGGCACAAGGTCCCATTTAAACCACATTCTTTAAAAAAGATGTAAATAATTAAGATCTCAATTAAGATAAACACATTCCTTACAATCTACCCATTTAAAGTATGACTTTTTTATTTTATTTTATTTTTTCCGCGATACAGTTTCACTCTGTTGCCCAGACTGGAGTACAGTGGCATGATCTCGGCCCACTGCAACCTCTGCCTCCGGGGTTCAAGCGATTCTCCTGCCTCAGCCTCCTGAGTAACTGGGATTACAGGCACCCACCACCTCACCTGGCTAATTTTTTGTATTTTTAATAGAGGTGGGGTTTCACCATGTTGGCCAGGCTGGTCTTGAACTCCTGACCTCAGTTGATCCACTTGCCTTGGCCTCCCAAAGTGTTGGGATTACAGGCGTGAGCCACTGTGTTGGTCAGTATGTCGTCTTAGTATAGTTAGTATATTTGAGGATTTTTTTTTTTTTTACAACCATCATCACAATCAAATTAGGATATTTTTATCACCACAAAGGAAATTCTATACCCACTTTCCTGCTGTACCCCCTTCTCTTCCTCATTCCTCCAGTCCTAAAGCACCCACTAATCTACTTTCTACCTCTATAGATTTGCCTGTGACAGACACTCCAAATAACTGGAACCATACAATAGGTGGCCTTTTGTGATCGGCCTCTTTTACTTAGTGTAATGTTTTCAAGATTCATCCGTGCATATTTATGCATCAATGCTTCATTCCTTTTTATAACTGAATAATAATCTGTTTATGGCTATATTACATTTTATTTATCCGTTCATCAATTAATGCATGTTTGGGTTTTTTTGGTCTATTATGGATAATACTGCTATGAACAATTGTGTACAAGTATTTGAGTGGGTGTAGATTTCTGTTTCTCTTGGGTATATACCTAGAAGTGGGTTGGCAGCGTCATATGGTGACTCTATAGTTAACCTTTTGAGGATCTGTTTTCTAAAAGTGGCTGCACTGTTTTATGTATCTACCAGCAACGTATGACAGTTTCCATTTCTCCACATCTTGGTCAATACTTGTTACTGTCAGTTCTTTGGATTCTGGACGTCCTAGTCAGTGTGGAGCGGTATCTCATTGTGGTTTTGATTTGTGTTTTCCTGATGGCTCCTAATGTTGAACATCTTTTCATGTACTTATTGGCCATTTATATATCTTCTTTGGAAAAATGTCTATCCATATCCTTTACCCATTTTTACTTGGTCTATTTGTCTTTTTGTTGAGGTGTTGTTTGTTTGTTTGTTTGTTTGTTTTTGTTTTGCTGTGTCGCCCAGGCTGAGTGCAGTGGCACGATCTTCCCGGCTCTGTCTCCCAGAGTGCTGGGATTTTAGGCGTGAACCACAGCACCTGGCCACCTTTCAATATCTTAATTTACTTTTTAAAATGTGAATTTTCCTATAGGTATAGTTTGTATCCTCCTTTTTTCACTTACTATTTTATCATTTCTGTTTCCAACCATCTTGAATATTATTAAAAACATTCTTTAAGAATTGCTACCTGTACATGTGCCCATTATAATATCTTAACTATTCTCATAATTGGAACTTCTCATATTGTAGGAACTTAGGTTATTCCTAATTTTTAGCAATGATATTTGTAAGTATTTTGCAATGAACATCCTTAAACCTTCTAATTCTAGAAGTGGCGTGATTGGGTTTGTGAATTCAAGAGATACTTTTGAGTAGACTAGCACTGCGAGGACAGTGCTGAACAAGACAGCAGCCCCAGGCCCCTGGGGAGGAGGCTTGTGTGACACAGTATATAGCGTGTGACTCACTCCCGGGATCCAGCTCCACACTTGGGCAGTTACTTAGGCTTGCTGTGCCTCCAGATCTGTGCCATGGAACCCCCACAGTTGTGAGGCCCTGAGTAGGCAGTCATATATCTTGTGGGTCAAAATGAATGAATTTTTTTTTTTTTTTTTTTTTTTTTGAGGCGGAGTCTCGCTCTGTCACCCAGGCTGGAGTGCAGTGGCCGGATCTCAGCTCACTGCAAGCTCTGCCTCCCGGGTTTACGCCATTCTCCTGCCTCAGCCTCGCAAGTAGCTGGGACTACAGGCGCCTGCCACCTCGCCCAGCTAGTTTTTTTGTATTTTTTTTTAGTAGAGACGGGGTTTCACAGTGTTAGCCAGGATGGTCTCGATCTCCTGACCTCGTGATCAGCCCGTCTCGGCCTCCCAAAGTGCTGGAATTACAGGCTTGAGCCACCACGCCCGGCTGAGTATTTTTTTTTAGAGATGGGGTCTCACTATGTTGCCCAGGCTGGAGTAGTACAGCGGCTCTTGACAGGTGCGATCGTGGCTCACTGCAGCCTTGAACTCCTGGGTACGAGCCATCCTCCCACCTCAGCCTCCTGAGTAGTCAGGACTACAGGCATGCGCCACCATGCCCGGCTTTAAATGAGTGTAAGGCTCATGGTAACTATGGCCAGAGTGCTTCCCAGAATTTTTTTTTTTTTTAACCATTTAACTCTTCTACCAACATCGGGAGGAATCCCAATTATTTTTAAAATTCATTTTCGGAAGAATGGGGCTCCTAAAGTTCCGGACTAATTTGCAAGTATCGGTGAGCCTGCGGTTCCTGGCAGTTGGGGGATGGCACAATGAAAATCTTTTCCAAAGTTCACAAATGAAATAACACTTGAGTGTCACCTTCCCTGTCCCGGTGCTGCTTTCTCCCTTTTTTAGGTGGCGGGATTTGTCACCTGGGAGACTCCTCCTGCCAGTCTGCAGGGTGTTTGTGGAACAGCTCAAGCTATAAAACCCAGTTCATCTGTGACTGTTGACATTTGAACCAGGCTTTTTAGGAGTGAAAAATGTTGCACCCCCTGGCCAGCCTCTGAGGTGGGAATTGTGCGCAGAAAGAGGGGGAGGGACGGTAGGTTTGGGTGACCGTCCTCATCTACCTGGACATGTGCCGTAGTAAGTGACCAGGTTTGTCATCGTTTCCTCTTTCTGTGGCTTGGCAGGTTTAGTCTGTTTTTCCCTTTGGGAATGATACTGTGGGATAACGATGTCAGAGAGGGCCATATTTTTGGTAGCTATGGACTGGGAACCAGTTAACCTGTGGGTATTTGATGGAATTCAAATTTATTTTTTTTTATTTGAGCTCCTGACCTCAGTGATCCTTCGGCCTCCCAAAGTGCTAGGAATACAGGCATGAGGCACCGTGCCCAGCCTTTTGTTTTTTTTCTTGCTGTGTCGCCCAGGTTGGAGTGCAGTGGTGTGATCTCGGCTCACTGCAGCCTCCACCTTCTGGGTTCAAACGATTCTCGTACCTCAGCTTCCCAAAGTAGCTGGGATTACAGACATGCGCCACCATGCCGGGCTAATTTTTGTATTTTTAGTAGAGGCAGGGTTTTCACCATGTTGGCCAGGCTGGTCTCGAACTCCTGACCTTAAGCGATCTACCTGCCTTGGCCTCCTAAAGTACTGGGATTACAGGCGTAACCACCGTGCCTGGCAGAATTCAAATTTGAGCAAGCTCCAGATGCTGACGATCTGAGAAGCAAGTCCTGCCCGAGGCCCCTGATGCTCATGTCGGCATCTCTGGAGGCTTTAACAAAGCCTGTCGTCCGCTCCTCTGTTCCCACTGGACTTGGATGTATTTGTTTTAGGGCTGTGCAAAGATTTTTCCGTGAGGGTAAATCTGTCATGGAATGCTTTGTGCTTCTCGGCCCCTTTTTCTCATGGTACTTCCTCTCTTCCGTGGATGAATTGCACTTGAGTTCAGATTTGTCTTGTTTTCCTAAGATTCTGAATCATGATTGAGATTAAAAAAAGAACTACTTTTCCTTTGGTCTTTGGTGTCTTCAGAGGCCCGTGTTACCTTTTTGCTGTGTGTGTGTGGTTTTTTTTTTTTTTTTTTTTGATACGGAGACTTGCTCTGTCGCCAAGTCTGGACTGCAGTGGTGCGATCTCAGCTCACTGCAAGCTCCGCCTTCCGGGTTCATGCCATTCTCCTGCCTCAGCCTCCCCAGTAGCTGGGACTACAGGCGCCCACCACCTCGCCCGGCTAATTTTTTTGTATTTTTAGTAGAGATGGGGTTTAACTGTTTTAGCCAGGATGGTCTCGATTTCCTGACCTCATGATCCGCCCGCCTTGGCCTCATAAAGTCTTGGGATTACAGGCGTGAGCCCTTGCGCCCGGCGTTGCGTGTATGTGTGTTTTTTGTTTGTTTTTTAACAACTTTTATTATTTTGCATTGCATAGTTATTTTATGGCTATAGTAGAACACTTGAATGCATTATCAGAAAAGTAAAAAGTAACCCATAATCTTACTAAAGATATAGTCGTTGTTAATGTCTTCCTGATCAGCCTTCTAAACTACTGCCAAATACAAATAGGTTTATCTAAATGCCTCATGAGGCTCAAAGGAGGCTAAATCTAGTTCAAGTGAAATCTTTCAGAAAGTCATACTGTTTCCAAGTCCCTGTAGGATTCCACATAGACTTGGCTGGCTCTAGAATCGTGCCTTTGAAATTCAATATCAATAAAACATTGCTAGTCTAGGCAAGGTCAGTTTATGGAAGACGTATAGAAACCAGTATGCATTTTACTTGGGAGCTGCTGGAGTAATTTCTACCAGTTGGCGTAGGATTCATTTCCTGTAACAGAAAGCAGGATTTCCTAAATTGGTTTCCTGTGTACATTCCAGTTTGGGAACCTTGAAGTGTCTTTATTCAGCTATTGATTACAGCCTGGGGGCGCTGGGCCCTCCCTGCCACCGTACAGTAACTCACCAGGGAAATGAAATGGATACAGTCGGACCCGGAGGAGCACTGCTCAGACGCTGGAGCCAGCCGGCCTCGGCCCTGACAACATCCCACCATTTCCAGGATGTTCCACAGCGTTGAGAGTGGGGTGTGGGGGGTGGGGGGTGGTGGAGAGTGGGAGTGGGGGCCGTGGTGATAATGCAACTTTCCAAGCCTTTGTTTCTTGGTGTGAGCCAGGAGGTGCTGTCCTGCAAGCAGCTAGGATCAGCTCTGTCCATGGCTCATTCACTTGTCTTTTCCATGAATTCTTTCATATTAAAAAAAAAATTTTTTTTTGGCCGGGTGCTTTTGAGACAGTCTCACTCTGTCATCCAGGCTGGAATGCAGTGGTGTGATCTTGGCTCACTACAATCTCCACCTCCCGGGTTCAAACCATTCTCCTGCCTCAGCCTCCTGAGTAGCTGGGACCACAGGCACCCACCACCATGCCTGACTAATTTTTGTATTTTTAGTAGAGACAGGGTTTCACCATGTTGGCCAGGCTGGTCTCGAACTCCTAACCTCAAATGATCCACCCACCTTGGCCTCCCAAAGTGCTAGGATTGTAAGTGTCAGCCACCACGCCTGGCCAAAAAAGCTTTTAAAATCACAAGTACTAATGTCTTCACTACAGAAAAGGGAGGAATTATAGAATCAAAAAGAAGATAAAAAATAACTTGTGATTTTTACCACCTGGCTTTAACTACTACTGTTTATGTTCTGGTATAGATTTTCTCAGACGCCTTCTAAATACATGCATATTTGAATATATATATATATTTTTATTTTATTTTATGTGTATTTATATAATATGTAAGACATGCACATTTATATTTATATAATATGTAAATGTTTACATATTATATAAATATATGTTATGTAAACATATATTATGTAAACTATATTATATAAATATATAATGTAAATAAATATAATTTAAATAAATATTGACATAATATATAAAATAATATTTACTTTGTGTGTGTGTGTGTGTGTATATATATATAGAGAGAGAGGACCAGTACAGAATCATGCTGTAGTACGTATAATTGAACAGGAAGGAGGGTGAATTAAGTAACGTCCTTTAGAAAGTCACATGGCTTTCTGAGATTGCACCACTGCACTTGAGCCTGGGCAACAGGGCGAGACTGTCTCAAAAAAATAAACTAAAAGAAAGTCATATGACTTTCACATTTCTTTGGACTTATGCTTGTGTGCAGGCATGTGTGTGTGTGTGTGTGTGTATGTGTGATGTATTTGCCCGTGTACCGTATGAGTATGTGTGTGCACATGGATGCACATGTGTGTGTATGAATGAAAGCTGCTTGCCGTATTTCACCCTGCGTTGAATAGCTGAATAATTCCAGAGCAATGCATCAGCAGCGCGAGGTAACATGCAGAGTATCTGCGTGGCTAGCACATGCTCGTGGCACAGAGTGAGAAGCCCGTCTCTCTCCTTCCCTGACTTCCATTCTCCCAGGCTTCTTCCTGTGAGGCACCCACTGTTATTAATATCTGAGTATCCTTGCAGAGATAATTATTTGCATGTATTAGAATGACCCGCACCCTTCATTAAAAAAAAATATATGTATATATATATTTTTTGAGACGGATTCTCGCTCTGTCACCCAGGCTGGAGTGCAGTGGCGTGATCTTGACTCATTGCAACCTCCCCCTCCTGGGTTCAAGTGATTCTCTTGCCTTGGCCTCCCGAGCAGCTGGGACTACAGGTGCATGCCACCATACCCAGCTAATTTTTGTATTTTTAGTATAGATGGGGTTTCACCATATTGGCCGGGCTGGTCTCAAACTCCTGACCTTGTGACCCACCCACCTCAGCCTACATCTACATCTGCAAAATGCTTCCCTCTTTTCTCATCTGGGAAGCTTCCGAGTTTGGTGAAAATAAGCCTTTTTCTACCAGACCCTGACAGCCTACCTTCTGAGTATCTTGCCTTTACTGCCAACCTCATTCGGATTCATCCCTTAGAAAGGAAAATTAAAATGAGCATGTTTCACGTAACAACTTCCAGTTCCATCCATGTTGCTGCAAGTGACAGAATTTGTTTCTTTTTTAGTGTGTTTTACTTATTTTTCTGAGATAGGATCTTGCTGTATTGCCCAGGCTGGAATATAGTGGTGCAATCTTGGCTCACTGAAGCCTCGACCTCCTGGCCTCAATCAGTCCTCTCGCCTCAGCCTCCCAAGTAGCTGGGATGAGAGGCGCATGCCACCAGACCTGGATAATTTTTGTATTTTATTGTAGCAATGGGGGTCTTGCTATGTTGCCCAGGCCAATCTCAAACTCCAGAACTCAAGCAGTTGTCCTGCCTCAGCCTCCCAGAGTGCCGGGATTATAGGCTTAAGCACTGCACTGGGCCAATAAGAGGATTTTCAATGGCTATACAATATTCTTCTGCCTACGTACACCACAGATTGTTTGTTCTGTCTCCCAAGCTTACCATTTAGGAGGTTTCCCACTTTTGGCTATCGTAAATCATGCCACGATGCGTTGCCTTCCATGTTCTCTCTGCACATCTGTGACCATGTGTGTGAAAGGTCTTAGTTGTCTCCTTTTGCGTCGTCTTGACCTTGTTGCTGAATGTGAGTGTAAAAACTGCCAGGGAGCTCAAGTACATGGCGCCGGAGAGGGCAGGCAATCTCGTGGTCCTTCTGCAGCTACGAGGTCGGTTGGTTTGTTTTTTTATGAGCACATTCTTGGTGAACCATAAGATGTATGCAGTTCCCCTCAATGCCTGGGCATAGTCTGAGCCTCAGCCTCAGGTCCAGACAATGACAGCATTCAGATGTGTACCCGAATGAGCTCGGAGTGTGAAGCAGAAAGATTTAGGAGGGTGCTGGAGTTTTACCACCACGTTGCCATGACCTTGGACCCAAGGGGTAAGGTCAAAGGACAGAGGTCAGGAACTGTAGGGGACCTCCTCCATCCGTGTTATTGATTAACCACCGAAGGATTGTGGTTGTTCAGAGGAAGACAGTGGGGGCTGTTTGAGCAGGGCTGGACAGTGTTGTACAGACACTGTAGGAAACTGTCAGATGTGCCTCCCTTGGTGTTAGCTTATCCCTGGGCCTTCGAGGCAAAAGCTCTGTACCGTGTGGTATTAGTGTTGGCTCAGAATGGAGTTAATAAATAGTCATTACTTTTTTTTCTTTTCCTTTTTCTTTTTTGAGGCAGAGTCTTGCTCTGTCACCCAGGCTGGAGTGCAGTGGCGCAATCTTGGCTCGCTGCAACCTCCACCTCCTGGGTTCCAGCGATTCTCCTGCCTCAACCTCCAGGGTAGCTGGGACTACAGGCACACGCCACCATGCACGGATAATTTTGTATTTTTAGTTTATTTATTTGTTTGTTTTGAGGTGAAGTCTCACTCTGTTGCCCAGGCTGGAGTGCAGTGCCACAATCTCAGCTCATTGCAACCTCCGCCTCCCGGCTTTAAGTGAGTCTTCTGTCTCAGCCTCCCCAGTAGCTGGGATTACAGGCGTGCGCCACCATGCCTGGCTACTTTTTTGTATTTTTAGTAGAGACGGAGTTTCACCATGTTGGACAGGCTGGTCTTGAACTCCTGACCTCAAGTGATCCACCCTCCTTGGCCCCACAAAGTGCTGGGATTACAGGCGTGAGCCACTGTGCCCGGCCCATAAATAGTCATTTCTTAATGATCACATTTTAGGAAGATGATGCTATTCTTTCTTCTTAAGTATTTATTTTTATCAGAGTCAAGTGATAGGAAGTTCAGTTTCAAGGACAAGACATTTGGATCAAAAAGTGACTATTTATTTATTTATTTATTTGAGACAGAGTCTTGCTCTGTTGCCCAGGCTGGAGTGTGGTAGTATGATCTCAGCTCACTGCAACCTCCGCCTCCCGGGTTCAAGCAATTCCACTGCCTCAGCCTCCTGAGTAGCTGGGATTACAGGCGCCCACCACCACGCCCAGCTAATGTTTTGTACTTTTTTTAGTAGAGATGGATTTTCACTATGTTAGCCAGGCTCGTCTTGAACTCCAGACCTCAGGTGATCCACCCACCTCAGCCTCCCAAGGTGTTGGGATTCCAGGCGTGAGCCACTGCGTCCAGCAAGAAGTGACCTTTTATGCAACTGTCTCTTCCGCGGATTCCTCGCGGGCTGTCTTTTGTTTGTTTCATGCTGTGTTAAAAAAAAAAATGAAGCAGTATTTAAAAATCACTTGATTTTATATAAAAATCAGCTTTTCTCAAGAAAGATCAGGTCTCGAAATAGTGGGCCCAACTTCTACCTGGCAATGGTTGGCCAGGCTGGGCAGCTGCTATCTCAGTTTTCTTCTGACCCCCACATGGCTCTGCCCTACTCCTGTCTGCTCCTCTCCCAACCCCTGTCGTCATTTGAATCTGCAACCACTGTCTGGTGCATTTGAATGTATTTTCTTATTGAGTGAAGAAAACCGTGTGTCTTTGGATAGATTTATAATTTTGAAAGGCTGGATTAGGCCTGACTGGTGACTCTTTGTGAGCTTGAGTATTTATCTTATTGAATGCCACCAAATAACCCCTTTTATCAGATGTCGCATTCCCTCCTCTTATTGTACGTGCTCTGATGATTGGTGTGTATCCTGCTTTTGACAAGAATTCAAGGCTACTGAGCGTGATCTGGCTTATTTCCCAAGCACAGCATCCCAGGTACAAAGAGGAAACTTTAAGAACTTGTCACAGGTGGTTTATTGCTGACCAAGAAATGATGAAAAAGCTCTTTCACGGATGGTTTCCGGCATGAGTTCCTCAGATGGGCATTTGAGGAAGGGAAAGGTGTGGGCTCTGCCCCTTTGATTTCTTTTCACCCAAAGCAGAAAACACAACAGACTCCTGAGACAAGATCCCCTTCCCGCCCTACCTTTCCAGCATTTTATCCAGTTCATGTCTAATTTATCTGTTCATTCATCCACCTTAACGAGGCTGTGTTTTCTGCTGCTGGCCTGACCTGCAGTTATTGAGACCCTAACTCAGGCTCTTAACAGCAGTGAGACCACGTCCCTGAAATCCTCTATCTTGTGTGATAAGGGGTGATTTCTTTGAACAGAAGCCCGGAACTGCCAGAATGTTAAGTAACCTTGTTGTATATCACTTTATTTTGGGAGGGAATGCAGTTAGCTCAGCTCACTCCCCAGATGTTTGTCTGGCCCACAATTGAGAGGTGTTGGTGAGTACCCCACTTCTAAACTGGCCTTCCCTGAGTAGGACTCTGGGGGATGTTATGTGTTCTGTTAGCAAGTAGCTTTACATTAACACTGATTTAAGCTAAAGTGGAGGAGAGTGGAAGGGGAGAAGGAAGGACTTCCTGCAGGGCTCAGATCCTGTTGGAATCAGCTCCCAAAGAGACCGAGAACGTTCTTGTTTTGTTTTGTTTTGTTTTGTTTTTGGGACAGAGTCTTTCTTTGTCACCCAGGATGGAATGCAGTGGTGTAATCTCTGCTCTCTGCAACCTCCGCCTCCCGGGTTCAAGCGATTCTCCTGCCTCAGCTTCCCAAGTAGCTGGGATTACAGTCACCCGCCATCATGCCTGGCTAATTTTTGTATTTTTATAGAGATGGCGTTTCACTATGTTGACCAGGCTGGTCTTGAACTCCTGACCTCAGGTGATCCTCCTGCCTCGGCCTCCCAAAGTGCTGGGATTACAGACATGAGCTACTGCGCCTGGCTGGTGTGATTTTATATATGCGAATCATTACTGATTTGTTAATTTTAAACTTTGGAAGACAATTGTTAGCCGACAAAACAGGGCTGTATTGAAAGTTAGAGCATCTTAGTCTGTTTGGCCTGCTACAACAAAATACCATCAACTGGGTATCTTGTAAACAACAGAAGTTATTTCTCCTGGTCCTGGAGGCTGGGAAGTCCTGTGTCAGCATACTGGCAGATTGGGTGTCTAGTGCGGGCCTGTTTCCTGGCTGATAAAAGGCCCTCTTTTCACTCCGTCTCTCGTGGCAGAAGGAGCGAGGGAGCTCTCTGGGGTTTATTTTATAAAGGTACTCATCTACTCATGAGGAACCCCACCCCCATGACTTAATCACCTCCCAAAGGCCCCATCTCCAGCTGCTATCACATTGGGGATTAGGTTTCAACATATGAATTTTACGGGACATAAACATTGTCTATAGCACAGCCATTAAATTAAACAAATAACTAAGTGAATGAGTTTTCAAAGACTTAGGCAGACCAGTAGCCAAAGACTAAAACTAAAAAAACACACATAGAAAAACAGAAAAACCCACTACTTGATTGGTCCTTTCTTTGACAGTTAGAGGTCGGTATGATAGTTTCTTCCACTGGTCAAAGCTCAAAGCTAGTTAGTGCTGGCTGACTCATTAGGCTTGAACTTAAATAAGGTAGAGTCTTGAAGAATGATTTCTTGCTAATGTAAACTTAGTTAATAGAAGCAACAGAAACTGAATTCGGTATCTGAGCATAGTAGACTAAGGATGCATAACGACACATTTTCAGAGCTGGAGCAGAAATGAGAAATCGTCATCTGCTTCAAGATCTTTCTTTTGCGGAGGCCTGTGGGGGCTGGGGGCTGGGGGCAGAGCAGGGACTGGAACCCCAGTTTTGAGCTCCAGCTTCATCTCTTCTTCAGGGTATAGCAGGTCAGCCAAGATGACATCCAGGGGTTCCAGAGAAAGAAAGGACTGGGGGTGGACAGCTGCATACCTTTGCCTTGTGGCTTCTGCAGAGCTCTCTTGGTAAAAGGAACGGAAACTCCAGAGGAGCCCCAGGGTTGTTTTTTTTTTTTTTTTTTTTTGAGACAGAGTCTCACTTTGTCACTCAGGTTTGAGTGCATGGCATGGTCTCAGCTTACTGTAGCCCCTGCCTCCCAGGCTCAATCAATCTTCCCATCTCAGCCTCTCCAGTAGCTGGGACTACAGGTGCGTGCCACCATCCTTGGCTAATTTTTTAATCTTTTGTAGAGACGAGGTCTTCTTCCCAGGCCGGTCTTGAACTCCTGGGCTCAAACGATCTTCCCACCTCAGCCTGCCAAAGTGCTGGGATTATAGGTGTGAGCAATTGCGCCCAGCAGGAATCCTGATTAAACAGACATACAGGAGGCAGCTGGGCTGCTACAGGATTCCCTGAAAATGGACTCTTTACCTTCCACCATCCTCAGTGAAAAAGCAATTACCATGAACTATTTAAGGCATGCGGAAAGTTAGACTTACCTACCACTAGGCTTAAAGATAACCAAACATAGAGCCGGGTGCCGTGGCTCACGCCTGTAATCTCAGCACTTTTGGGAGGCTGAGGTGGGTGAATCACCTGAGATCAGGAGTTCGAGACCAGCCTGGCCAACATAGTGAAACCCCCGTCCTACTAAAAAAAAATACAAAAAATTAGCTGGGTGTGGTGGCAGGCACCTGTAATCCCAGCTACTAGGGAGGCTGAGGCAGGAGAATCACTTGAACCCGGGAGGCAGAGGTTGCAGTGAGCCGAGGTCGCGCCATTGCACTCCAGCCTGGGCGACAAGAGTGAAACTCCATTTCAAAAAAACAAACAAAAAAAAGATAACCAGACACTCCCAGTGGAGGTGACGCCTCCCGAGTACCCCTCTCCCTATCACCTACCCACCTACCCACAGCCCCTGTCAACTCCCTCCTCAAAGCTGCCTCCCCCTTCTCTCTCTAAAGATTAAGCTTTATGAGAGGAAAGTGGGAGAGCCTTCCTTTGCTTTCTTGGTTTTTTGTAGACACTGTACCTTTGGACTTGATTGGGAATAAAGTGACAGCTTGTTTGGCATTGAAATTGGAAGCCCTCCTGTATTCCTTTCCTGTTATTGCTGTACCAGATTATTGTGCATCTGTTTTTTGTTTTGTTGGTTTTGTTTTGTTTTCGTGATGGAGTCTCACTGTGTCGCCCAGGCTGGAGTGCAGTGGTGCAATCTCGGCTCATTGCAACCGCCACCTCCGGGGTTCAAGCAGTTCTCCTGTGTCAGCTTCCCAGGTAGCTGGGATTACAGGTGCCTGCCACCACATCCACCTAATTTGTGTAATTTTAACAGAGATGGGATTTCACCATGCTGGCCAGATTGGTCTCGAACTCCTGACCTCAAATGATCCACCTGCTTCAACCTCCCAAAGTGCTGTGATTACAGCCGTGAGCCACCGCATTGGCCAGCATCTGTTTTAAAATGAAACAAATAGATTTTCTTACAGTTCTATAGATCAGGGGTGGACATGGGATGAGGGTCTCACCGAGACAGGATCAAGGTCACTTGATGACCATTGCTGCGTTGCTGCTGAGGCTCTAGGGGAGAATCTGTTGCTTTGCCTTTTCTAGCCCCTTGATGCTGCCCACATTCTTTGGTATATGGCCCCTTCCTTCATTCTCAAAGTCTGCATGATCATGTCTCTCTGACCCTTCTTCTGTTCGTGAGTCTGTCTCTGGTCATAACCAGGAGCAGTTCCCTTTTGAGGACCCATGTGACTTATCGGGTCTACGTGGGTGGTCTGGGATAAGCTCTGCCTATTAAGGTCCTTACACTAAATCCCATCTGCAAAGTTCCTTTTGCCATGTCAGGTCACATTCTCAGGTTCCAGGGATTAGGACGTGGGCCTCTTTGGGAGCCATTATTCTGTCTGCCACACCTCCTGTCAACTTTCTAATGGGTGATAGCGGGTTTGGGTTACCCCCCACTGAAGACGTACTGATGTGCACGCACCCTGACTTAGGCCCCTGTGATTCAAGAAGGGGCATCTGATGAACTGGGATGGTACTACTGTCCCTTGTGCCTCTTACTGAGGTCAGCTAGACCTAGGAGCAGATCCTGTCCCAGCCTGTCACAGCTGCCAGCCAAGAGCAGCTCACCAGGCCTCTGCTGTCCCGGGAGTAAGCATGATGAGCCTGTCATCCAGCTCGGCAGGCACGTGCAGGCCCTTCATACTGTTCATGCTTCCCCACGCCCATCAGGGCCACCCTCCTGTGGCAGCAGGGGTGAAGGGCAAGCAGGGGCGGGGTCTCCAGCTCCTCCCTGCCTCTCCTCTTTCCCCATATTTTCTTGCCTTTCCTACTCTATTTCATTTTAATTCCTGGAGACCCTAGGCTAGATCTATCTGCAGACATGTTTTCTTCATGAGCTTTTAGAACATGAGAATTTATTGCTTACATTTATTTCATTATTACTTTTTTTTGAGACAGGGTCTTACTCTTGCACCATTATGGCTCACTGTAGCCTCCACCTTCCAGGATCATGACCCTCCCACCTCAACCTCTTGAGTAACTAGAACGACAGGCATGCACTGCCGCACCCTAATAATAATTTTTTTTTGAGATACAGTCTCGCTGTGTTGCCCAGGCTGGAGTGTGGTGGTGCGATCTTTACTCACTGCAACGTCTACCTTCCAGGTTCAAGAGATTCTCCTCCCTCAGCCTCCTGAGTAGCTGGGATTACAGGCACATGCCATCACCCCCGGCCAATTTTTGTATTTTTAGTAGAGACTAGATTTCACCATGTTGGCGAGGCTGGTCTCGAACTCCTGACCTCAGGTGATCTGCCTGCCTCAGCTTCCCAAAGTTCTGGGATTACAGGCATGAGCCACCACCCTAATAATTAAAAAAAAATGTTTTTAGACATGGGGTCTGCCTGTGTTACCTAGGCTTGTCTCAACCTTCCTGGGCTCAAGTGATCCTCCTGTGTCAGCCTCCCCAAGTGCTGGGATTAAAAGTGTGAGTCACAGCACCTGGCCAGTTGTGTACAGTTAGGCCGTCTTGAGGAGAAGTCTAGATTTCTGTTTTTTCTTGAGAAACTGGAAACTCCATCCACCCTGGCCCTCATCCCTGCAGGGCAGTAACCGTCACCTGTGTGTATAGTGGCAGCAGCCCCTTTGGTTGGGGCTGGCTCCTGCTTGCCACAGCCCCCACTCAGCCCTCTTCGCTATTTGCATCACCACTCTGGCCCCTGTCTTGGAGTTTGCAACCCTCATGCCTCTGACCTTAAGCTGAGCACGTCTGACTGAGGCCATGAGAAGGTTCTGACTCGACACCTGTGTGGTGCCTCCTGGAAGGGAAGAGTGTGTGCTGTGGAACTTTGCACCAGGAGGATCTAGGTGTCAGCCTGGCCTAGCTTTACCACATGCCAGCGCTGTCACCTGGGGCACTTCATTAACTGCTGTGAGCCTCGGTTTCCTCTTCTGTGTGACCTGTGTTCTCCACCTCAGCACTGTTGACATTTGGGGCCAGATCATTCTCTGGTGGGGTCTGTCCTGTGCATTACGGGATGTTTTGTAGCATCTCTGGCCTCTGCCCACGATACCAGCATTACCTCCTTCCAGTTGTGACAAGTACAAATTCCCCCAGATGTCGCCGCAGGTCCCCTGGGGGACAGAGTCGCCCAGTTGAGAACCACTGAAGACGCTCCCTCAGTGCAGAAGGAGAGTCTGAAGGTGACGGGCTGTGTCAGTCAGCATTCTCTTCCTTTTTTGTGGTTTAACTTGTTGCAGAGTCTTCCAGGAGTGATCCATAATTGTGCCAATCACTCTTTTTTTCGGGGGGAGAGGGGACGGGGACAGAGTCTCACTGTGTCAACCAGGCTGGAGTGCGATGGCGTGATCTCAGCTCACTGCATCTCTGCCTCTTGGGTTCAAGCGATTCTCCTGCCTCAGCCTCCTGAGTAGCTGGGATTACAGGCACGTGCCACCACGCTTGGCTAAGTTTTGTATTTTTAGTAGAGACAGGGTTTCACCATATTGGCCAGGCTGGTCTGGAACTCCTGACCTCAGGTGATCTGCCCGTCTCCGCGTCCCAAAGTGCTGAGATTCCAGGCCTGAGCCACTGCGCCCGGTTGCAATCACTGTCAATCCTGTGCCGCCTCTTTCCGCCATGCCTCTGGTGTGCAGCCTGCTTTGAACCTAGAAAAGATGAATTGTGCCTTAGAGAGGGGCAGCTTTCAGTGTGAGAGCCCTCACAGACCCAGAGGAACAGACACTGTCATGGGCTAGCACTCGGCGTCCCCAAGGGCAGCGACTGCTGTGATTCCCCTGTCTCTGAGCCCCCTTCCGCCTTTGTGTGCACGGCACAGCCTGTGCACCCGGATTCTCGGCTGTGCATCTGACCTGCGACCCTGTGTTATGTTTAGGTGGCCCTGGTACAGTGGACCGAAAGTGTGGGCTTAACCCTGGTGGGCCGAGACCAGTCTTCCATGCAGCTGAGGACCCCTGGCGACCAGATCCTGAACTTCACCATCCTGCAGATCTTCCCTTTCACCTACGAAAGCAAACGTATGGGCATCATCGTGCGGGTGAGTCATTTTTATTCCTGGCTTAAAGTGGTTAAGAACCCCAGGTGTGCTGCATGTGTCCTTGTGGGTTGACATTCTTTCTTTTTTTTTTTTTTTTTTTTTTGAGACGGAGTCTCGCTCTGTCACCCAGGCTGGAGTGCAGTGGCCGGATCTCAGCTCACTGCAAGCTCCGCCTCCCGGGTTTACGCCATTCTCCGGCCTCAGCCTCCCGAGTAGCTGGGACTACAGGCGCCCGCCACCTCGCCCGGCTAGTTTTTTGTATTTCTTAATAGAGACGGGGTTTCACCGTGTTAGCCAGGATGGTCTCGATCTCCTGACCTCGTGATCCGCCCGTCTCGGCCTCCCAAAGTGCTGGGATTACAGGCTTGAACCACCGCGCCCGGCCGGGTTGACATTCTTTCTAACCCTCTTTACTGTGGTATCTGTCACCCAGACTAACCAGGGAATATCATTCCCTAAGCAGAAGGGAAATGAGTTCATTGATTGGACACACCCCGTAACTCTGATCAGCTTATGGTGTCCGTTGTTCTGGAGTGAAAGTTAAAGAGAACATCCATTGGGGATTTCTTGGTAGTACATCGCTCATTCTCTTTTGTTTAATATTAAATATGGATTTTTTTATTGAGGTGAAATTCACATAATATCATTTTAAAGTGAAAAATTCAGTGGCATTTTGTCCATTAACAGTGTTGCTCAGCCACCACTTCCCTCATGTTTCAAAACATTTTCATCACTCCAAAAGAATACCTTGTGGCCGGGGGCGTTAAAAAATTTTGCCAGTCTGAAGAGTCTGATTTGATTTGATATGTTGTTTTTCTATTTGCTCTTTTAAAATGTTTTAATTTTTAAATTCTTATTAAAAGAATTTATTCATAAGAATCCTCCCACCTTAGCCTCCCGACTAGCTAGGACTACAGGCTTGCAAAACCATGGCTGACTCATTTTTTAATAGATAACAGGGTTTCACTGTGTTGCTCAGGCTGGTCTCAAACTCCTGGCCTCAAGTGATTCTCCTGCCTGGGACTCCCAAAGTGCTGGAATTACGGGTGCGAGCCACTGTGCCCATCCCTCTATTTTCTCTCTTTACCCATGGAGACCACACTTTCCATCCTGGGGAGCATGGAAAATCTGGTATTCATATGCCACTTGGTCTGGTGGTTCTGAAGCCTGCATGATCGTCTGATTTTTCCAAGGGAACTTTAAAAATACAAATTACTTGGTTCAATCCCACACCTATTTTGGAACGGGGTGGTTCTTCACATTATTTAGCTTGGTTGGAGAAAACTCTGCTTCAAATCTTAAGAATCTTTGGAATAAGGCTCTTTCATCTTTTCTGGACTTTTTTCTTTTCTTTTTTTTTTCTTGACAAATGGGAATCCTCTCCACCCTGATCTACCTAAGTGTTTCATGCCTCATGGAGGAAAGAGATCCTTGCACATGCATTTTCATAGCAGCACAATTTGCAATTGCAAAAATACAGAACCAGCCCAAATACCCATCAGTCAACAAGTGAATAAACTGTGAGAGATATATATATATACACACACATATATATCTGTGTATATATATATCATATATATGTATATGAATATGATGAAATGCTACTCTGCCATAAAAAGGAATGAATTAGTGGCATTCGCAGCAAACTGGATAATATCTAAGTGAAGTAACTCAGGAGTGGAAAGCCAAATGTCATATGTTCTCACTTATAAGAGGGAGCTAAGTTATGAGGATGCAAAGGCATAAGAATAATACGATGGACTTGGGAAGTCAGGGGGGCTGAAAGGGTGGGAGGAAGGTGAGTGATAAAAAACTACAAGTTGGGTTCAGTATATACTGCTCAGGTGATGGGTGCATGAAAATCTCACATATCATCATTTAAAAACTTATATAACCAAACACCATGTGTTCCCCAAAAACCTATGGAAATAAAAAAAAAATCGAGTGCATTAGGAGAGGTAGAAATTGGTAACGTAGATTGTTGGGCACGTGGCCCTGCCCCCTGCCTGCTGGTGGAGTATTTTCAGTTAAGGCTTGGCTTGTCAACTTCTCCTTCAGCCTTACAGGTTCCACCTCTTATAGCATCTCCTCCTTCTTCCATAGCATTCGTCACACTGAAATTCTTGATTTCCTGTGGATTTGCTTGTCACTACCTGTCTTTTCTCCCTGCGGGTGAGAACAGGGGCCAGGATCCTTTTGGTCCTCCCATGTCTCCGGTGCCTAGCTTTCCTGCCTGGCACACGGTAGACTCACAGTCATTGCCGAAGTGAGCAGGATTCAGCAGTGATTGCCAGTTGTCTTTTTTTTTTTTTTTTTTTTTTTAATGTTAGGGAAGTTATCAAATAAGATACTTAAAATAAAAAACTCAAATCTTTTTCTCGCCTTCCTAGCTTTTCACCACTCTTCTCCTTGATCATTTACTGTGTAGCTTTAGTGCCATGGGCACCTCTGGGGTAGTAGTAGAAATGGTAATAGCCACTAGCAGCAGTAATAGTAAGAAGAATGACAGGAATGACAGGTAACTATTTATTTTTTGAGACACAGTTTCACTCTGTCACCCAGGCTGGAGTACAGCGGTACCATCTCAGCTCACTGCAACCTCCGCCTCCCAGGTTCAAGCAATTCTCTTGCCTCAGCCTCCCGAGTAGCTGGGATACAGGCATGCGCCACCAGGCCTGGCTAATTTTTTGTATTATTAGTAGACACGGGGTTTTGCCATGTTGGCAAGGCTTGTCTGGAACTGCTGACCTCAAGCGATCTGTCCACCTTGGCCTCCCAAAGTGTTGGGATTACCCTGCCCAGGTAACATTTAAATGGGGCTTATTGTGTGCCAGAGGCTGTTCTAAGTGATTTGCATAAAGTAACTCATTTAATACGTCACCATGTGAGGTAGGTGCCATTAGGACTGATGTTTGGCAGAGGAGAAAATTGAAGTGGAAGGAGGCTCAGAAACCGTCCCAGTTCACACAGCTGGAATTGAGGGGGCTGGGAAACCTGTCCCAGTTCACACAGCTGGAACTGGGGGGGCTGGGAAACCTATCCCAGTTCACACAGCTGGAATTGGGGGTGCTGGAACTCACTCCAGGCTGCTTGGCTTCCAGCTCCCAGCTCTCTACCCCAGGACTTAGAGGTTAGGGCTGGGGTGTGACGAGAGGGACATTGAAAAGTTCACAAAGGACCCACAGTAATGTTAGGGTAGGATATTAACTACGTGTTGCTTCGTAACAGATTACCCCACATTTAGTGGCTTAAAACAGCAATATGATAATCCCCACTTGCCTGCAGGTTCAGTTACCCATGGTCAACTATAGTCTAAAAATATGAAATGGAAAGTTCCAGAAATAATAAGTTTTAAGTTGTGTGTCATTGTGAGTAGTGTGATGAATTTCATGCCATCCTACTCCATCCTCCTGGTCATGAATCATCTCTGTCTAGTGTACTCACGCCATCTACCTGCCTGCTTGCTAGACACTCAGGAACCTTCAGATTGGCTGTTATGGTATTGCAGTGCTTGTGTTCAAGCAAGCCTTATTTACTTTTATTACAGCATATTATAAGTGTTCTATTTTGTTATAAGTTATTGTCAATTTCTTACTGTGCCTAATTCATAAATTAAACTTTATCATAAGTATGTATGTGTAGGAAAAAACATAATGTATATGGGGTCAGTATTATTTATGGTCTTAGACATCCACTGGGGTCTTTCTTACAGGGAAATGCATTCCCTCACTCCAGAAAATGTATTTCCCTGGAATAAGGAAGTTTCTCCCCTCCTCTCTCCCCTCTCCCATCCCCTCCTCTCTCCCCTCTCCCATCCCCTCCTGTCTCCCCTCTCCCATCCCCTCCTCTCTCCCCTCTCCCATCCCCTCCTGTCTCCCCTCTCCCATCCCTTCCTCTCCCCTCCCCTCCCCTCTCCTCCCTTCTTCCCCCCCCCTCCTCTCCCCTCCCCTCGTTCTCTCTCCTTCTCCCCTCCCCCCTCCTTCCCTCCCTTCCTTCCTTCCTTGCTTCCTTCCTTCCTCCTCCCCTCCGTTTCTTTCCTTCTTTTCTCTCTTCTCTTCTCTTCTCTTTTTCTTTCTTTCTGTGGCATAATCACGACTCCCTGCAGCCTCAACTTCCCAGGCTCAAGCAACCTTCCTGCCTCAGCCTCCCAAGTAGCTGGGACTACAGGTGCACACCACCATGCTCTGCTAATTCTTATGATTTTGGTGAAGATGGGGTCTCACCATATTGCCCAGGCTGATCTCAAACTCCTGGGCTCAAATGATCCTCCCGTCTCGGCCTCCCAAAGTGCTGGGATTACGGGCATGAGCCACCACACCTAACTGGGGGCTCTATTTTCTATTTGCTAACTGATAGTTTCTGTGGCCAGGACAGTTTCTGTGGCAGGCTTGGCTAGGTCCTCTGGCTCAGGGTCTCTCACAGCCTGGGCTTAAGGCATCTAAGATTCTATGGTGGTAGGATCCACATACAGACGTCAGTGTTGTTGGCAGAGTTCGGCTCTGGGTGGGTTGTTGGACTGAGGGCCTTAGTTCTTTCCTGGCTGTTGGCCAGAGGCCACCCTCAGTGCCTTCCCATGTGGGCCTCCCTGTAGTCAGCTCCACATCAGCTGCCTCATCAGAGTGGGCAGGTAAGAGTGAATGAGATGGAAGCCACAGTCTTCTGTCACCCACTCTCAGAGGTGACCTCCCCTCACGTCAGCCTCATGCCGTTATCAGAAGCAAGTCACTGGGTCCAGCCCTATTCCGGCGGGGTGGCTGACGCACGGCATGAGTACCAGGAGGTGTGGGTCGTTGCGAGCCACTTTCAAGGCTTTTGAAGGAGATGGAGGTGGCACTGAGCTCTTGTGTTGAGGAACCAGAGACGCACACCATGAATGTGCTTGAAACGTCACACGTTAGGGTGATTTTTTTTTGTTTGTTTTTGAGATGGAGTTTCATTTTTGTTGCCCAGACTGGAGTGCAATGGCATGATCTCAGCTCTCTGCAACCTCTGCTTCCTGGATTCAAGCGATTCTCCTGCCCCAGCCTCCCGAGTAGCTGGGATTACAGGCACGTGCCACCGTGCCTGGCTAATTTTGTGTTTTTAGTAGAGGTGGAGTTTCTCCATGTTGGTCAGGCTGGTCTCAAACTCTTGACCTCAGGTGATCCACCCGCCTCGGCCTCCCAAAGTGCTGGGATTACAGGAGTGAGCCACCGTGTTTGGCCCTACGTTAGGGGATTTTTATGTCCAGAGGCCAATAGGTTCTTTCAGACTCTGTAGGCCTGTGTCCTTGGCAACTCTTGGGTGGAGACGGAGCTTTCTCTCCCACACAGCTGCTGCTTTTCCCACTGGTCCACACCTGGCTGGATCCCTGGCTTCTAAACTGTATCTTGAGTGTGCATCTGATGTCAAGAACATCTGTGGTCTGGAAGCAGCAGCATAAATCCTGTGGGTGGGGTGTTTCCTGGGGAATGAGTGTCATTATCTCCTATGGAATTACTTTAATTTTGTTCCAGCCTGAATTTTGTCAAGATCTAGGGCCGTGGGCTCTGCTAAGGTCATTTGAAGGTTGACTCATCATTGAACAGTCCCTAATATCAGCCATTCTAGAATAACTGAATGGCTTATGCCACTCTTCATCTAGTTATGAAGGACGTGTTACATTTTTTTGAGATGTGGCTCATGTGTCTTCCAGCAGGAAGAACAGGGACTCTGTGCTTGAGAGTCTGTGATGCTGTCAGATGGGCAAATCTATTTTCGATTTAACCTGGCATGCCCCCCTTCCCAGGTTATTGAAAAACATTCACAGTTAAGGCATTTAGAACAAAAAATTACAGGTAAAGAGGGGGATCAAAACTGCCCGCCTGCCTGCCCTCCCTCCCTACCTCCCTCCCTTCCTCCCTCCCTCCCTCCCTTCCTTCCTTCCTTCCTTCCTTCCTTCCTTCCTTCCTCCCTCTTTCTGTCTCTCCCTCTCCCTCTTTCCCTTTTCTTTTCTTTTTTCCTTTCCTTCCCTTCCCCTTCCCCTTTCCCTTTTCTTTCTTTCTTTCCTTCCTTCCTTCCTTCTCTCTTTCTTTCTTTCTTTCTCTTTCCTTCTCTTTCCTTCCTTCCTTCTTTCTTTCTTTCCACCTTTCTTTCCTTCCTTCTTTCCACCTTTCTTTCCTTCTTTTTCTTTCTTTCTTTCTTTCTTTCTTTTTCTTTCTTTTCTTTCTTTTTTTTTCTTTCTTTCTTTCTTTCTTTCTTTCTTTCTTTCTTTCTTTCTTTCTTTCTTTCTTTCTCCTTCCTTCCTTCCTTCTTTCCTTCCTTCCTTCCTTCTTTCCTTCCTTCCTTCCTTTCTCTCTTTCTTCCTTCCTTCCTTCCTTCCTTCCTTCCTTCCTTCCTTCCTTCCTTCCTTCTTTTCTTTTCTTTTCTTTTCTTTTCTTTTCTTTTCTTTTCTTTTCTTTTCTTTTCTTTTCTTTTCTTTTCTTTTCTTTTCTTTTCTTTTCTTTTTCTCCCTCCCTTTTTTTCTTCTCTCTTCCTCGAGACAGAGTCTCACTGTTACCTAGGCTGGAGTGCAGTGGTATGAACATGACTCATTGCAGCCTTGACCTCCTAGACTCAAGGGATCCTCCTGCCTCTGCCTCTTAAGTAGCTGGGACTGCAGGTATGCACTGCCATGCCCAGCTCATGTTTACATTGTTTTGTAGAGCCAAAGTCTCTCTGTGTTGCACAGACTGGTCTCAAACTTCTGGCCTCAAGCAATCCTCCGGCTTCAACCTCCCTAAGTACTGGGATTACAGGCATGAGCCACCGTGCCTGACCAATTCATCTCCATTTTCACCCCCCAAAAGACCTTTTACCTTTTCCTTTCAGTCTCTTTTCTAAGCATATCCGAGTGTAAATATCCACACACATTTTGATAAAATTGGCGCTGAACTCCATAGAAGGCTTCCTAAACTTCCTCCCTCATTGAACTATGTATACAATGAGAATTTTCTCATATTATTAAAATCTGATTTTAATGATTTTTAATGCATATGTAATGTTCTGTTGAAAGAATATGCCACTATTTCATTCATTAACTTATTTTTTGGCTGCTTAGGCTGTGTCTCATTTCAGTTGTTTTTTTTTTTGAGACGGAGTCTCACTCTGTCATCCAGCCTGGAGTGCAGTGGCGCAATCTTGGCTCACTGCAACCTCTGCCTCCTGTGTTCAAGTGATTCTCCTGCCTCAGCCTCCTGAGTAGCTGGGATTACAGTTGCGCGCCACCACCCCTGGCTGATTTTTGCATTTTTTAGTAGAGACGGGGTTTCACCATGTTGGGCAGGCTGCTCTCGAACTCCTGACCTCAGGTAGATCCACCAGCCTCGGCCTTCCAAAGTGCTGGAATTGCAGGTGTGAGCCACTGCGCCTAGCCTGTTTCTCAGTTTTGACTACTAAAAATAGTGCTGTGAATGTCCATCTTGGTGAGATTGTCTTTAATGAAATAAGTATTATTTTGCTATTTTTTCTCATTTTCTGACCTGTCTCTTTATCTTTGGTTGGGTGGGTGGAACTGGGCCTCTGGGGCTTTTGGACTAGTTCTCCCCTTGGCACAAACCTCACCACACTCCTCTAATGTGGTGATTCTCATCCTGGGGGCATTCGAGAGTGTCTGGCAGCATTTGTGGTTGTCACAACCAGAGGCTGGGAGTGCTGCTGGCATCTCATAGGTTGAGAGCAGGGATGCCGCCCAGCATCCTGCAATGCACAGGGCAGCCCCCACCATGAGGAAGGGCCTGAGAAACCCTATTGTGATGTGTTCATATAACCCAAATGCTGTATGCAAATGACTGTCCAAGTACGTGGTGTGAGGAAGTTTTAGTTCAGTTATAAAACTTCTCCTAGGCTTGGCACGGTGGCTCTTGCCTGTAATACTTTGGGAGGCCAAGGCAGGAGGATCACTTGAGCCCAGGAGTTTCCATCCAGCCTGGGCATCATTGCAAAAAGCAAAACAATTAGCTGGGCATGGTGGTGCATGCCTGTAGTCCCAGCTGCTGGAAAGTTGAGGTCAGGAGGTCCAGGTTGAGGTCACTTGAGTCCAGGAGGTTGAGGAGGTAGTGAGCCATGATTGTGCTGTTGCACTCTAGCCTGGGCAACACAGCAAGACCTTGTCTCAAAAAAATAAAAAGAAAAAAATAAGAATAAGAAAAAAAAAGAAAACTTCTCTCAACTTGGTTTAGTGACTGTGGACAGCCCCAATTTGGGTCTCCCCGGTCTCTTTTTAAAACACATGTGAGCACACGCACAGTGCAAGATGGCACCTTCTTGCACCCACAAAACAAGGCCATTTCCTTGTGTGAATCTTTGTCTCTTAAGAAATCAGGCAAGGTTGGAGAAGGACTCGTGTGCTGTCTTTTTGCAGGAAGGTTGTGTCCCTGTTTTGTTTTCGTGGCGTACAAGATGTTCCGATGCCTTCTCCTCCTTCCCACGTGGAGCCACGGGTTTGGATCGTGGCTGTAGATCATCATAGCACTGTCACTGCTGGACTAAGAGAGGCCTTTGAGCAGGTGCCAGATGCCGACCACAGTGGGAAAAGATGAGGCCCCCAAACAATGCCACACAGCCGGCCGATCTCTGTAAATTTATGGCGTAATCTTGCCATAATATGAGAACGAAGTAAACTTGTGATGAACTCCGTGGGAGGAAGTGACTCATAGGAGGAGATCGTCGATGCGGTATTTATATTGGACAGAACTTCTGAACTCGCTCGAGCCCTTTTCATAGTGAGGAAGCTGGGCTGGGAGCATCATTTCCTACAGCCATGTTGTTGAGCACCCTTTGGTTGTGGGGGGGAAGGAAAAAATAAAAACTCTGATGCTTTAATGTGCAGACCCCACAGCTCTCTTTGGCCTGCGTCAAGAGCAGGCATAGCTGCAGTCTATCAAAGATAAAGTGTGCAGTTGAATGCTTTACAACGCGGGTGCCTGTCTTGGCCTGGGGGTGCTTTTATGAGTCAGCATGTTGTTCTAAAAGATTGTCGGTGATTAAGGGGCATCTGAAAGTTATAATAAAAGAGGAAACTCTACCACTAATCTGATTTTGGGTATTTCTGTTCCATGAAAGGGCTGTATAGGCAAAGTGGCCCCCGAAGGAGCCCAAAACCAAAGAACAAGGCAGACAAATCCAGTTTGTTGTTAAAGGGTGTTTTATTGGGGAAACTTACAGATAGAAGCGTGGTTTTTGGGGGACCTGAACAGACAGAAGTGTAGTTTTGGGTGGCAGCAAAACGGGTGCATCTCCACACTGTTACTCCTTAGACCCAGGGCTTATACCACAGGGAAAGAGTCCGTGTGCCCCAGCAGGACAATTGCAGGCACCTTCCAGGAGAGGCAAGAAGGCTGTGTGTGTCATCACCTGTAATTTGTGTGATAACATCAAGGTTGACATGTTCTTACGTGAAGGACGGTGAATTAAGTAGGAATCGGGGGTGTTCACAGGACTGGGCTAATCAGAAGGCAGCATGGCGCCTTTGCATCTGAGATGCAGTCACTTTTTTTTTGAGATGGAGTTTCACTCTTGTTGCCCAGGTTGGAGTGCAATGGTGCAATCTCAGCTCACTGCAACCTCCGCCTCCCAGGTTTAAGTGATTCTCCAGCCTTGCCTCCTGAGTAGCTGGGATTACAGGCATGCACCACCACGCCCAGCTAATTTTGTATTTTTAGTAGAGACAGGGTCTCACCATGTTGGCTAGGCTGGTCTCGAACTCCTGACCTCAGGTGATCCACCCACCTGAGCCTCCCAAAGTGCTGGGATTACAGGTGTGAGCCACCACACCCGGCTTGAGATGCAGTCACTTTTGTCTCCATGGTTCCATGTTCAGTGAAGACTTTACGGGCATTTATTCTGGGCTTCCTGGAGTAGCAAAATTTAGGCACAAGGTATTGATGGCCATGCTGAATTTTCCTGCCTGTCTTTGCTGCCTCCCACCTCCCAGCGACGCAAATCATTGGGGGGAAATGGGGGAAGGATCTGTGGCTGTGCCATCGTTCCTCAAAGCCAGGACTTCTCAGTCTCAGCACTGTTGACTTTTAGGGTTGGAGGAATTCCTGGTGGTGGTTGGGGGCGTCCTGTGTGATGCAGGAGGGTGAGCAGCGCCCCGACCTCCACCCGTCAGATGCTAGTAGGACATCGCCTGCGTTGACACCTAGAGTGTCTCCAGACATTGCCACATGTCTTCTGGAGGGCCACATTGCCCTGTTGAGAGTACTGGGCTGAGCCTTGCTATCTATGTACAGTATGGCTGGGGGACTTGGGAAGTCACTCTCATCCCAGCAGCAGTTATACCACTGAGGGGCCCTTTTTGTGCATCATTCTCTGTGCTACATGCTTGATTTCTGTTTTACAGATGAGAAAACTGAGGTTTAGGGAAGAGGAGTAGCTTGTCCAGCTGCGCACAACTAGGAACTGGTACTTGGCCCAAGCATTTGATGCCTGTGCCATGGTGCTACCCACTACCCAGAAAATCTGGTCAGGGTGAACTGAAACTCTGGGTAATTGGATCTCTAGGCAGGTCCTCAGACTTAGGGATCTGGAATTATTCTCAGCTGAGACAGCCAGTTTGCCCCCAGGAGACGTTTGCTAAAGTCTGGAGACATTCTGGTTGTCACCATGGAGAGTATGACTGGCATCTGGTGCGTAGGGGCCAGGGCTGCTGCTCAACATTGTACAGTGCACAGGAGGGGCCCCGCAGAGCAAAGACTTAATCCCGCCCCAAATGTGTACAGTGACGAGGTTGAGACTCCCTGTTCTGGTCCTTATCTTCCCTGTTCTTTTGGTGGACCACAGTTTGATGATATCTGCAGTTCCAAGTGTAAATCTAAAATCATAGCATGCGAGTTTATTCCAGCTGAAATAGTAATAACTTTCAAAACAAAGGTCTTAAATCCATTTGATCTTGCTTTCATCATTGAATAATCTTCCAAATGCTTCGAGTTTTCCTTTTACTTTCTGTAGCCTTTGCCCCTAAATGAAGCCCCTTCTTGCTTTTCATCTTCAGCCAAGTGAAAAAGCATTGGCGTCTGTTAAGTGCACTTTCTATACCGTCTGTCACGGGAAGCAGGTTTGCAGCCGAAAGAGGGTGTTCCTTTCAGTTTCTCATTCCTTCCGGCCTCCCTCTCTAGGATGAATCAACTGGAGAAATTACGTTTTACATGAAGGGAGCAGATGTGGTCATGGCTGGCATTGTGCAGTATAACGACTGGTTGGAGGAAGAGGTAAGTGTGATGCAGGAAGTTAAACCAGGCCTTGGAAGCACGTTCTGCAGAGGCAGCCCCTTGCGTGGTAAGGTGGGTCTCTGTATTTGTTATTGGTGGCTGTGTAACAAACCACCCTGAAATGTAGCTGTTTAAAGCAGCACCCAATTGATACATAATGGTTTCTGTCGGTCAGGGATCCTGGTGTGGCTGAACTGCATCCTCTGCTTCAGGGCCTCCCACTGGCTGTAATTCGGATGTTGGCTGGGGCTGTGGTCTCATCTCAAGACTTGACTGGGGTAGGATCCACTTGTGAGCAAGCTCAGTGGTTATGGGCTGCATTCAGCTCCTTTTGGACTGTTGAACTAAGGGTCTCGGTTCTTGCTGACTGTTGGCCAGAGGCTGCCCTCTATCCTTGCAGGTGGGCCTCTCCCATAGGGCCACTCACAGACTGGCAACTGGCTTCATCAAAGAGAGCAGGTGAGGGAACAAGAGAGGGCAAACAAGATGGAAGTCACTGTCTTTACTAACCTGATCTCAGATGTGACATCCCCTCACTCTCGCCCATCCTGTTTGTTAGGGACAAGTCACTAGGGCCAGCACACACTCAAAGGATGGGCAATTATAACAGAATGTGAGTTCCAGGAGATGGGGTCTGTGAGGGCCCCATCAGGGGCTGCCCAACCTGGTTTGTGACATGGACAGTTGGCCAGCAGCAGGGGGGAAACAGTGCTCAGGCTTTTCGGGCCACTTTTGTCCCATCTCTTAGCTCTAGGTGGGGAATTTACATTTTGCATTAGATTCTCAGCTTGAGGGTTGCAAACTCAAACGTCTCCAGGGGCCTGGCAGTGAATGCAAATGAACAAGCAGGTTGTGGTTTTGAGCAGAGTTGCACTTGGCGTGTAAAACGTGCTGAAGTGTTCTTCACTTGACACCTCCGCGTCCTGGGAACACGTGGAGGCCACCGCTCCTCAGCCATCATTGATCGTGGTGATTTGGGAAAATGCACCTGGTTTTGTCAGATGCTCAGTTTTTCCACCCATTCAGCAATCCAGATTAGTGTGTGAGACCATAGAACGTTGACTCTGGAAACATACGTGTGCTAGTCAAAGACAATCTGTGTGTGGGCCGTGTTTGGCCCACCGGCTGCCTCTCTGCAACCTCCCCTGTAGAAGGTTTGGTCCAGGGAGGATTGCTGTAGGGGAAAGCAACTTTCTGATTTGCCATTTTCCCTGTCCCTGTGGGAGGGGCACGTCCACTTGGGCAGTGGTTCCTCACTGCAACCTCCTCCTCCCAGTGAAGTCAGGAGCTCTCGGCACCACTCCCACTCTGACCGTGGTCTATTTTTCAGTGTGGCAACATGGCCCGAGAAGGGCTGCGGGTGCTTGTGGTGGCAAAGAAGTCTCTCGCGGAGGAGCAGTATCAGGACTTCGAAGTAAGTTGTTTTGGAACCTTTCCATTGCCTTTGTAGCCATGCCTGCCTCCCAGTCACTCCTTCCACCATCCCTCATTCTGTGCGCGCCATTCTGATGTCGTTGCTGGGCACACCGGGTTCACTGTTGTTGCAGGGCCTTTGTACTTGCTGTTCTGTCTGCCTGGAACTCTCTTCACCCACAGAGCCCCATGGCCCATTCCCTTGCTTCTTTTGGGTCTCAGTTCAAAAGCCATGTCCTCCAAGAAGTCTTGCTGGACCACCTGTGTAAGGCTCCTTCTCACTTTCTTTTTTTTTTTTTTTTTGAGACGGAGTCTCGCTCTGTCGCCCAGGCTGGAGTGCAGTGGCGTGATCTTGGCTCACTGCAAGCTCCACCTCCCGGGTTCACGCCATTCTCCTGCCTCAGCCTCCCGAGTAGCTGGGACTACAGGCGCCCGCCACCTCGCCCGGCTAATTTTTGTATTTTTTAGTAGAGACGGGGTTTCACCGTGTTAGCCAGGATGGTCTTGATCTCCTGACCTCGTGATCTGCCCGTCTCGGCCTCCCAAAGTGCTGGGATTACAGGCTTGAGCCACCGCGCCCGGCCGCTCACTTTCCATCCATCACACCATTTCACTTTCTTCATTGCACTTGTCACTATCATTGTGTGCTACCATTTGGGGCCAAAAAATATGTCTAGGAGTTGAATCTGGAGAGGCCAGAAAAATATAAACTTGACCCTATTCATATATACACACACACACACACACACACACACATACACACACACACACACACATATATTTAACACTGATCTTATCCATCTCCTTTCCAGAATAAAATATTTTTGAGGGCAGGGACTTTACAAGTTTGGTTTGTTCTTCTTCTTCTTCTTTTTTTTTTTTTTTTTTTTGAGACAGAGTTTCACTCTTGTTGCCCAGGCTGAAGTGCAGTGGTGTAATCTTGGCTCACTGCAACTTCCACCTCCCAGGTTCAAGGGATCCTTCTGCCTCAGCCTCCCAAGTAGCAGGGATTACAGGTGCCCACCAGCATGCCCAGCTAATTTTTGTTTTTTTAGTAGAGACAGGGTTTCACCATGTTGGCCAGGCTGTTCTCGAACTCCTGACCTCAGGTGATCCACCCGCCTGGGCCTCCCAAAATGCAGGATTATAGGTGTGAGCCACTGCGCCTGACCTGGTTTATTCTTGTATCCTTGATAGTTAAAAATAATCCTTGGCACATGGTATGCCTTCAGGAAAATGTGGCATAAATCATTCTCTTTGAGCCCTAATTTCTTTTCTCTTTTTTTTTGCACATTTATTTTGAGACGGGGGTCTTGCTATGCTGCCCAGGCTGGTCTCAAACTCCTGGCCTCAAGCCATCCTCCTGCCTCAACCTCCTTGTAGCTGGGATTACAAGTGTGAGCTACCGCACCTGGTTCGGCTCCCTAATTTCTTTTTCTTTCTTTCCTTTTTTTTTTTGTTTTTGAGACAGAGTTTTACTCTTGTTGCCCAAACTGTAGTACCAATGGCACAATCTCTGCTCACTGCAACCTCTGCCTCCCGGGTTCAAGCGATTCTCGTCCCTCAACCCCCCAAGTAGTTGGGATTACAGACATGTGCTACCACACCTGGCTGATTTTTGTATTTTTAGTAGAAACAGGGTTTTGCCATGTTGGCCAGGCTGATCTCAAACTCCTGACCCCAGGTGATCTGCCCACCTTGGCCTTCCAGAGTGCTGGGATTACAGGCGTGAGCCACCACACCCGACCTCCCTAATTTCTTTAAGCTGTAAAAATGTTGGGGTTGAACCAGATTATTGACTTATTTATTGTCATCCCATCCCATAGATTGTGTGTTTCCTGAGGGGAAGGTCCTTGTCTTGTTCACTGCGTGTCTCTGGTGCCTGGCCTAAAGCCAGCGGGCAGGAATGCAAGGGAGGGAGGCGGGAAATACTTCCTGGGGCCCTGCCCTGCTCCACACGGAGAAACTGCCTGGATCTCTCTAATGTATTTGAGTTCTTTGTAAGCCATTATTTAACAAGCGTTCTAGCCCTGATAAATGCTACCTGCCTTTTAATTTTAAAAGCATGTGCTTTGAGCAGGCCCGTTAGGAGATGACTGGTTTTCCTCCAGGTTTTTGCTAACATGATAAAGACAAGAAGCGGAAGTTTGGGTTGATGGTCTTCAGAAACTCGACTTGGTCTTTAGAAAACCTGGTGACTCACAGTTTGGTTTACAAAGTGCATATTGTGTATGGGAGAACTTACTGTTTTTTTGAGCTCTTGGCTGTGCCCGTCCCTGAGACAATCCAGTGAGGTTGGTGCTGTTGTTGCCATTTCGTGGCCATGGCTCAGAGAGGTTAAGTGACTTGCTGGAAGTCTCCCAGCAGGTAAGTGTAGTGTGTAGGGTGGGCCTCAGGTCTGTGCAGTGTCTACATGGAGGACTTGTGAGGAAGCCGGAAGCCTGTGTCACCCCAGTGGGGTGCAGCTCACCTGCTGGGGTCCCCACCTTGTGTGGCGGGGATCGTGTGCGGCCCTTGCACTCTTGGCACTGGCCAGTCAGCCTGGCCTCTCCTCGCCCTAAGCAGTGACTGCATCTGCCGATGTGTCCCAGGCCCGCTACGTCCAGGCCAAGCTGAGTGTGCACGACCGCTCCCTCAAAGTGGCCACGGTGATCGAAAGCCTGGAGATGGAGATGGAACTACTGTGTCTGACGGGCGTGGAGGACCAGCTGCAGGCAGACGTGCGACCCACACTGGAGACCCTGAGGAACGCTGGCATCAAGGTAGGGTGGGCTGGCCGCAGGGAAGGGCACTCTGGAGCGATGCCAGTTATCCCTTAGCAGTGCAGAGAGATCAGAGAGGGAAACGGCGGGAGGAGCAGCAGAGGAGACCAGGAGTGCCTTATCTGCAATGGGCCACAGCCACTGTTTCTGCCCCTCCAACCCTGATTTTTTTTTTTTTTTTTTGAGACGGAGTCTTGCTCTGTCGCCCAGGCTGGAGTGCAGTGGCACGATCTTGGTTAACTGCAACCTCCGCTTCCTGGATTCAAGCAATTCTTGTGCCTCAGCCTCCCTAGTAGCTGGGATTAGAGGCATGTACCACCACGCCTGGCTAATTTTTATATTTTTGTAGATAGAGGGTTTCACCATGTTGGCCAGGCTGGTCTTGAACTCCTGACCTCCGGTGATCTGTCCATCTCGGCCCCGGAAGTGCTAGGATTACAGGTGTGAGCCACTGTGCCTGGCCCTCCAGCCCTGATTTTGGAAGGCGTCTTGTATAGCGTTTGCCTTTACTGTACCGATGACTCCCCTGGCTCTACTGGGCTCCCTGGTGCTCAGGGCCGAGCAGCGTCTGGTGTGCACGGCTGCTGATTAAATTCCAGTTGAGTGGCAGCATGCCAGTCTGTCTGCTGTGTGGCCGAGTGAGTGAGTGACCACCCAGCAGAGTGACCACCAGTGCCATCACACTGTCCTATTAGCATTTTGCACTCTACCGTTTGGGGCCAAAAAAAAAAAAAAAAAAAAAAAAAAAATACTAGGAGTTGAATCTGGAGAGGCCAGCAGAGGGCGCGTGAGGACCTGGTCCTCAGTGGACCAAGGGAGGTGTAAACAAACAAACTTTTTGGCCTGGAGCTCCTGGAAACGTGTGCCTGCCACCGGCCTCCACTCAGAAGTGGCTCTCTGCTGCATCCTGGGGCCTGTCCTTTCAGCAGGGCCTTGGGAGGAGGACAGGTTAGACGTCTGACAACATTCGGGCCCACTGGGGACTCCCACCCCTGCGTGGCCTGTTTCCTTGTAAACACAATTCTGTCACGTGCATTCGGCTCACAGGCCTGGTTCGTCATAAGGAAATCACCAACGGGACCTTGCTTCCGGAAGTCTGGCCCATTTCTGCTCCATTGTGGGGTCTGCAGTTGGGCCTTGGCCATTCCTAAGACTTCTGGAGTTTCCATTTTCTGCTTCCATCTTTGTCTTGGAGTTTTTCTCCTTCTCAAAACTGTGTTATCCTAGGACGAGATATTTTATTCACAGGGTGTGCATGTGACTTCTCTTTCTAGTTTTTTTGCACATTTATTTTGAGACGGGGGTCTTGCTATGCTGCCCAGGCTGGTCTCAAACTCCTGGCCTCAAGCCATCCTCCTGCCTCAACCTCCTTGTAGCTGGGATTACAAGTGTGAGCTACCGCACCTGGTTCGGCTCCCTAATTTCTTTTTCTTTCTTTCCTTTTTTTTTTTTTTGTTTTTGAGACAGAGTTTTACTCTTGTTGCCCAAACTGTAGTACCAATGGCACAATCTCTGCTCACTGCAACCTCTGCCTCCCGGGTTCTTCTCTTTCTAGTTTCCTGTTAGATGAGAAGGGGAGGGGAGTGCCTGGGATGGGGCAGGTTGGTTGGTAATTAAAGTCTAAGATAGGACCTTGCACAGGAAATTTTCTTTTTTTTTTTCTTTTTGAGATAGAGTTTCACTCTGTCTCCCAGGTTGGAGTGTGGTGGTGTGATCTCGGCACACTGCAACTTCCACCTCCCAGGTTCAAGAGATTCTCCTGCCTCAGCCTCTCAAGTAGCTGGGATTATAGATATGTGCCACCATGCCTGGATAATTTTGTATATTTAGTAGAGGTGGGGTTTCACCATGTTGGTCAGGCTGTTCTCGAACTCCTGACCTTAGGTGATTCACGTGCCTCGGCCTCCCAAAGTGCTGGGATTACAGGCTTGAGCCACCGTGCCCAGCCAGCTGCACAGGATATTTTCGACCTCAGCCCCTTGTATGGATGTAGAAACCGAGGCTGAGTGAGGCATCTCTATTCCCCAGGTTCTCACATTGGGAAGCAGCAGAGCTGGGACTGGAGCTGGGGTCTCGGGCCCTTTCTGTACCACCTTCCCATCATCCCAGCATGGGACATTAGTCACATCATGCACCTGGTCATTCTTTTCATGCCTTTCTGGAACTTGAGCTTCCTAATTCCTTCCCCAGTGTTTGTTCTCTTACATCAAACCCTGAGAACTATGACTAAACGAGGCTCACCAAAAAGAATATTGTTTTTAGGACAGGCGGGATATTGAGGGAAAACAGACCTAGCCAGGGGAGAGGGCCCAAGAGGCTCAGCCCTGAGAGGTGCCCGGTGCCTTCCCTCTGCCCGTCTCACTGCCTGGGTTCCCATCCTACCTCTCCCTTTACTTCTGTGACCCTTGGCAAATGACTGAACCTCTTAGCGCTTCCATTTCCGGCCTCCAGAAGCCATCATGAAGGTGACAGGGAGCTCAGCGTGGGTGCTGGGCGTGTAGTGGACACTCGGGAGATATGTGTCGTAATCTTCTTTCCTGTACTTTCCCTGCTCTCCAGATTTTCTTTGACCGGTAGCCCCAAGACTGCTCCCAGCTGGGAGCAAGGAGAACAAAAGGGTTAATGAGGTAAAATCACAGAGCAGGAAGGACATTCCATGAGGACTCTGAAGACCCGGATTCTGGGCCTGGTTAGGGCAAGAGGTAGCTGTGTGGTTTGGGGCAAGTCATCTACCCTCTCTGAACCCACAGCAGAGAAATGCAGTGTGAGCTAATACATGATGTGGGAGAACCTGACTCATTTACGGTCAGCGTTTTATAAGCTGAGTTAAACCCCAGAAGGGTCTGTCTTGCTCATCCAGCTACATAGAAAGTCCACAGCATCAAAAGTGAGTGTTTCCTTAGGACACAGAAGTGCTCCCTCACCCATGCAGCCTTTCCCTTCTTTTAGGATATTTATCACTTTAAGAAAAATCCTCAGAAGGGGAATTATGTGGTCCAAGGACTGAGCTTCATAGTACCTCCTGTAGTATGTGGCCAAACGGCCCTTTCTAGAAGCATCTGCCAGTTTTTGCCACTACCAGCAGTGGTTGCTTGGAGTCCCACAGCCCTTCAGCCAGGGCACTTGCTGTGTTGTGTTGGGGACAGCATGAGTCGGCAGGAGGTAAACGGAACATACCAAGTTCAGCTCCATGTTCTTGGAAACTCATCTGTTGCAGATGACAGGCCAGCCTCAAAAACTAACAGACAGGACCTCTGTCATGCCATGATTTCAGGTTTGGATGCTGACAGGGGACAAGCTGGAGACAGCCACATGCACAGCGAAGAATGCGCATCTGGTGACCAGAAACCAAGACATCCACGTTTTTCGGCTGGTAAAGTGTCCTCTGTGTTAGGGCCATGTGGGGGTGATATTCGATTTGTCCTATAACCTCGAGTGGGCCCCTTGAGAAGGGAGGGGCAGCACGTGAGTCACCTAGGGTGGGGAGCGTCAACCACGGTTGCCTTGGGTGGGATGATTAATGACCCAGGTGCCGGCTGGAGAGTTCCTTCCAGGAGTGGTTTAGGCGCACCTCCTTCTAGTCCTGTGCTAATGCCGTGCTCTTAACCTTTTAGGGGGTCGTGGTCCCTTTGAGAAGCTGGTGAAAGTCAGGCACTCCCCCTGAAAGATGCAGATCCACTCATACACATGAAATTATGCATGGGATTCCTGGGATTTCACTGAACCCCTGAAAGTCAAGTCCTTGGATAAGAAAGAAATTCCAGGCCACAGATACTGGTCTATCTGCCCTCCTGACGGGGGAAGCATTTAGGACCATTGAGGAGCCTTTTGAAGGAGGTGCATTGCATGGGCAAATGAGAAATCGCCTGCCCTTGTGGCAGGCATTGACCGAGACAAGGCACACGTCAGGAACTGCTTCCAGTGAGGACTGTTCTAGGCTTTATTGCACTGGGGAGGTGGGGGGACTGGGTCCTCTTTGGGGCAGGATATAGTAATCCCACTGAAATCAGAGCCACGATGGCAAACAACTGGAGGGTCTCTAGATCTTTGGGGGTCTCCCCCTCACCCCTGCCTTTGGTCCACAGCACACAGAAGCCTAAAAATATCCAGGGATTTTTGGAATACCATAGTGTTGTGTAGAGGCAGGTGTGGGCAGTTCTCATCATTCACAAATTCTTGGTGAATTCTCCTCCTCCCAAAATCTGTCTGTGACCTCCGAATCAGTACTCTTGATGCTTTCACGGTTATACGTAGAGTGGCTTAAATCTTTTTTTTTTTTTTCTGGAGATGGGGCCTTGCTCTTATTGCCCAGGCTGGAGTGCAGTGGTGCGATCTTGGCTCACTGCAACCTCCGCCTCCCAGGTTCAAGCAATTCTCCTGCCTCAGCCTCCCAAGTAGCTGGGATTACAGGTGCCTGCCACCACACCTGGTTCATTTTTGTATTTTTAGTAGAGACGGGGTTTTACCATGCTGGCTAGGCTGGTCTCAAACCCCTGACCTCAGGTGATCCTCCCACCTCGGCCTCCCAAAGTGCTGGGATTACAGGTGTGAGCCACCACACTCGGCCTAGAGTGGCTTAAAATTTTAGCTGCCTGAGACGCACATTCCCACCTGAGGTCGAACAAGGCCATGCACTGCCTCCTTTTTTCAGCCTCGTGGTGAACAGGTGTCCTTTTTGCAGTCCATTTAAGTATGGGGTTTTTCGCATTTCTGTGCTTTTCGTTGGCAGTTTGTCATTTAAAATGGCCCCGGCACAGCGCTGCTTTGCTGGCTCATGTTCTTAAGTGCAGGAAGGCTGTTGATGTGACTTATGGAGAAAATGCATGTGCTAGATGAGCTTCCTTCAGGCATGAGTTACAGCGCTGATGACTGTGAGTTCAATGTTAATGAATCAAGGTGTCTTTAAATAGAAACACACATAAAATAAGGTTATAAATTTATGAAGATATCGTGACCAGGGGCAAAAACCTAACCCTGTATTTCCCCTAGAGGGGATGGTTTAGTATTTGCTATTTCAGTGTTCACAGTGACTTTAGAAAACGTAGCTACTATAAATAATGAGAATTGACTGTCTGTTCTAGAATTGAGGGATTGCAAACTAATGACCTATGTGCTAGCCACCTGTTTTTCTCAACAGCAGGTATTTTGTTTTATTGGAGTGTAGACAGATCCACTCGTTTGCGTATGGTGCACGACTGCTTTTGGATTATAACGGCAGAGCTGAGTGGTTGTGATGGAGACCACGTGGTCCTCAAAGCCTACAATAGTTAACATCTGGTCCTTTACAGAAAAGTGGCCCGGGCCCTGCTAGGTGCCTGGCTCTGCATACCTGTACTATAGCATACTAGCCGCGTGCCTTTAGTCAGGCTAGCAAATGTCACCATGCTTCAGTTTCCTTAGATGCAAAATAGAGCTGTCTTCTTTTGGCACCTCATAGAGCTGTGGACTACGCACTCCACAGGGTGTGTTGTCCAATACCTGGCTTATAGTGAAAGTACAGGCTTTTTAAATTTTTTTTAAAGATGAGTCTTGCTCTGTTGCCCAGGCTGCCAGTGCAGTGACACGATCTCGGCTCACTGCAGCCTCAGCCTCCTGGGTTCAAGTGATTCTCCTGCCTCAGCCTCCCAAGTAGCTGGAATTACAGGCACCCGCCACCACGCCTGGCTAATTTTCTATTTTTAGTGGAGAGTGGGTTTCACCATGTTGGCAAGGCTGGTCTCAAACTCCTGACTTCAAGTGATCCGCTTGCCTCAGCCTCCCAAAGTGCTGGGATTACAGGCATGAGCCACTGCGCTCGGCCAGTACAGGCATTTTTTGTCCTGGGGGAATTTGTAGGTGGAGGTTGGCACATGGGCTCTCTTGGTTCCTGCAGAGTCATAACCAATAGGATTCCATTTGTTGCTGCCTCTGGTGGCAGGGGAGGGGAGGGACCCTTGGCTGGGGTGGCCGTTGTCTTCATGCCGGCTCCAGGAAGCCACTGTTTATTGTTTTATCATCTCCGGAGAGCAATGCCTCCTTCTCCATCTCTGTTCCCTTCCAGGTGACCAACCGCGGGGAGGCTCACCTCGAGTTGAACGCCTTCCGCAGGAAGCACGATTGCGCCCTGGTCATCTCGGGAGACTCCCTGGAGGTGAGCTTGGGGACCCCTGAGAGCCAGTCCTCCCGGCAGCCTGGGGCTTATCCGGCTTCGGCAGGGGCACTGCAGGCTGGGCAGTGACCTCCACCAATGCACCACCTTTCCCTCCACCCTGCAGGTTTGCCTCAAGTACTATGAGTACGAGTTCATGGAGCTGGCCTGCCAGTGCCCGGCCGTAGTCTGCTGCCGCTGTGCCCCCACCCAGAAGGCCCAGATCGTGCGCCTGCTTCAGGAGCGCACGGGCAAGCTCACCTGTGCCGTAGGTAGGCGCGGCTCAGGCTGTGCCGCTGGCCCTGGCCTGCCTGTGCACCAGGCTCCCTTACCCTAAGGATGTTTGGACACTGTTGCTCGTTCTTCACATTCCCCAGCCCCTTTGTTCAGGTCATGATTTTTCTTCGCCTCGCAGACTTTGGCTCTTTTTGTTATTATTTTTAATATTTCCCCTGGAGAGCAGATAAGCGTGTGCCAGGCCTCTACTCCTTTGCCAGTGGCTGAAGAGTGCAGCCTTCCAGTGGGTGGAGACCACACACTGTGGGGTTGGATCTGGGTTCAAATCTTTCCACTGGCTTTTCCCAGTGGGTGCCCCAGATGGCTTCTTTCACCCGTCTGAGCCTCCATTTGCTCGTGGTAGAATGGGAATAATAATTGTGGCTTCCTCAAATGGTGTCACGAGGACTCAAAGGGGTCACTTTTTTTTTTTTTTTGGAGACGGAGTCATGCTCTGTCACCTAGCTGGAGTGCGGTGACACAATCTCAGCTGGTTGCAACCTCCACCTCCCGGGTTCAAGTGATTCTCCTGCCCCAGCCTCCTAAGTAGCTGGGACTACAGGCACGTGCCACCACGTGTGGCTAATTTTTGTATTTTTAGTCGAGACGGGGTTTCTCCATGTTGGCCAGGCTGGTCTCGAACTCCTGACCTCAGGTGATCTCCCCACCTTGGCCTTCCAAAGTACTGAGATTACAGTCATGGGCCACTGTGCCCAGCCTAAAAAGGATCACCTTTAAAATGTGCTTGCCACGCCGTGTGGAAAGTGTCCAATAAGAGCACAGCGAGTTGCCGCCGATGGTAATCCTGGGGTATCCCGGCCTCCAAGGAGGACAAGTGGTCATTCCTGTCCTATGTGGACACAGTCCCACTGCTGCTGCTCAGTGCCGGGACCCTCTGCAAGTCGCTGGGCTCTCTGACATTGAGCCACTCTGCCTGTGAAACAGGATCTTGGTAGTGCAAGGGGTTGGAGAGATGGTATGGACAGGGCAGGCCAGGCACTCAGCGAGCGTTCCGTGACAGACGAGACTGCAGTAAAGACAAGCATGCGTTCTTGTTTAAGGGAAGAATGAAACCTCTTTTCTCTCTGGTCTGTGGCTCGCAGGGGACGGAGGCAATGACGTCAGCATGATTCAGGAATCTGACTGCGGCGTGGGAGTGGAGGGAAAGGTGAGAGTGTTTCCCTCTGCTGGGCTCCACTTGCTGGAGTTTCTTGGTTCTTTTTCCCTCAAAGACAGAGCTTTAAGGCTTCTGGAAATTCCAGATAAAGAATGATAAGACATAAGGAACCATGTGTCACAATTACCTCATGTCACTGGGAAGATAGAGGTCTGTATTGCTACATCGTACAGACAGATGAATGTTGGCTTTTTGTTTGCCCAGACCTAAATTTAAAAAAAAAGAGAAAGTGTTTCTAGGCCAGGCGTGGGGGCTCACGCCTGTAATCCCAGCACTTTGGGAGGCTAAGGCAAGTGGATCCCTTGAGGTCAGGAGTTTGAGGCCAGCCTGGCCAACATGGAGAAACTTTGTCTCTACTGAAAACACAAAAATTAGCTGGACATGGTGGTGGGTGCCTGTAATCACAGCAACTTGGGAGGCTGAGGTAGGAGAATTGCTTGAACCCGGGAGGCAGGGGTTACAGTGAGCCAAGATCGTGCCATTGCACTCCAGCATGGGCAACAGAGTGAGACTCCGTCTCAAAAAAAAAGAAGCATTTCTCCATATCTTTAGGGTATGGTAAGTGTAATTCAGACTTCCTGGGACACTCAGCACTGTCAGTAAAAGCCTTAGTTGTCCTGCTCTGTGCTGAGCTCTTGGGCGCGCAATGGAAGAATGTCGCTTGCTTCACTTCTCACCAAAAGGCCTTGGCAGCTACAATTTTTAAAAGCTGGTGTGTTATAAAATATTATTTCTGTCTTTTTCTCCTTGCCAATTGTGCACTTGCCTCTTATAGTTTACTCAGCCCTAATTTGTGACCTCTAAATGACAAGCGGCAAGAAGATGGGTCACCGAGTTTGTTAGGACTGTGTGTGAAGGGCTGGAAGTGGTGGCTCATGCCTGTAATCCCAGCAGTTGGGGAGGCTGAGGCAGGAGGATCACTTGAGCTCAGGAGTTCAAGACCAGCCTGGCCAACATGGTGAAACCCTGTCTCTACTAAAAATACAAAAATTAGCCAGGCGTGGTGGTAGGTGCCTCTAATCCCAGCTACTCAGGAGGCTGAGGCCGGAGAATCACTTGAACCCGGGAGGTGGAGGTTGCAGTGAACCGAGATTGAGCTACTGCACTCGTGCCTGGGTGAAAGAACAAAACTCCATCTCAAAAAAAAGGAAAAGAAGTGTGTGTGAAGTATCGGAGTGCCAAGGCCCGGAAGGAGCAGGAGAGATGCTCCCCTGTCCAGACTGTTGCATAACTTCATGACTTTGGCTGACCCTTACAGCTTTTTTTTCCCCCACTTTCCCACCCTTTCTGGTTCTCTGGTTCTCTGGTTCTCAGCAAGATGACGATGATTTGAAGTTGCGGAATGAAATGATTTTTGAATGAGATATATCAGAAGTCTGTATAGATTTCCTGAATACAGTTTTTTTTTTTTTTTTTTGAGACGGAGTCTCGCTCTGTCGCCCAGCCCAGGCTGGAGTGCAGTGGCGCGATCTCGGCTCACTGCAAGCTCCGCCTCCCGGGTTCACGCCATTCTCCTGCCTCAGCCTCCCGAGTAGCTGGGACTACAGGCGCCCACAACCGCGCCCGGCTAATTTTTTGTATTTTTAGTAGAGACGGGGTTTCACCGTGGTCTCGATCTCCTGACCTTGTGATCCGCCCGCCTCGGCCTCCCAAAGTGCTGGGATTACAGGCGTGAGCCACCGCGCCCGGCCCTGAATACAGTTTTTAAGAAGCATGTTTGAGTTTAATGGAATTCTCTACCAGTTCTTATAAAACTTAAAGCATTTTCCCTTCTATTAAAAATCATATTCTGGGCCGGGCGCGGTGGCTCAAGCCTGTAATCCCAGCACTTTGGGAGGCCGAGACGGGTGGATCACGAGGTCGGGAGATCGAGACCATCCTGGCGAACACCGTGAAACCCCGTCTCTACTAAAAAATACAAAAAAACTAGCCGGGCGAGGTGGCGGGCGCCTGTAGTCCCAGCTACTCGGGAGGCTGAGGCAGGAGAATGGCGTAAACCTGGGAGGCGGAGCTTGCAGTGAGCTGAGATCCGGCCACTGCACTCCAGCCCGGGCTACAGAGCGAGACTCTGTCTCAAAAAAAAAAAAAAAAAAAAAAAAAAAAATCATATTCTGATTCCTTTGTTTCTTGGGATATAAAAGTAATACTGCTCACTATAAAAAATGAAAAGAATCTAAGCCAGGCTTGGTGGCTCACACCTGTAATCCCAGCACATTGGGAGGCCAAGGTGGGCATATCACTTGAGGTCAGGAGTTCAAGAGCAGCCTGGCCAACATGGTGAGACCCCATCTCTACTAAAAATACAAAAATTAGCCAGACATGGTAGTGGGTTCTTGTAATTCTAGCTACTCAGGAGACTGAGGCAGGAGAATTGCTTGAACCTGTAAGGCGGAGGTTGCAGTGAGGGAGATTGTGCCACTGCACTCTGGGTGACAGAGTGAGACTCTGTCTCAAAAAAATATATAACATAAAAAATCTAAAAGTAAAACGTGTCTTTTAGGTAACTGCATCAAATGAGTAACACTGGTTTTTCTCCCAACATTTTTTCTATGTGTATATTACTGGTTATGAGTGTGTGTATATTTGCTATCTATACACATATCTTACACATGTATATATATATATATATATATATATATATATATATATATATATAATTTTCATGTATTTTTTTAAGTGAAAACACAGTACATTTTGTTATGCACCTTGCTTAAATCTGTTACATCATGGATTTGTTCCTACGTGAGAGCATACAGAGCCATCACTTCTTGCTCTGACTCTACCTTTTTATTTTGAAAAATGTCAAAAGTTGAAATAGAACAATGGAAAAGTTGAAATAGAACAGTGAGCATCCATCTACCCTTCACTTTGGCCAATTGTTACTATTTGCCACATTCTCTTTCTTTGAATCAGTAGAAAGTAAATTGCATGTAATGTTACACCTAAATATTTCAGCTGGATCTCTTTAGAACAAGGACATTCTCCCACACAAAGAAAGTAACATCATAACCCCCCTTGCCCCGTGTAACATTGATATAATGGTACTATATAATATTCATGCTCAACCCCGTGTAACATTGATATAATGGTACTATATAATATTCATGCTCAACTCCATGTAACATTGATATAATGGACTATATAATATTCATGCTCAAATTCCCCCATCTGTCCTCTAAGTGTCTTCATAGCTTAAATAATAAAAGCTCCAGGAAGGATTGCAAATCGCATTTATTAGCATGTCCTCGTGTTTCTGATCTTCTTTGTTGTAGAACACTTTTCTCTCTTTTTTTTCGTTGGAGGGTGTTTTGTTTTTCATGTCAGTGGTATTTTTGAAGCTTTCAGGACAGTTGTAGAGTGTCTCATGGCACGCAGTCCTTGAGCCCGTCAGATTGATTCGGTTCCGATTCTGCTTTGGCATGAGCACTGCACAAGGGGAATTCGTGTTCTTCCTGTTACGTCACATCCAGAGGCTCTCATCTCCTTCTGTCCCTTTAATGTTGGCTGTCACCGCCTTTTAAAATGAGAGAATTTGGCCAGGTGCAGCTGCTCATGCCTGGAATCCCAGCACTTTGAGAGGCTGAGGTGGGCAGATGGCTTGAGCTCAGGAGTTTGAGACCAACCTCGGCAACATGGAGAAACCCCATCTCTACGAAAAATAACAAAATCAGTCAGGTGTGGTGGTGCGTGTCTGTGCTCCCAGCTGCTCGGGAGGCTGAGGTGGGAGGATGGCTTGAACCTGGGAGGCAGAAGTTGCAGTAAGCCGAGATCACACCATTGCACTCCAGCCTGGGTGACAGAGTGGGACCCAGTCTCAAGAAAAAATAACAAAAAATACAAAATGGGAGAATTCCATTATGTGGTTGCACTGCAAGTTATTCCCACTTCTGTGAGTGTGCAGAGCTGTATATTCAGGAATATCCTGTCTAACATTTTTAGTAGCTCCGGGTTTTCGCCTCATGTTTAATTAGCTCTTAAGGGAACTAAATGTTTTAAAATATCTATCTTTAAATGATTCTTTGTTACTTATGGGGTGGGCTGAACTCCCAAGGCCTAATATTAGATCCAGTTGACCTCCAAATTATAACTATATCGATTCAGAATGGTTTTTATTTAAATAAATTCCCCTTTTAAAATTAAATTTAGACTTCGACCACCAACTGCGTTTAGCTTGAAACCAAAGAATTTCTTTCTTGAAGTTCTTCAGAGATCTCCTTACAATGTCTTGCTTTTTCAATTAAAGAAAATGTATTTGCCCTGACCTCTTGTGCTTCTGACGGCGCCTCATTTTATTGGATTTTAGGAAGGAAAACAGGCTTCATTGGCTGCAGACTTCTCCATCACTCAATTTAAGCATCTTGGCCGGTTGCTTATGGTGCACGGCCGGAACAGCTACAAGCGGTCAGCCGCCCTCAGCCAGTTCGTGATTCACAGGAGCCTGTGTATCAGCACCATGCAGGTGAGTGGACCGCTGGCTTCTGTGCACATGTACATGTGGCTGTACCATGTAGGTAAGTGGACAGCTGGTCCTTCTGCACAGGTGCATATGGCTATGTGATTATCATGGAAAAAGCCTGGGAATTAGACTATGCTTTGGAGCTGTCACCCCCACCTCGCCAGTTTAAATCCCCCACCTGGCTACATTCCAGCTGATAGACCTTGAGCCAGTCCCTGAACTTCTTGGTACTCAAGATTCCTCCCCTGTTAAGCGGTGCTGGTCATTCCTGCCATGTGGTGTGGATGTGTGTGTGTTAGCAGTGGTGACGTCCAGTACCTGGCATGGGGCAAGTGGAATGTACATGAGTTATTTTAATTGTGGGTAGGTTGTTATAATTTGTTTGCTGGAGTGAAAGATGCAGAGTTAAATGCTGAATGACTATTCAGCCCCCAGATTTTCACCTTTTGCAGAGGTAAGGGCCATCAGAGAACAACCACTAAAGAAGAAGAACTTACTTTGCTTATGTGCTTCCTGTGCCCTAGGCATCAGGCTAAGTGTTCGCAATGCAGTGTCTCACATAAGCCTCACAATAGCCTGAGCCCATTTTACGGATGGGGAGGCTGAGGCTGAGTATGGATGATAAATTTTGAAGTGTCCCGCAGGGATTCAGTCAGCTCAGGCAGGTGGACCTCAAAGCCTGCAGTCACAATCTGAGTATCCTTCTTGATACACTCGTCATGGAGGGCCTGGGACTGTGTCCACTTGCAGGGGTCAGCATGACACCTGGCACTGAGGTTGCCTTGGCATCACGGTTCTGTCTCCCGGCAGAGCCCAGTGGGGGAACTGAGTGTGGTTATTATGATCACGAATACCCTTGGAAGTTAACATCTTGCTCCCCTCTTGCTTTTTCATAAAAGGATTCGAGAGTATATGTTTTCCCACCTTCTCTCTCACAAACTCCTTCAAAATATGTCATCATAGGACAGGCACAGTGGCTCACGCCTGTAATCCCAGCACTTTGGGAGGCCAAGGTGGGCGGATCACTTCAGGCCAGGAGTTTGAGACCAGCCTGGTCAACATGGTGAAACCCTGTCTCCACTAAAAATACAAAAATTAGCTGTATGTGGTGGCGCACTCCTATAATCCCAGCTACTTGGGAGGCTAAGGCATGAGAATCACTTGAACCTGGGAAGTGGAGGTTGCAGTGAGCTGAGATCGCGCCACTGCACTCCCGCCTGGGCAACAGAGTGAGACTCCATCTCAAAACCAACAACAACAAAATTTGCCGTCAGTCTATAGCAATTAAGTGTGGAGTAGAAAGGAGGCCAAAGGAGGGAAATAAAATATTTTTGGTGTTGCAAAGCTGTTGATTGATCTTCCTTTTTGGGCATTGAGGTGAAAATGCTCCCAGTTGAGTGGTGAGAATGTAGGTGCAGTAGATCCTGGAACTCACATCTCCTTCTGGCCATACCACTAGGGATCTGTGAGACCTTGAGCAAATAACTTTACCACTCTAGGCCTCAGTCTTCCCACCTGGAAAATGGGGATGATGAGACCCTCCTTGCCCTCGGACAGGGCCACTGTGAAAAACAGAGAGGTTTTTAAGACATCAGTGCTAAGGCATCCTTACCATGACTAGTAGCAGTGAAACAAGGTAATATGTAAACATCAGGTGATATTTTGTTTAATCATACTTGAAAGGCAGTGTGCCTTTCAAACACCAGGTAGTGCTGCTTTGGGTATGTGAGAATTCACCATCCACTGGCAACACCCCAGTTTTTTGGGGGTGATTTTATGTTTTAAATATCTATTGCATTTGTGAGTAGGGGAGCCTTAAAGTGACTTTCATCAAAATGATCTAAACCCAAACAGCTGCTGTGGTTCACCAGACCACATCTGTACTTTTATGTTAACTCGCCAATTGAACAGGATAATGCTGTGGTTTTAATCATTGGGAGATTAATCAGCCCCTCCTTGGACACATACACAAAAGCTGGCCGGGATGAGCTGACTTCTTCAAAAACTGGATGTTACCATTAACATTGATGTAGAAAAAGAATTCCAGGATGAGGCATTGTTCTTTGTGCTAAAGAAAATGCCTTTAACCCCTGTCCACTGTGCTGAAAATGGCCAAGAGCAAGTCCCAGTTAGAATTGCACCAGGACGTGGGTCTGCCAGAGACCACCGTGTTTTTATTTTTCCCAAAGTGCTATCATCAAGATGAAGACTGTGTGGTTAGGATGACTCTTTTAGAGGAGGGGGCTCCTGATATTGGTTTGGAAAATAAACACCAGATTCTTGATATTTTTACAACCGTCCTTCCTATGCAGCAGCCCAGCCTGGGTGAAAAGTCACCAGAAAAGTGGCTTTTCCGGCGCAGCCAGGGCGAACCGTGACTTCCCGTGACCATGGCGCTCAGGAGCACCTGCGCTCTGAGCTCTGTGCCGAGAAAGCACGTGTTTCTCACATGCTTTCTCTCTGTGTCCATTGAAGGTGCTCTGGGGAGCTAGCCCTGGTCTGTGCTATTTCAAATTACTAGGATATCTCTGCCTTGCTTTCTTCTTCTTTCTAAAAGCTTTCAGGCAGCGTTTGTCTCTGGCCTTCCTTCAGCTTTATACGAATAGGTAGCAGCTTGGAGACCATGTTTCCTCTGTTAGCCCATAGAGGTCCAGAGACGGAGCTAACAGAACTTCAAGCCTGATTCTGGAAGGGTACAAGAACATGACAGAATATAGTCAGGGGTTCCTTGAGCTGTGCTCTGTGCAACCTTTCATGGCCTGGTCCCATCTTCCCCATGGGTCCTCCTCAGCCTATTCATCATTACCAGCAACTAATATTTTCCAAAGCAGGAAGCAGACATTTCCATGAGGGTTTGTAAATATCTTCATTGCTTCTGTCTAATTGCAAAAATAATCTGTCACCATGTGTTCTTTTCAAAAATTTCCCCAAATACTGAAACATGTAATATAAGAAGTGAAGCCTTCTCTGCCATCCCAGCCCCCGTAGACACTTCAGAGGCTCTTTTTCCGTATGCGTTTCCGTATCTCCGGCAGCGCGGTTAGCAGCGTGCGTGCCTGCAGAGGTGGGGGTTCCGAGCTGTTTAGAAGTGTGCGCTCTGGGGCCACAGCTGGGCTTGAGTCCTACAGTTCACCTGCTCAGCCTCCCCTTCTGTAAAGCGTGGGTGATAGTAGAACTTGATCGTGTGGCTGCTCTGGAGATCAGCTGTGCTCACGTGCAAAGCATTCCTGGGTCCTGGAACTTAGTAAATGTTCACAATGGGCTGAGTAGACCCTGGAGCTGTAATACATCACCCTACCCGGGAGTGATTCCTGGATTTGCTGCTTAGGAGCTGTGTGGGCTTAAGCAAGCCACGTACCCTCTCTGTGCCTCGCTTTCTGCTTTGCATAATGGGGATGACGAGAATCGTACCTACTTCATAGGGTTGTTGTTGATGTTGTGAGAATGAAATGAGCAAATCCATGTAAAGTACCTTATAGCAGTGTCGGCGAGGGTGAGTGCTATGTAAGTATCAGGTGTTATTTTTATTCTGTAAAGGTAAGGGATTTTGTCATGACTTTTGGTGACATCCTCCTTTCTCCTTGGCACAGGCTGTCTTTTCCTCCGTGTTTTACTTTGCCTCCGTCCCTCTCTATCAAGGATTCCTCATCATTGGGTAAGGAAATCCTGCCAAGGAATTAATTGTTTACAAAACCTTCTTCAAATGCCACAGCAGAGAGAAGAAACATGGTGGGAAAATTCTTGGGTTCCTAAGCCACATTGGTTCCCAGCCCCAGCGAATGCAGGCCCAGCACCATGCTTTAGAACCTCCTTGAATTAACCAGGTTTTGAGCTGTTGAGCCCTTAACCAGATGGAGGAAGTGGAGTTGGAGATGTATGTGGTGTGTTGCACTTTGCCATTTATACCTGGTCTTGAAAAAATACTCCAGGGTTATCAGTTGATTGAGGAGAGCAAGGCAGAAGGTTTGCAGACTTGGTGATTTCACTGGGGTCTTAATAAAAAGGGAAGAGGGATCTGAAAAATGCCCTCCTGGCCTGAACCGAGCCCCGTGGAAGTCCTGTCCTTGGAGCTCCAAGGAGGGCCCGAGTCCGTTGCCTCGGGGACGTGCAAGCAACAGAGCTTGACTGCTGTGCCACAGTGACAGAGATGGTGTCACCTGAGCCTTTGCAGCCCGCAAACCCACTCCCATTACTGACCTGGAACTTCAGGCTGATCCTTCTGACCTTTTCAGAGAACGTGCTCAGTCTCTGAATCACCCAGGTAGGTGGAGTTTGGTTACCGAGTGCCCTAGATACAGATACATGCAGCTGAGGCCACTGCTGGTTAGGAGGAGACGGAGGGCGCCGGAAGCCCAGCTGTGCTCTGGAGAGTCTCACAGAGTCCGCTCTCCATCCTACTGTGTTGGCCGATGAGTTCAGCCTGAGAGGAGGCACTGGAATGCTGCCTGCTTCTAACTGGAAAAGCGGCCTGTCTTTTGTCGGATTCTGGAAGAGTACAGGAACATAACAGAATAGAGTCAGGGGTTCCTTGAGCTGTGCTCTGTGCGACCTTCCATGGCCTGGTCCCATCTTCCCCATGGGTCCTCATTTCCTCTTCTGTCGCCCTCAGCCCCAGCCCCAGCCCCACTGGCCTTCTGGCTGTTCTTCAGACATGACAGCCATTCCCACCTCAGTGCCTTTGCACTGGTGGTTCCTTCTCCCTGGAAAGCTCATCCTCCTGGGACTGGCTTGGCTGGCCCTCACCTCTTGTGGGTGTTCACTCAAATGTTCTGTTCCTCAGCCTCTAAAATTGTGCCATCACCCCCCTACACACAGACACACACACACACCTTATTTCCTCTACCCCATTATATTTTTCTCTGTAGCACTTATCTCTAACACACATAGAGTTTACCTAATTTATTTGTTTATTGACTCACTGACCAGGATGAAAGCTCTTGAGGGCAGACATTTTTGTCCATTTTTCCTCTTAGGTTTCTGGTGCTTACAGCCAGCTCTGGAGCATAATAGACAAGCAGTAAATAGTTGTTAGAGGCATGGATGGGACTTGGGCGCCGGAGGCTGGCATAGCACATAGCTCTGATGGCGTCGGCCAGGTCTTACCTATGGCGGTTTTCTCTCCTAGGTACTCCACAATTTACACCATGTTTCCTGTGTTTTCTCTGGTCCTGGACAAAGATGTCAAGTCGGAAGTTGCCATGCTGTATCCTGAGCTCTACAAGGATCTTCTCAAGGTTCTGTTAGCTTCTCAGTCCCTCCTTCCTCCTTCCTCCTTTCCTTTTCTCTTCCTTCCTTCCCTCCCTGCTTTTTCCCTTTTAATTTATTTCACACAGACCCTCCATTTCTGATTTGGACACACTTGAACTGGTAGCTTTCTTACTTTTGGGGGGAAGGTGTGGGAGTTTACGTTTTTTCTTAAAGCGGTAATATATGCACTATTATAAAGAACGTGAAAGAGTACAGTAATAGATAAACTGAAAACAAGCCAACTCACGACTTCGAAAAAGCCCCTGACAGTTCTGCTTTGCAGCTGCGACTTACGTTTGCTCCCAGAGATGTTCTTGTGTACACTTCCAAAACGTGTGTGTGTGATGGTGTGTGGGTAGGCATGTGCATAATTTTATTTGTCTTCAAGGGTTTTTTACCCAAGGGAAGATTTATTCCCATTTAATGTTATTTTTTATTTTTATTTTTTTGAGACTAAGTCTCTGTCACACAGACTGGAGTGTAGTGGCTCAGTCTCAGCTCACTGCAACCTCCACTTCCTGGGTTCAAGCGATTCTCCTGCTTCAGCCTCCTGAGTTGCTGGGATTATGGGCGTGCACTACCATGCCTAATTTTTGTATTTTTAGTAAAGAGCGTGTTTCACCATGTTGGCCAGGCTGGTCTCGAACTCCTAACCTCAAGTGATCCACTTGCCTCAGCCTTCCAAAGTGCTGGGATTACAGACGTGAGCCACCGCGCCTGGCCAATTCTTTTTTTAAAGAACTAATTCCTCCAATGTGTTCAAATGTGTGTGAGCCACTTTTGTGATGAAGACAGATGGGTTGCCTTATCTAGTTAGCGGGAGAATAACGTGAACACTGATGCTGTGTGAGGCCCCTACGAAACCGGCTCTAACCTTTCTCTGTCTCTCATTTAGGGACGACCATTGTCCTACAAGACATTCTTAATATGGGTTTTGATTAGCATCTATCAAGGTAAGGATGAGTGGAGACACCTGTTTGTCTTGTGCTCTGGCACTGACTCAAGGGTGTCCCCTTCTTGCCTGTAGAAGAAGCAGGAAGGAGGGTGGCAGCGTGACCCAAGGGAGACACTGATCACCCTGTATAAGGACTTGAACATCAAACATGCGCAGTGGTGCTGCCCGAGAAATGAGGTAGTGAAGCCAGAGGAAGGCAGCGGACAGTAGTCAAAGCCTGTGGGGCTGCTCTACCCACGAGGCAAAAGGTGGTTGCTTTCTGGGATGTTCTGAAACCTTTTCTGAGAGTCAGATCAAGTCTTAGTTTTGGAAAAACATGTTTACTTCAGTGGCCTCCAGAGGGAGTCTCCCAGACTACAGAGGCTTTGTAAGATGACCTATTGGGATATAAGAAGAGAACAGCAAAACTTCTGTTTGTATTTATTTTTTCTAACTCTTTTACATTTACGTATATATAATATATATATATATATATTTATTTATTTATATATTTTTGAGACACAGGGCAAAGCCACTGTGCCCAGAATCCTCTTTTTTTGGTATTTCTATTTTTATGTATGTTTTGTGGTGCACATAATAGATTTTATATACTTACAAAATATATTTTATGTAATATATAGAAACAGAGTGAGACCCTGGGCGACGGAGGGTCTCACTCTGTTGCCCAGGCTGGAGTGCAGTGGAGCAGTCACGGCTCACTGTAGCCTCGACCTCCCCAGACTCAGGTGATCCCCCCACCTCAGCCTTCTGCGTCTGGGATCACAGGTGTGCACCACCACCAAATCAGTTGCCAAATCAGTTCATTTCTTCCCAATTGACTGTGAGCCAAGAGCCCCTGCAGGTCCAGCAAGATGACCTCATGCTGTGCTGTGGACCCCATCGGGTGCTGACACGGGCTTTAATTCCTATCTAGAAACCTGTTTCTAGTTCAGCATCATAGACTACAGGTGTGCACCACCACACCTGGCTAATGTTTGTAGTTTTTGTAGAGACTTGAGGTCTCACTGTGTTGCGCAGGCTGAACTCAAAACTCCTGGCCTCAAGCAGTTCTCTTGCCTCAACCTCACAAAGTGTTGGGATTACAGGCACGAACCACTGTGCCTGGAATCCTCATTCTTTTTTAGTATTTCCATTTTTATGTATGTTTTGTAGTGCATATGTTTGTGAAATGGTCCTAATATTTCTATATATCTGGACAGGTACATATATATAACTTACAAATAAACATGTATATTTGGGGTTTATTATTATTTTTTTTTTGAGAGAGTTTTGCTCTTTTGTCCAGGCTGGGGAATGTAGTGGCATGATTTCGGCTCATTGCAGCCTCCGCCTTACGGTTTCTCCTGCCTCAGCCTCCCAAATAGCTGGTATTACAGGTGCCCACCACCGCACCCACCTAATTTTTGTATTTTTAGTAGAGACGGGGTTTCCCCATATTGGCCAGGCTGGTCTCGAACTCCTGACCTCGTGATCCACCCGTCTCGGCCTCCCAAAGTGTTGGGATTACAGGCATGAGCCACTGCGCCTGGCCGTGGGGTTTTTTTTTTTTTTTTTTAAATAAATTTACTGTTCATGTCACCTATTGGGGTTTATTCTTTTTTTTTTTTTTTTTTTTTTTGAAACAGAGTCTTGCTCTATCACCCAGGCTGGAGTGCAGTGGCACGATCTTGGCTCACTGCAACTTCCACCTCCCAGGTTCAAGCAGTTCTCGTGCCTCAGCCTCTTGAGTAGCTGGGACTACGGGCATGCACTTCCATACCCAGCTAATTTTTGTATTTTTAGTAGAGACAGGGTTTTGCCATGATGGCCAGTCTGGTCTTGAACTCCTGGCCTCAAGCGATCCACCCGCCTCAGCCTCCCAAAGTTCTGATTACAGGTGTGAGTCACCACATCATTTTATTTATTTGTTTGTTTGTTTATTTATTTATTTATTTATTTAATGTTTTGAGACAGGGTCTCACTCTGTCACCCAGGCTGGAGTGCAATGGTACAATCTCGGCTCACTGTAACCTCTACCTCCCAGGCTCAAGTGATCCTCCCACCTCAGCCTCCTAAGTAGCTGGGACTACAGGTGCATGCCACCACACCTGGCTAATTTTTATATTCTCTGTAAAGATGGGGTTTCACCATGTTGCCCAAGCTGGTCTCGAACTCCTGAGCTCAAGCAATCTGCCCACCTTGGCCTCCCAGTGTGGGGATTCCAGGCGTGAGCTACTGCAGCTGGCCGTGGCTCCCTCATTTTAAATATTATATTTAACTTTCTATTTCTTTCATCAACTCTAGACAGTTATTCTCTCCCTCCCTGCCTTACTTCCTTTTTTCTCCCTTGTTCTCACTTTGTAGTTATAGATTATTTATCCTACAAAGTCAAAGAGGAAAAATCAGAAAACTATAGGATCAGACCTGCACAATGCACCAGTCATTAACCTCATGTAACAAGTGATACCTTTCATGTCTAAATGAAAAACGCGGAAAGGAACCAGGTGTGAGCGAGCAGGGCGCAGCTTTTGCAGGGAGGGGCGAGGGGAACACCCGTCTCTGGCGTTTGCAGGGAGCACCATCATGTACGGCGCGCTGCTGCTGTTTGAGTCGGAGTTCGTGCACATCGTGGCCATCTCCTTCACCTCGCTGATCCTCACCGAGCTGCTCATGGTGGCGCTGACCATCCAGACCTGGCACTGGCTCATGACAGTGGCCGAGCTGCTCAGCCTGGCCTGCTACATCGCCTCCCTGGTGTTCTTACACGAGTTCATCGGTAAGACCCCTGGATGCTTAAGCCCCGTCCGTCACCCCCAGTGAATCTGGCCCAGAGGTCTCACTGCCGTATGAGGGAAGGGGGCTCCCAGCGCTCGGCCTGGGCTCTTGCTCCAGCCGTCCTTCCACTCAGCCATCCGCGTTTTCTTACAGGTGTTCCCTGGGGACAGGTGTAGTTGTGCTTCAGGGTGTGAAATTGAGGACAGGGTGTGATTGCAGTAGACAGTGTTTTTCTTTTTCTTTTTCTTTTTTTTGAGTCGGAGTCTTGCTCTGTCACCTTTTTTGGGCCACAAAACCTTTTTGTTCTCCTGAAATCTTAATCTGAAGTCCAATCTATGAAACTGATAAAAGGGGACTTGTGATGGCAAAGTGGCAGTGTTGGGAGGTGCCGAGCCCCACAACCTTGCCTGTGCAGCCCTGCCTTGCTGCTGTGTCCTGATAGAGCTCCTTAGGGACTCCATGGATCTCAGAATAAAATCTACTGCTCCGCACAGCAAACCAAGTGCTGAAGGTACTCGCCAGTTCCGTAGACGTGGGAGTCCCTGCTGTGTGCCAGGATTATGGTGGCAGATGAGGTTGACGGGGTCTCCAGGGAGCTGCTGTTCTTGTTGGGAACACATGATAAACACACATTAATGAGTCTGTGAGCACAGGAGTATCAGATGTGATCAAAGTTACCAAGAGAAAAACGGGGTGAGGTGCTAGATGCCCAGGCAGACCCCAAATAAAAAATGTTTTGGAGGCCGGGCACGGTGGCTCACACCTGTAATCTCAGCACTTTGGGAGGCTGAGGCGGGCCAGATCACGAGGTCAGGAGTTCGAGACTGGTCTGGCCAACAATGGTGAAACCCCATCTCTACTAAAAATACAAAAATCAGCCAGGCGTGGTGGCACACACCTGTAGTCCCAGCTACTTGGTTGGCTGAGGCAGGAGAATCGCCTGAACCCGGAAGGCGAAGGTTGCAGTGAGCTGAGATCGCACCACTGCCCTCCAGCCTGGGTGACAGAGTAAGACTCCATTTCTAAATAAATAAATAAAGTTATGGGAATGTAGAGATGGGGGAGTGTCGGCCCATCCTAAGGCGGGATGGCGGCAGATTTCTCTGACCTCAGTAGTGATTCCAGGTACTCTTGGGCTTGTCCAGTGTCAGCCACTGTCTCTGGATGGACAAGCCTGGTTTCATCACCCTTCCATGCTGACCTCATTTGCTTTGCCATATCAGTTAATTTCTTCCCAATTGAATGAGCCACAAGTCCCTGCAGGGCCACCCACATGACCCCATGCTGTGCTACGGACCCCATCGGGTGCTGACACAGGCTTTAATTCCTGTCTAGAAACCTGTTTCTAGTTCAGTGTCATAAACTTGGAACACGGGCACAGTTCAGATGACCCAGCATTTTCTGTGTTGTGCTGTGGATAGATTCTGAACTCTAATCTTGGTTTCCCCTGCGCAGGGCAAACTCAAGCCGCTATGGCTTTGGAACCTCAGGGCCAGGGGTCATCCTGAAAGTCTAGCTGGTGCAGCAGACAGCCCTCTTTATACCTCTTTCCTCTTCAGTAGAAGCATTTAAGTTTCTGTCCGTGTTATTTAAACAAAAAACCCTCAGAGTGATACTGTTTCTCCTTTATCAACTGAGGGAGCAAGGCCCTGAGGCTGCTTCTCTGCTAAAGAAGCTCATGTGTGTTCAAGATTGCAGATGGACTCTCTCTGGGGGAAACTTTCAGTTATGACAACCCTCTCACGCCCCATCCTCCGTGGGAAGCCTGCAGGGGCCCGCAATGGCCCATCCTTTGCTCCTTTGCCCCAGGCCTTCTCAGTGGGGGTGATGTGGTCCCCACCACCTGGGGAACAAACATTGGTCTTTGGTGGGGTGTGAACAAACCCTAATCCTTTAGATATAAAGGAGATGTATCTATAATATTATAAACAGACACACAGTATACCTGTGACATTAACATTTCATGGAGCTGGTTGATTAGGGAAGAAAAGAAGTCTAAAAAGCTTCCTTAAGGGGCAATAACGAGAAAAAGGCAGAGAAACTCGACCTTACCCTGGAAGCATCTTTGATCACGGCTCTTCTGACAGCTTCCAAAGCTCCTGAAGGTTTTAGTAAAGGTAAAAGAACCATCCCCTGAAAAGCAAAGGTTTCACAGTTGCGGCACCAGTTTCTAGAAAGGATTTGTGAGCATTTACTGCACGCTCCAAGAACTAAGGGAGCATCGCTGTAAAAAGTGGAGTTTTAAAGCAGTTTCACCCTTGTCACTAGTCTCTAGACAGCGTTTTGTGAGACCTACTGTGTGCTCAAAGGCTTGGGCCTGAGGTGGTCACAGAGATGTGGCCCCTGCTCAGGAATCTCAACTTGTTTTTGATAGGGACACACCACAGAGCCGGGTCAGAGGTGTAGGAAAACCACAGGGCGGGTTGAGCCTTGGGCCTGGCACTTAGTAGGTGCTGCCTCAGTACCAGCTGCATTTCAGCATCCTGTGCTCAAAAAGTGGGGAAGGGGCTTACTCTGGCTTCTGCTATATTGAAAGCCACAAGCTGTCACTCCTCTCTTAAGAAAACTTCATAACCAGGTTTATAATCCTGCAGCAGGAAAGGCAGTACCCCTGCGCGCCCACCCCACACGTTCCATCAGAGTCCCTGAGGCTCAGCCTAAGCCTGTGTCTGACAAGCGGGTCTGAGCCCACTTTGCACCATGACCCAGATTTATCCCGTGGCTTTCTGCGACCATCACTAGAAGCAGAAGGTGCATTTGAATGTCACTTTCCACTCGCCAGTGGCCGGGGCTTAGGAAGAAAGACTCTCCAACTGTTAGACAATACCAAATCAAAAGCATCTCTGGGTTTTCTTCCCCTGTAATTTTCTTTCCTTCTTTTTTTTCTCTTTTTTTTTTTTTTTGAGACAGTGTCTTACTCTGTTGCCCAGGGTGGAGTGCAGTGGTGCAATCTTGGCTTGCTGTCATCTCGAGCTCCCCGGGCTCAAATGATCCTCCTACCTCAGCCTCCCGAGTAGCTGGGACCATAGGCGTGCACCACCATGCCTGGCTAATTTTTGTATTTTTTGTAGAGACAGGGTTTTGCTATGTTGCCCAGGCTGGTCTCAAACTCCTGGGTTCAAGTCTTCTGCCCGCCTTGGCCTCCCAAAGTGCTGGGATTAAGGCATGAGCCACTGCATCTAGTGGCCCCCATAGTTTTCTTCTCCTGGGTGTTGAAAGTAGCATTTCACTATCAGGAAGCTACAGAAGAGAGAGCGAGGAATATCAAGCTGGCGGCGCTGTGTGCTCTCAGCCACAGTACCTTCCCTTACAGTCCATGGAAGGAGAGGGCCAATGTCAGGAGGCTGTGTGTTTGTAATAGGAGATGACTTTCCCTTTGATAGCTGTGACACCTGTTTCTGGACCACACGTGCCTTCCGGAACATTCCTGCCTGCTCACTGCTGTCTTCCCGTTTGCTTGCAGATGTGTACTTCATCGCCACCTTGTCATTCTTGTGGAAAGTCTCCGTCATCACTCTGGTCAGCTGCCTCCCTCTCTATGTCCTCAAGTACCTGCGAAGACGGTTCTCTCCCCCCAGCTACTCAAAGCTCACATCGTAGGCCGTGTGCTCGCTGGAGGGGGCCCTGGTCTCGGCGCTTCCCTGATGGACAGAGCTCAAGTTCCATTTCTATTAATCGCCACCTGTGGATTTTGCAGCAATTGCTAACACGTGCAGTTTTAATGGGAAGAGGCTCTGCGCCTAAACGGAGCCCTAACGCTGCATCAACGGGAGGGAAGGTCCTGAAAGAGACCCATCTGGGCCTGTCTGAACCCCTCGTTCTTCATGTCTGAGTGAATGTGAATATGTTAAAGCTGGTGGCTCAGCTGGGAGGTTTATGTGGGTCACTGTGCGAGCTTCCTTATGACTTGAATTTTGTTGTCACGTGATAAAAGTTTCTGTGTAGCTGAAGGTTGTAGAAGGCTTGTGTTTTTTTTTTTTGTTTTTTTTTTTTTCTAACAGTCCTAATGTGTATGTATTCTTTATGTCTTTCTTGCTCTTACAAAGAGGTGTCAGGAAAATAGAAAGCTCTTGGTGTCAGTTTGGGAGGAAAAGACAATGACATTTGGTAAAAACTTATCCACACGATCACCTCCATTCGGAAATGCTCAGTATCATCTCCAGCCAGCCCTGCTTACCCAAGTTACACTGGATTCCTGGGATCGTAACCAGTAAATGAGAGGAGAGGGAGAGAGAGTGTCCTAAATCCAGTCTGTTATCCTTGATCTGATTCAGCAACCATAGTGTGTGAGTTGACTTCACCTGCCACCTCGTAAAAGACTTTCAGAGGTGTGATCCCGCTTTATTGGGACCTGGTAACAATTACAAAGCCAGTGGCTGTCTGAGAACGACCTCAGACGTTTTCAGCAGAGTTGTTTTAGCCGGAAACGTGCCACTGCATGGCCCCTAAATGTGTCGACAGTATGATAAGAGACTCAACTAATTCTTTAGACAACATGGCAGATGTGACTCAGATCCTCCAAGACCAAAGCGGAAAGGTCAGGGGGCTGGGACTCTTCTCTTCCATAGAAGCCTGTTTCCTGTTAGGAGGCACGATGGAGGATGACCCCACAAAGGCGGAGGCATCTTGCCGGCCTGCCATTCATTGGTGGCAGCTTTCAGAACAAGGAACCCCCGGTGGGAGGACGCCCAGGCTGCAGCTTTGGGATCTGGGATCTGTTCCACTGCCGGCAGATTTCAAGGGGAACTTGCTGAAAGGCAGCCAGTGGTAAAGATTTCTCCCCTACCAGGATGGACTACATGCGTGCATGTTTCTTATAAAGCTGTGGTTTGTTTCAGAGGAGGAGGGGGGTTTGCAGTCGCTGGCCGTGGTAGAGCAAGGCATTCTTGGGTTTTCAAGTCACTTCTTGCAGAAGCCACATATGCATGCCATAAGGGTTAAGTTGGTGGATCTTCAAGAGCCAAGTGTGGTTGAAATCTTGGATTTGCGTTTACTTCTTGATGAGTACATATCCTTCAAACCCTCCGCCTGGCGCTACTTCTGTGTGCTTCAGAGATGTGCGTTACAGCCTGGTGTCTGACGCCTACTAACTCCTGCTCTTGGAGACCTGGAGACATGAGGATCAGATAGTCCCTTGCCTTTGGAGCACTCTTGATAAGCTTTTGTATTTTGTGTTGTCCTTTTAAAACGTTCTAGAATGACTTTATGTTTTACGTTGCAGGTACTGATAAATTGGCTGTTGACACCACATCTATTTTGTCTTATGATTCTGCAGTTTTGCAGTATTTTCCCCTATCTGATTCAGCCATTTCTGCCAGAGGGAAAAGGTCAGCAGAAAAGATGTATTGAATGAACAGTTAAGGATAGGATCTTTGTCCAAAAATTTCAGAAAGATTGAGCAAATCTGATGTCTTCATTGAGTGAGTTTCTGTTTTCAAAGGTGGAGGAGAAAGTTGTGTTGGAAGTTTTTAAGCCTCTGTTTTCTTGGAAGTCAGTCTGTAACGCTGGGGAGTCTTAAGATAGTCCTGTTTAGAGTCTGCAGACCCTGAACCTGGCTCTGTAACTCTGGGAAGTCTTAAGATAGTCAACACTTTGGAAACTCTACCTGGCTTTGCTTGGAGATTCGGGATGCTGGATCCTGCAGGCAGGGCGTGTGGGAGCCTCATCAGGAGGTTTTAGAGGTTTCCAGCAGAAGCAGAATAAAGATGGTCTCCCTGGCCTTTTCCTTCTATTCTCAATTTTGATTGAGATGCACAAGTTGACCGTTAAAGCCAACACTTAAGATACTGGTTGACATCTTCAAGGGAGAATGCTTCCAGGAGGGGCTGAAGAAGCCATAGCTGGAAGTGGAAGGTACTCGTCAGTGTTCTCCACAAACCTTTTTACTCTGTTGTCTCAGCCGCACTGGGGCGGAGGCAGTCAAGGGTGAGAAGAACCAGAACTCAAGTGCAAACTACCACGTGGTTGGCTCATCCCATCCACGGGCAGCTGGCTGACGCCATTCACTGGACGGTCCCTGAGCATCTAGGAATGCCCACACCACGCTTCTTAAACGCTGGAGATGCAAAGGCGGGAGGATTCAGTCCGGTGAGAGTACACGATCTTTACCTGCACGAATCAGACTGTAAGCCCAGCAGAGAACCCCAGGGGTGCTTGGGCACTTCTCGGAGGTTATCTTAGTTGTGGTGGGGAAGACAAAGAAATAAGCAAACAACAAACTAGAGTTACTGTACAAGAAACTCTCCTGAGTTTGTAAACCTTAAGCATAAGGATTCAGTTGACCTTTTTCTTGGTTCATCAATCTGGAAAGAACTTACATAAAGCGCCATTGACACTCTCACCTGGGAGCTCCATGGGCCTTAAGTCTTTGACAGCCAATTTAATTTGAGGTCAGAGGGCCTCGAGGTACACAGTCAGCACTGTTTGAACACTTTTCCTGAAAGCAAAACTCACAGCTCCCTGCGCCCTCTGACAACGCTAGCTATTTCTGCCAGAGTAAGAACTTCTGTTATTTTTTTTTTTTATTGTTCATATGTCTTTTGGTGATGGTTGTGTGACGGGGCAGCAGGATCTATTTGGTTTCTTTTTTTTCCACCTCCTTCCTTTTTGTCTCTTTTTGTTTTTTCCTCTTAAGAAAATCACCAGACTAGTTTTTCCATCTTGAGTAATTTCTTATATGGGACAGTTTTGATCCTCATTTTGAAAGCATGCATGTGCACATGTGTGTTGCCTGTGGTGCCAGGTGAGACAGGTGGCACTAACTCCAGCTGCTTGGAAGGCATCCCAGGGAGCATCTTAAAGTTGGAACAAACCTCCCGTTTCCAGCCCCTGGGGCCAATAGGCCACGTGCTGGAACTAGCATTGTAAAATTTCCATCCCAGTTCCGCTCCCCTGGAGTGAAACCTTTTTTTTTTTTTTTTTTTTCGTGACAGTAAACCTTAAAAACCATTGTCTCTTTATGAACATTTCCTCAGTTTCTTCTCTGCTGAAAATGTATGCCAAGCTACTTTTTAATGTATTTTGAATTTTGTGCTCATTGGAAATCGATATGCTAATGCCTCCCCCAACCCCCGCCAGAATTTTCTTTTTATACTTTGTCTTGTTTTTACTGGAGTGGGCTGGGCATGCTTGCGTGCCTTTAGGGCAGCATTTTAAATCTTTGCCAAAATTGCAAATGGGACGTGTACATTCTTCTGCTCCATCCTACTTAAACACCTATCAGCTATTTTTATCTTTAACCTTTTCTGTATGTTTGAAGTGTGTGGGGTGTGTGTGCGTGTGTGTGTGTGAAAGAGACAGCGAGAGAATATCATGTCAAGTTTTTTGAAGAATTGTTTGGTTTTCATTGCATTAAAATTCTATCACTTCCAGCTTTGTTTTCGTTTAAAAAAATATACAAAGAGCTTTGTAAATACAACAGATTTTATTTCTCCCCCCTTTTTTAATGTACAGCTTTTTTGCTGTTTATATATACTTAAAATATTCCCATGAGTTATGTCCAGTTCTTCTTGGAAAAAAATATATTATGTTTTTGAATGGAACTGCAAAGCATCCTGCAGCGTGAGCACCCCTCCACCTGGAGCTCTGACACATCTTCTCAGGCCAAAGCGGCATTACCCGTGAATCCGTCTTCTCCACCACAGCATGGTTTGAGGCACAATCTGTTAACATAGCTGGGCCCTGTCAGTGACTGTTGTGTTTGTGGGGTCAGGTGGGGGGCATGGTATTTGCAAAAAAACAAATTATGGCTAATTTATTATTTTGTTGCAGTGGGGTTAACTGTAAACTCATGTAAGAGTCCGTGATTTCCTCATTAGTTGATCTCTGTCTCTGTAATCCTCGTTGCAAATTTTCACCAGGACAGCATTTTTTGATTAGAGGGGAGCTCTGGCACAGTATGCTTTAATTTAGCAGGAACTTCCAGATGATTTAAATTCTTGATGCTGTGATGACACACATACGATCTTTCGTGTTTCTGAGCGACTCTACTTTCATTGTTTGCCAGCGCGGCTCGTTGCTGTTGCCCAATAAAGCTTGTGTACGTTCTGCCTTGGGGGATTATTCTAATTTGTACAGAAACATGAATTCTGGTGTCAAAATGAGGACTTTTTATTATAATGCTCCTATTTTCTCTTTATTTCATGGTACATGAAATGTAAAGAAAACTCCAGTTCAAAAAATTATTTTGATTTTGGCAAAAAAAAAAAACACACACACAAATCAATGCATGTTGTTTATTATTCTGTACTATTGTCCATCCTAGACATGTCAGAATTTCAAAAGGTGATAGATATAAATGGAAAATAAGATGAAAACCATAAGCTTCATATTGTATTTCTATACACGGACCTTAATGACTCTGGAATTTTTTTTTTTTTTTTTTTTTTAAATCAAGGGATGGAACATTTAGTAACAGTCAGTTAAGTTTTAGGCAAAAAAAAAAATTTAAGGCTGGGCGCAGTGGCTCACACCTGTAATCCCAGCTTTGGGAGACCAAGGCAGGAGGATTGCTTGAGCCTGGAGTTTGATACCAGCCTGGATAACGTGGTGAAACTCATGTACAAAAAAATACAAGAAAACGAGTTGGGTGTACTGACTGCCTTCAGCCTCTGGTCCCAGCGACTTGGGAAGCTGAGGTGGAACAATCACCTGAGCCTCGGAGGTTGAGGCTGCAGTGAGTCGTGACTGTGCCACTGCACTCCTGCCTGGGCGACAGAGCAAGACTCTGGCTAAAAAAAAAAAAAAAGCTGTTGTGTAGGAAGTAGTTGAAATCCAGTGATTTCAATCGGGTGATTTTTTCACCTGTGCCCTGCGGAGTGCTACAGGCAAGGGATGCTGCTGCACACCCTATGATTCACCGGTGGTCCCCACAACAGAGCCCAAAGTGTCAAAAGTGCAAATATTGAGAAACCCTGTTTTTTGTTTTTTTGGTTTTTTTTTTGAGATGAGTCTTACTCTGTTACCCAGGCTGGAGTACAGTGGTGCGATCTCGGCTCACTGCAACCTCCGCCTCCCAGGTTCAGGCAATTCTCCTGCGTCAGCCTTTTGAGTAGCTGGGACTACAGGCGCCTGCCACCACGCCCGGCTGATTTTTGTTTCTTTAGCAGACGGGGTTTCACCATGTTGGCCAGGCTAGTCCGGAACTCCCGGTCTCAGGTGATCCACCCGCCGTGGCCTCCCAAAGTGCTGGGATTACAGGCATGAGCCCCCGTGCCCAGCCAGAGAAACCCTAATTTAATCGGCACATGTCAGCTGTACCATTTGTATTTGTAAAAGGGCCCAGAGGTATAAGCTGGTATGTCTCAGGAAGCAAGTTATGCCTCCGACTACTGTACCAAATACTAGACCGAATGGTATAATTAGTAGCTCTCTGCAGTGTGAGCTGCTGGTTCCCTCTTTTTGGTTCTCAATGGAAAGGGCCATCCTCAGTAAATGGACTAGAAAGATAATTGTAACTTAGTTGTGTTTTCTCATGACAGCGGCGAAAGGAAGGTATGTGCTGTGAAAGGTAGGGACCGACCATGCTTTTCCTTAAACGTGTGCTAGCCCTGCACGACCTTAGGCCTCTGCATTTGCCTGCGGTGAAATTCCGTCCATGTGCGGACTGACACTCCTCCGCCGGAGCCGCTAGGGGGAACTTGAGGACTGAAAGACATTGCTGTTTCCTGTTTTCCACAACCAGCCGGACCCCACGTGCCCAACTGCCCAGAGTTTCAAGACGGTGCTTTCATAGCTTCAGAATTTATTTCATGGCCAGAGGCCCCGTGAAAAACAGACATTTCTTTTCATCTTGTTGACCAGAATATTTTGCTGGACTTAGTTAAAAAAAAAAAAAAAAAAAAAAAAAAGGAGGGGGGAGGGTGTGAGAGATGAATATTTATTTGCTCTTGGATATTTGCATTTTTGAATAACTGGCAAGTAGGAATCTTTGCCAATTCACTGTTCAGGCTACTAAGGTTTTGAGACGAAATGTACCAACACCCCAAGTACTTTTAGTGTTTTTGTTATGAAACTTTTCAGGGTGACATGAAGCCCTGCGGTATTTGTGAGGAGGTCTATAAATGATGGATTTGCTCACCTCAAAATAGAACTGTAGTCGCTCCAAATTTTCCAGAAGTGGGAGCACAGTGACAGAATTCATTCAGGACTTGCTAATTTCCTACTTTAAATGGGTTACATAACAGAACGGGTCCCGCCTTCGCGCCTCTCAAAACTACCCATGAAGTGATGGTGAAATGTATCATTAAAAGCTAGAAATAGCTCTGCTAAACTCTGGGAAAAAGATGAGTTTTTTTTCTGATATCCCTCCCCCCACCCCCCTTTTTTCACCCAAACATTGCATAATGTTAAAAAAGTCAAATCTTTCCGTGGGATTTAATTTCATTTTCCATGTGGCTGTGGTCGGAGGGGTAACTCAAGCACTTTGGGGGCTGGTGGATTTTTGGAGGATCACGCATTCCCAGATCAGTTTGCATCCAAAGCCTTAGCCGAGAAATACACCCAATCCTGGGGTTTCTCCCCATCCTTCCTGCCCCCCTTTTGTGGATGAGTTATCTACAACATAGCATCTTTTCAGAAAGCCTGCCTTCTTGCAGGAATGCCCAAACAAAGCCACCCTCCACTTTCCATGTTGAGGTTTTGATTTTGAAATGGATTCCCCCTAAAATTTGGGGTAACTGAGTCACACGTGAAGTCATCAGCCCCACAACCTATGCTTGATACCAAGCCAGGGCTCATTTCTTAAAATTCAGCCAGCAGGTTCTGTTTGCTCACATTAAGAACTTGGTGTTCTAAGCCTGAGCTGTTTGTTTTCAAGAGATTTAAAAGAAATACATTTTTTTTTTCTTTGATCAGGTCAGGTCCAGATAAGCCCAAGACGTTTTTTTAATTTTCTTTGAGAAAGATTGCAGAGTCCAGAAGAAATGGGAAAAAGTGTCGGGGAATGGGTAGGAGATGTGTGGAATATGCTGACATTTTTATTCCTTCATTGATCAAATATTTACTGAGCACTTCCTATGTGTTAGGCATATAGGGGCTGGAGGTGTGGCAGAGAACAAGACAAGCATAGTGTCTGCCCTCATAGTTATTACACTCTGTGTGTGTGTGCGTGAAAGATAATAAACAGATAAAGACTAACATCAGGTGGAGAGAAAGTTTCCTAAGATAAAGCAGCCTGAGGGTTAGGTAGAGGATGACAACCAGGTAAGAATAAAAGTGGGGAAAGTGCTGGGAGTTCAGAGATGGGCTCACTGGATCAGAGGGCTGCAGGATGAGAAGGAGGGTGCTGTGCACCTCTGGACCCTGTAAGAGCAGAAGCTGGTAGTGAAGCCCCCCACCCATCCACATGGGCACCAGCCACACCCTCCCCCTCAATTCTCTCATGCCTTGTGGTTTATTTATATATTTTTTATATCAAGGAAATTCTGCTTTCTATTCTATTAATGGATTTGTTTTAATGTAAAAAAAGTTTTTAATGATTGGCCAATTCTATTACTTATATTCTCCCAGATCCCCAAGTAAATGGATTCTTCTTTTTTTTTTTTTTTTTTTTTTTTCCTGAGATGGAGTCTTGCTCTGTCGCCCAGGCTGGAGTGCAGTGGCATGATCTCGGCTCACTGTAACCTCCGCCTCCCAGGTTCAAGCAATTCTGCCTCAACCTCCCGAGTAGCTGGGATTACAGGCACCTGCCACCACGCTTGGCTAATTTTGGTATTTTTAGTAGAGGCGGGGTTTCACCATGTTGGCCAGGCTGGTCTCAAACTCCTGACCTCAAGTGATCTTCCCGTCTTGGCCTCCGAAAATGCTGGAATTACAGGAATGAGGCACCGTGCCCGGCCAGTAAATGGATTCTTGAGGAGTCCTTTTGCTTTCTCCTTGGGCTGTATGTACCCTGCCCCACGAGGGGTATGTTCTCTAGTCAGGGATGCCCAGGCCAGCCCAGCATACTGGAGGGAGGTTCATTTCCAACTCTGAACAATGGCTGGGGCCACAGGACCCTGGGCAAGTTTGCGAAGTCAGAGCGTCATTCAGAGAGATCTGGGGAAGTGACATTCTGGTCACAGTGGGTGCAAAGGCCCTGGGGTAGGAAAGGCTGGGCATGTTGCAGGGGCACAGGGCTGGAGTGCTGAGACCGAGGGGTCAGGGCATGGAGGAGATGAGGTCAGGGAGATAGGGAGGGCCTGTAGACCTTGGCATTCAGACTAAGGAGTCCGATGCAGAACAAGCAAGCGTTATTGAAGTTAGCCCTCTACACTGAACCACGTCTGAGGGCTCCTTTCAATCCCTCTCTTCTACCCCGCCTCACTGACCCTTTCCCACGTGTTCTTATTTCTGCGTCAATGTCCGAGGAGGCTCAGGTGAAACCCTTTCCATTGGAACCAACCCACTCCCATGCCCAGTGGTTCTGCAACATAACCACACTAGTAAATAAAGGAGAGAAGAAGCCAGTCCTTGGATGAAGTTTCCTCTTGCTTTTCCAGCGAATAATACGAAGGGTCTCTGTTAAGCCCTGTAGCCTGGGGTGCTTTTGGCAGAGGTGCCTGTTCCTTCGAGAGTCCTGGAAAGCAGGCTGCATAAACCAACTGCCTAGAACTGGGAGGTGAGTGCGAAAAGAACAGGTAGAGAAAACTTAACTGGCTCATGTTCTTCGAAGCTGCCACATTTCCCGAATATGCCCACTTGGGTCAAATTTCGAAGACGAAGCCTTTTGCAGTCATGAACTGCGGGAGCCCAGGCTGTGTTCAAATTCCTCCTGAAGAAAGAAAGAATAACGAGAACAGGCTGTGGAAAAGAATGTAGTTAGTGTCTTAAAGATGGCCAAATATTCATTCTCATTTGTCCTTTTATATGAAACAGATTTTTAAAAAGGCAATTGGAGTAGCTAACAACATCCAGAACCCCGCTGATTCGAGAGGGGCTGGGGGTGGGGGTTTAAATTGGCCCGAACAGCTAATCAGGCCCAAAGAAAGAGGTGAGTTGATTACCTTGGAAATTGCACAGGAATTCTTCAAAGATGTGGCCAATAATTAAGAGTTTAAGATGCTACTCTTTATGCACATAACTTAGCATAATTTTATTAGGCAGCTCATCACCACCAGAATTAGTGAAAATCAGGCCAGAAAAAACTCTGAGAGCCAGGCTTATGCAGACGTGGAAGCTTTTGCTCTAAAATGGCCTGCTCACTCTTGGGGAAGACCCCCAAGAGAAAGCACCACCTTTCTTCTGGGCCCTGAGTGGGCTGGGAGTGGAAATGAATCAGAGCCATTTCAGGGGGCTGTGCTGAAGTTGGGGACAATGTGGCCTGGACCTAGCTGGGACGGACACAGACTTGGTTTGAACACCAGTTCCCCCACTTACTAGTGAGTGAGATGGGGCCAATTCCTTAAATTCCGAGCTTCCATTCCTTGCCTGTTTTTGGGAGCAGGAACCCCATTTGTGAGGATCAGCCATGAGGCTGATGGCACTGGAGGCAGTGCAGATACAGAAACAGTAGCCGTCATTGCCACTCGAGGCTGCTGCTGATGGAGGGAGGCCTGGTCTCCACCAAGCTCAAAAGCCCTTCATCAGAATGGGTTTATGCTACTATTACCCACAAACACGGCAGTCACCAGGTTGGCTAGAGTTCTTAGAAGATTTCCACGTTTGGTGGCTGAGGCAATATCCAACCTTGAATCTTTTTTTTTTTTTTTTTTTTTTTTTTTTTTAGACAGTCTCACACTGTAGTCCAGGTGCCCAGGCTGGAGTGCAGTAGCAAGATCTTGGCCCACTCCAACCTCTGCCTCCTGGGTTTAAGCGATTCTTGTGCTTCAGCCTCCCGAGTAGGTGGAACTACAAGTATGCACCACCATATCTGGCTAATTTTTGTATTTTTAGTAGAGATGAGGTTTCACCATGTTGGCCAGGCTGGTCTCAAACTCCTGACCTCAGGTGATGCACCTGCCTCGGCCTCCCAAAGTGCTGGGATGACAGGTGTGAGCCACCGCGCCCGGCCTTGACCTTGAATCTTACTGTGCACTTTTCATGGATTTGCAAACGTGCCCAGAGTCCTGTGGCCCCAGCCGTGGTTCTTAGTTGGAGGTGAATCTGCCTCCAGTATGCTGGGCTGGCCTGGGCATCCCTGACTGGAGAATGTACCCCTCATGGGGAAGGGTACATACAGACAAAGGAGAAGGCAAAGGGACTCCTCAAGAATCCATTTACTGGGGGATCTGGAAGGCAGAATGAAAGTCATAGAATTGGCCAATCATTAAAAACTTCTCTTTTTACAGTAAAACAAATTCACTAATGGAATAGAAAGCGGAATTTACTTGTGTTAAAAAATAGATAGCTAATGTATGTGGGGCTTAATACCTAAGTGATGGGTTGATAGGTGCAGCAAACCACCATGACACATGTTTACTTATGAAACAAACTTGCACATCCTGCACATGTATCGCAGAACTTAAAATTCAATTTAAAAAAACCACAAGGCAGGAGAGAATTGAGGGGGAGGGGGTGCTTCACTACTGGCTCTGCTCTTATAGGATCCAGAGGAGCAGCTTGAGAGGAACTGGCTTATCCTTAGCAAGTCAGGTGTCTGGTCCACGGTTAGGGCTCAGTAAACCTTTGTGACATTTGAGTTGGTTTTTTAAATAATTCTGGTAAAATATACATAGCATGCAATGTATTATTTTAAGCTTTTGTGTGTGTGTGTGATGGGATCTCACTCTGTTGCCCAGGCTGGAGTAAAGTGGCACAATCATAGCTCACTGTAACCTTGAACTCCTGGACTTAAGCAATCTTCCTGCCTTAGGACCCCGAGTAACTGGGACTACAGGCCCAAGCCACTGTGCCTGGCTAATTAAAAAAAAATTTTTTTTTTTGTAGAGATGGGGTCTTGCTATGTTGCCTAGGCTGGTGTTGAACTCCTGACCTCAAGTGATCCTCTCGCCCTGGCCTCCTAAAGTGCTAGGATTACAGGCCGTTTCAACTATTTTTTGTTGCTTTGTTTTGGTTTTTGAGACGGAGTCTTGCTGTGTCACTCAGGCTGGAGTGTAGTGGTGCGATCCTGGCTCACTGCAACCTCCACCTCCTGGGTTCAAGTGATTCTCCTGCCTCAGCCTCCCAAGTAGCTGGGACTACAGGCATGCGCCACCATACCTGGCTAATTTTTGTACTTTTAGTAGAGTTGGGGTTTTACCATGTCGGCCAGGCTGGTCTCGAACTCCTGACCTCAGGTGATCTGCTCTCTTCGGTCTCCCAAAGTGCTGGGATTACAGACGTGAGTCACTGTGCCCAGCATTTCAACTATTTTTTAAGTGTACAGTTCATTGGCACTAAGTTCTTGAGTTTTAAGAGTGGATTCTGGGCCGAGCGCGGTTTCTCACATCTGTAATCTCAGCACTTTGGGAGGCCGAGCCGGGAGCGCGAGGCAGGCGGATCACGAGATCACGAGACCATCCTGGCCAACATGGTGAAACCCTGTCTCAACTAAAATACAAAAAATTAGCCAAGTGTGGTGGCGGGCGCCTGTAGTCCCAGCTACTCAGGAGGTGGAGGCAGGGGAATCGCTTGAACCCAGGAGGCGGAGGTTGCAGTGAGTCAAGATCAGGCCACTGCACTCCAGCCTGGGCAACAGAGTGAGACTCCGTCTCAAAAAAAAAAAAAAGTACATTCTGGAAGATTCAGGAACCTGACTAAACAAAATGACTATTTCCTTTTCATGACTTTTTACAGCTGCAAAGTACTTTCCCACCTCGACCTCACAATTCCGTGGGGCAGGTGTCATTATCTCCATCTTGTAGATGAGAAAAACAACACCGAGAGAGGGTGAGGTTGAACCGGGCCCACATAGCACCTAAAATGATCGAATTTTGTGGTTGAATTTTGACAGAGGATGTACCTATGAGAAAAAACATCTGTTATAGCAGAAAACTCTCAAATGACATAGTTTAAATAAGATATAAAATATTTTCTGTCTCACATCAAAGAAGGCTGGGGTTAGGAGGTCCAAGAGAGGTATGCTGGCCTGGATTGTCATTGGAAACCAAGGCTTCTTCAGCTCTGCACTGTCCCGTCCTAAGGCTGCTGCCCTTATCCTCCTTATCCAGGGTGGCTGCTGGAGGTCCCGCCTTCATGCCTGAAGTCCGGGCAGCAGGAAGGAGCAAAGAGAGGGGGCCCTGTCCTTTGAGGGAAACTTCCCAGAGCTCCCACACATTACTTGTGCTGACATCTTGGGCAGATGATCTCATGACCACACCTGGCTTGCAAAGAGGCTGGGAAATGTAGCTGTTTAATGAGAACGCTGATGAAAAGCGAGCTTTTGTTTCTGAGACATGAGGGGAAAAGGAGGTGGGCAAACAGCAGTTTCTACACTAGACAGGGGAAAGACGTGGGATTATAAGGAACCTTCACCTTAAATTACTTCATTTACTTACCATACACTTTTTAAAAATTTTTGTATACAGAGTCTCACTCTGTCACCCTGGCTGGAGTGCAGTGGTGCTATCTCGGCTCACTGCAACCTCTCCTTCCCAGGTTCAGGTGATTCTTGTGCCTCAGCCTCCCATGTAGCTGTGATTACAGGTGCTTGCCACCACACACTGCTAATTTTTTTTTGCATTTTTTAGTAGAGATAGGGTTTCGCCATGTTGGCCAGGCTGTTCTGGAACTCCTGGCCTCAAGTGATCCACCCACCTTGGCCTCCCAAAGTGCTGGAATTAGGGCACGAGCCACTGCACCCGGCCCCCATACACTTAAGGTTAAATGGGTGCTGGAGGTGCGTGAACAGGTACGAGGCTTGAACTCACCCTCTTGTGAGAGTGGTAGTTGTGATCTTACTAGGCACTCTCTGGCCAGACACATTATTTCTTTTTATTTCATTCTTCCTTTCTTTTTTTGCATTCCTTATTTCATCCATCTTAATTTTCCCTGAATCTCTTAGTTTTTCTTCTCCTGTTGTCTTTTTAAGTTTAAAAAAATATAAGTATAGAATACATACAGCATAGTGTATCTAGTAGGCTAATATTAAATGCATAGTGATACAATTTTGCATAGGTTTGCACCCATGAGACCCCTACTGGGATCATGGAGAAAGTGTCTGATTCACTTTATGAGAAACTGCCAACAAACTCAAAGTGAGATACTACTTTATCCTTAATAGGATGGTTATAATTAAAAGGATATGGTCAGTGTTAGAGGGGATGTGGAAAAATCAGAACCTTCATGCACTGCTGGTGAGAATGTAAAATGGTTTGCTTGCTTTAGAAAACAGTGGCAGTTTCTTTTGGGGGTGCACAATTCTGTAAATTTACTAAAAACCATTGAATTATATAGTTTAGATGAGTGAATTTTGTGGTATGTAACTTATATCTCAGTAAAGGTGTTAAAACCCTGCCAAACCATTTTCCAGAGTAGCTGTACCATTTTTGCATTTGTATGAGAGTTCCAGTTCTACATCCTTGTCTGCGCTTAGCATTGTCAGTATTTGATCTAGCCATTCTAATAGATGTGCAGTGGTATCTCACCATGGTTTTAAATATCATTTCCCTAACAGTTGATAATATTGAACATCTTTTCATGTGCTTCTTTGTCATCCACATCCACTTTTCTTCTTTGGTGAAATGTTCACGTCTTTTGCTCATTTATAAGAATTAGATTGTTTTCTTACTTTTGAGTTTTGAGAATTTTTAAAAATATATTCTGACTACATATGTTGTTGGATAAGTGATTTGCAAATTCTCCTGCCTTACTTATAGCTTGCCTTTTTATTGTCATTATTGTTAATATTTTTAATTTCAGCCTTTCTGGTGGGTGTCTTGTGGTATGTCATTGTGGTTTTAATTTGCATCAAATCATTTCATAGTCTGGTTTGTGGAGTCTTGGTTCAACAGCAACTATGGCTATAGGCAAAATGCTTTACCTACAGAATCGTTTCAAAGAGGGATATTTTCATTATCTTTTCTTCCTTTTTTTTTTTGAGACAGCGTCTTGCTCTGTCACCCAGGCTGGAGTGCAGTAGTACGATCTCGGCTCACTGCTACCTTCGCCTCCCGGGTTCAAGCGATTCTCCTGCCTCAGCCTCCCAAATAGCTGGGACTACAGGCATGTGCCACCACGCACAGATAATTTTTGTATTTTTGGTAGAGATGGGGTTTCGCTATGTTGGCCAGGATGGTCTCGATCTCCTGACCTGGTGATCCGTCCGCCTCGGCCTCCCAAAGTGCTGGGATTAAAGGCATGAGTCACCTCGCCCGGCCTTCATTGTCTTTTCTATAGATGAGGATTTAAGAGCTGTGGTGACTTGTTCAAAGTCACACAATTTGTAAGTGGTAGAGCCAGGATTGGTGCTCAGGTCCGCAGACTTAGAGGCAGCTGCCTCTTTTAAGCTATAATCCAATTCAACTTCAAGCCTCCTGGTGAAAGCAACAGCCTCTGTTCTCTTCAGCAAGCTGCATTCTTTTACGGCATGTCACAGGAGGTTGAGAAATGCCAATGCAGATGACAAATGAATGCTCCATTTATCTGAATCCCATCATTCCCAAGGGCCATCCTCACCTCCATCCCTGACATAGCACTTCCCAGGGAATTGCCACATTCCCTAGCTGCTGTCATTGTGGCTGTTCCCACCTTCTAATTAAGAGCAGAGCCAACCTCAGAATGGGGCAGAGGCCTTGAACCATGAGTCACTGTGGAGATGTTGTCATCCTGGGGGACAGGAGAAGCCCCACGCTGTCTGGAAGCACCAGTAGACAGCCATTGCATGCGTATTTATTGAGCACCTACTGGACGCTAGGCAGCTTCCAGGCACTGGGGATGTGATGATCTAGGTGTTCATGGCTCCTGCTTTCTTACTGAGTGGAGTGTCTGTATTAGGCAGTGGAGAAATAAACAGGCCTCCTGCAGGTCGTCGTTTAGTTGTCCCTTCTTTTTTTTTTTTTTTTTTTGAGACGGAGTATCGCTCTGTCGCCCAGGCTGGAGTGCAGTGGCGCGATCTCGGCTCACTGCAAGCTCCGCCTCCCGCGTTCACGCCATTCTCCTGCCTCAGCCTCCAGAGTAGCTGGGACTACAGGCGCCCGCCACCTTGCCGAGCTAGTTTTTTGTATTTTTTTTAGTAGAGACGGGGTTTCACCATGTTAGCCAGGATGGTCTCGATCTCCTGACCTCGTGATCTGCCTGTCTCGGCCTCCCAAAGTGCTGGGATTACAGGCTTGAACCACCGTGCCCAGCCCCTTAGTTGTCCCTTCTTAAAGAGGTTTCCTTGACCTCCTCCCATTGGACGTGTAGCCCTGTCACTTCCTAGTCCCTTGCTTGCTCTACTTGTCCTCAGGCGCTTGGCCTCAGTCTTGATCACTAAAATGTAAGTTCTGTGAGGACAGGGACTTTGACTTACTTGCTATTCTGAATGCCTAGAAAAAGATGGCCTATGGTGAGTGTTCAGCAGATGTGAAATGAATAAAGAAAAATGGTAATTCATTGCACAGTGATGAACATTATCATAAAGTTAAGTCAGGATGCCATCCGGGAGACCAGTCGGGGTAGAGGTTGGGGGTTGGGAATGGGGAGGGTATGTGAGGCTATTTTTAGACTTGGTGGTCAGGGAGGGCGTCCTTGAGGAGTTGGCTTTTGAGCTGAAATCTGAAAGATGAGAGGATCCAGGATTCAGAGATGTATGGAGCAGTGTTCCAGGCAGAGAAAATAGCATATTCAAATGCCCTGTGGCAGGAAGGGTTCAGAGTTTTCAGGAACAGGAAGAAGAGCAATGGCAACCAGTGCTGAAGAGTGGCAGGAAATGGGTATTCTTGCCTAGTAGGAAGGCTTCTGTGTACCCTGAGTCTGTCCCCACCATGCCAGGCAGCCAGCTACCCTCTGACCTTCGGAGATAAGTATGCAGAGCGGGCCTACTGTATGTCATGTTGAGAGAGTCCAGATCCCGGGATCATGGATTCCCATAGCCAGAGACATCAGTGATATGGTTCATACTCCAGACCACATTGTTACCCCAAGTATGACTGGTTTCTTTCTCCAAGTTCAGGGATGGGGCTTTTGGTGAGTCAATCCATGAGGAAGTTCTTAGAACTCCTGAGAGAATCTCCCATGGGCCTAGGAAAAGCCTCTCAAAAAAGACACTTCTGAGAGCCATGGAAGTTCCAACTGAGAGTGTGCACCAGGCACTTGGACCTGTATTTTCTTGTATCCTCACTATAACCTTGCAGGCTAAGTGGAATTAAACTCATCTCACAGATAAGCAAAACAAGATACTGTTAAATTCCAGGGTTGGCAATTTATTAACTATGAAATGCTGGGCAAATGTTGCAGTCTGACCCTGAGATTTTTCATCTGTAAAATGGGTATGTGTCTGTGTGCCTGTGTGCCCACTCCATAATTGATATTGTGAAAGAAAAATAAATGTGATGTATGTGATGTGCCTGGCATGGTCACAATAAACTTATTGTTCCATATTGGTTACAGATCTGTGGTTGCACACAACAAAAATTAGAACTGGCAAAGTTCAGCCAAGAAACGGGGAGGGGAAATGTTTTGCCAGGATGTGGAGTGGCTCACAAACTGGAGCTTTGGCTTTGAACAATAAGAGTGAGGACATGCCGGAGAGGAGAGGTAGCAGGAGCTAATATGCCGTACAACCAGGTCCCTGCAGCCTGTTTTATCACCTGCAGGTTTTTTATCCAGCCACCCCCACCATATCACTCCCATCTTGCATCACTCAAGGGTCAACATCCTCATGTGAGAATCTGATGGGCCAAGTCTGGGTTACATGGCAGGGTATTTTGATTGACAGTTCCTCCAAGACTGCCTGCCATGAGGAGGAAGTAATTTCCCCGGAGATATTGTTTTTGTTTTCCCCAGGAGAAAGGGTGACTTAGATGCTTGGTGGTCAAAGAGTAACACATGGCCACTACAGTAATAATGTTGGCGTTGCCACTGGACTCGCTCTGGTCAAGGCTATCAGTTCTCTATAAGCTTCAGTTTCTACTTTGTCCAGTGCAGGCACTGAGTTCCACACCAGGGTAACTCTCAGCATCTCCAGTGGAACTTTAGAAAAATGAGGACGCTCTCTTCTAGGCTGTCTCTTTTGATCAGCTTTGAAAAAGTGTCCTGGAAATTCTCTCACATCTCATTGGTCAACACTGGATACACGCCCACGCTTAGATCAATCACTGGTGAGAAGGGAATGGGTAAAGACCAATCAGAGTCAAGCCCTAGTTTTCTGGAAGCAAGCAGGGATGGGATGACCGTGCTCAGAGCACTCATGATCGGCTATGCTTTTCGCTCTCAAGGATAGCAGGTTCTGTGGGCAGAATTCTCTGAGCCAGTAAAGCTTGAAAACGAGGGTCAGGGTGCCCTTTTCGGTCTAGACTGTGTTGTTGGAAGTTGGTTTGTGTTGCCTCTGCTCCATGGATCACCTCAGAGGGAGGCCCCCTGTCACCCCGTCAGGTAGCTCAGCCACCCCATAGTACCGAACCTAAAATGTGCCAAAGCAAGCCGCGAACTTCCAGACGAAAGAAACACCAGGTGTTAGCATCCAATAAATAAATAAAGTTGTGGCTGAATTGAAAAAAGAAATTCATCTCGCCAGGCACCGTGGCCGCGTCGGTGTTGACTTAAGGCAGGTCTTAATTATAGTGCCAGGTAAGCTCTGCTCTGCCTGTTTCGGGGCTGTCCCCAGCTCAGCTGTCAACTCAGCTTACCTTCCAAAGAATTGACAATTACATGGTGGCACTTTTCCATTCGTGTGTAACCTAACACAGCCCCTCTTCTTAAAAGTTGGTAACTAAATTTGAGGTGCTGAAAGAAATATTGCAATTGAAATGATGCTTTAGGGAACGTTTATATGCCTTGGAGTGAATTAATGTCTTGGAAAAAAAAAAAAAAAACCCCTTCTCTTAGCACAAATACATACTTTTCACATTCCTTTTTAGGCACCGAGGATTTTAACAGCAGTGTAAATCAGATTTTACAGGCCACATATTTCAAGTATGGAGTTCATTAAATGTGTGAAATTTGACATTTGCTTCAGGGCGTGGCTAAGGTCTCCCATAATGAATCGCAAGTTTTGTTGGGCTTTCTGATCAAGTTCAATAAGCTAATATCTCTGTGGAGTTGCACAAAGAGGTAGTTTCTCTTCAAGCCCTCCCAAAGCTGGTTCTCCTGGAACCCTCCATCAATGGACCAGGTACTAGTAAGAGACATGTTTCCACCCTCTTTATTCAAGTTGAGAAACCTGGGAGACATATTCTTTGATTCCTGAGTTGTGTCAGTACATTTATTAATTCAGTAGCCATTTACTGAGCACCTACTCTGTCAGGCTCTGTGCTGTGCCCTGAAAATTTAGTAGCAAATGAGACTATGCATGGTTGGTGAAGCTTGTAGGTTTGGGAGGAGGCAGATATACAAAACGTAATCTCTCCAACAATTATGGAATCATCAACTGTGAGAAAGAAAACCTGGGGTGTTTTGAGGCTCAGGTGTTAGGGGGAGACCAATTTTTTTTTTTTCTGGGAGTGTCAGGAAAGGTCTTTCTGGGAGTAACAGTTAAGCGGAGACTGGAAGGATGGGTAGGTCTTAGCTAGAGTAAGAGTTGGGGTGTGTAGTGGAGGGAAAAGGATCAGTGACAAGGCAGAGAATAAGCTCTGCCCTTAGTCAGCTGATCACTAACTGAAGACCACCTGATGTGCTCCGGATTAGGAATAAGGATGGGGAGAAGACTTGGAACGTGTATCAGTTGAGACTCATGGTTGCAGGTGACAGAAGCCCAACCCATTAGGAATTTATTCGCTTATGTATCTAAAAAGTACAGAGTACGACTGGCTTCAGACATGGCTGGATCTAGGATGCAAATGATACGAAGCATCTGGCTGGAGGTCCTGGCTCTGTTTTGCTTTATGTTTGCTTTCTTCCTCAGGCAGAACCTCTCTTCCCGGTGGCTCCAGCAACCCAGGCTCACATCCCCCTAGTTTTCTGATCCCATTCAACAGAGTGTTTCCTTCTCAGTGGTTCTAGCAAAAGTTCTTTGTTTGAATCTCTGGCCTTGATCACATGTCCAAACCTGAGACAATCACTGGGGTTTGCAAGGAGTGTGCAATGCCCTGGTTGGCCAGGTCTGGGTCACACGGCGTCTGTGGAGCCAGAGAGAGGGAGGCAAGGGCTCTACCTAAGTCTTAAGAATGAGGATGGATACCAGGAAAGGGAGATGGAAAAAAATGAGGATGGAGACGGAGTGGTCCTTCAAAGGAAAATTGGGGTACTGGTATGAAAAGATGGGATAATGAATGTGAAGCAGGCAGGCAGAACATCTGTCCCAAAATTAAGGTCTCAGGTGAGTGAGTCCGGGGATGCTTCGCCAGGCTGGCCACGAGCACAAATATGCTTTTGCTGAGTTTCTGTTCCATGCATGCGTGGTGCTTAAGAAGAGCTGAACAATAATGTCTCCTTATCATCTGAGTCCCTAACTCTGACAAGGAAAAGGAGATACACAAATGATCAGGATTCAAGGAAAGACGGTAAGTTCTTGGAGAGCGTTATGGGGACAGAAAGTAAGAAAATGACAGCGATGACATTCTCATGGCAGAGACCAGCTTGAGAAAGGCCTTAAAGGAGGATTAGAGCTTTGTAAAGCAGCGATACGAAGAGGGTATTTCAGGTCAAGGAAGCAGCAGGACCAAAGGCACAGAAGCTGAGATGTGGGATATGTTTCACTGGCCGTTCAAGAGACCATTTTCTCAGAAGCACTGATGAACGTAGGAAAATAGAGTAAAGCTAGAAGAGGAAGTCGGAACTCATGATTGGAGACTATATTAAGTACAAAGCCTTTGGCTGTCTGTGACAGAAACTCATCTCAAACTAGATTAAACCTAAAAAAAAATAGGGTGGGCCGACTGGCTTCAGGCACAGCTGTATGCAGGAACTTAAAGATGTTTTAAATACCAGTTCTTTCTTGGTCTTACAGTTTTGCTTCCCCTTGACTTCCCCTTGTGGTGGCTTGATGGCCCTCATCAGCTCCTAACCTGTATCTTCTCAGCCTGCTGACACCAACACAGAGAGAGCCCCTCTTTCTCCATTCCAGCCAAGGACCTAGGGTTGGCTGTGGTTGGCCTGACCTGGGTCATGTGGCCAACCCTGAACCAACTCCTTGTTCAGGGAAATGTTGCACACGTATTGGCCCAGCCTGGGTCAATGGACCTGGACCTGCGATTGTGGGCAGAACCTAAAACACTTGGACTCAAAGTTAGGGACGTGTGATTCCCTGACCCTCAAGAAAACCACCAAGGGTGGAGTTACCAAAAGAAGAAAACAGGAACACTGCAAAAACAAAAACAAAAGACATCCATTGCAGGAAGGTTTAACATCACAGTGAGGAGCTGCTGGTATTTATTTCAGGAGACACTAGGAAGCCATAGGTGTTTTGTGTTTTGTTTTGTTTTTTGAGACCGAGTATCACTCTGTTGCCCAGGCTGGAGTGCAGTGGCGCAATCTCAGCTCACTGGAACCTCCATCTCCCAGGTTCAAGTGATTCTCCTGCCTCAGCCTCCCGAGTAATCAGGACCACAGGTATGCACCACCACGCTTCAGCTAATTTTTATATTTTTAGTAGAGCTGAGGTTTCACCATGTTGGCTGCTTTTGAACTCTTGACCTCAAGTGACCCACTCGCCTCAGCCTCCCAAAGGGCTGGGATTATAGGCGTGAGCCACTTCATTGGCCTAGAAGGTTGCTGAGCAGGGGAAATTGGCATTATGATCTGAGCTGTACTTTGAGAAGATACTTTAGCAGTGGTGGGGTGAAGGGTCAGGTGGAGTGGAAGGAGAAGAGGTGAAGTGAAGGGAACAGAGGCTTTGGTGATGGGTCGGAAATGAGATATAAGTCCGAGATGGGGCATGACTGCCAGAATGAAACAGAGAGACCTAAGCGGGAGAGAAAATGATGGAGTAGGGTCGTGGATGTGCTGGGCACAAAGCACGGAGGCTCACGAGCCTGGTCGGGGTGCAGAATGGGAGCCGAGAGCCATGCCCATGGAGGTGGTGGTGTTTTGGGAAGGACATGACCTCAGGGGAAGACAGGGATTTGGTAGGAGAACGGTGAGGGGGTCTCACCTCTCCTCTGAGAGCATTGGGGGGCCAGTTGCGAGTGCCGTGGGCACTTGTGTTCTGACTCCACGGAGGGCGGGTCCTCTGAGCGAGATGCCATTTTCCACAAAGCTTTCCAGATGTCTGCTTTGTTGGTTTGCTTTATTTATTTATTGTTTTAAGTGGTAACAACAAAGGAACTTTTTAAAAAAAAACAAAAAACAAAGCAAAATAGCAGAACAGAAGTTGAAAGTGAGCAGGCCTTCAGGAGAGGGGCCTGGGAAAGGCCAAGGAGGTGAGAAGCAGGAGGTGGGGCACCTGCCCCCAGGTGACCCGCCAGCTGCCGGCTTCCTCTGCTCCCCAGGCTGTCTGAGGATGGCTTGGTCAATGTCCTTCCCCTTTCTCTGGGCCTACTCCTTTTCAATCCCTAAGGGAGAGAGTCTGCTCGGTTTTCTGCTGATCCCAGCACCCCTGCTCTCTAGCCACACAGTGACTCAGACCTCCCCAGGCCTCCTGCCTCTATCCAGAGGGTGGCTAAAGGGCTTCCTTGAAAGGATCCTCCTTCCCTGGAGAGGCAGCTCCTTCCCTATCCCCTCTGGCTTGGAAGTGTCATTCCTAGAACCCAGGCTTGGTGTCAAACACAGCTCTACCTCTTCCTAGCTGTGGGACCCTGGGTGGGTCACAGAGCCTCTGAGCTGCTTTACTTATCTATGAGATGAGGACTGTGGTTTGACTACTTCTTAGAATCGCGCTGTGGGGAGGAGGTGAAGGGGTACAGGTTAGCCCTTGACACACAGTAGGCACCCCCAGTAGGAGTTGTGGCCACGGTTCTTTACTGCCATGAGTAGCACCCTTGCTAGCAGGAGAAATGAGGTACCAAGGAGGCTGTTGGAGTGGCCGAGACTGACCCCTGTGGTTGGGCAGTGGGGGGTCCTGTTCTGTGAAGCACAGCAGGTGTAGTAGCGCTTCTGTGCCCTTGTTGAAGGGGATGGGATTGGGCCTCAGTTCAGACTCTCTTGCATTCAAAGAATCAGAAAGCTGGCCCGAACTAGTAGGGTCGCTGCATACAACACAGGATACCCAGTTAAATTTGAATTTCAGCTAAACAATGAATAATTTTTTTAGTGTAAGTAGGTCCCAAATGTTGCATGGGGCACACATATACTAAAATATTGTTGTTCATCTGAAATTCAAATTTAACCCAAAGCCTGGATTTTTATTTGCTAAACTTAGCAACCTCACCAACTGGTCTAAGTAATGAAAAGGAATTTCTTATTGCAAAGTGGCAGGGTGGACCCCAGGCTTGGTTGGATTCAGGAGTTCAAACAACGTGGATAGGGTTTGGTTTCACCTCTGCTGTACTCACTCTCCCCTAACTGCCCTCTCCTGCTTCGGACAGCCACGTTCTTTTTCCCCCTGCATTCCCAGCAGGAAAGACAGAGCTTCTATCCAGAGCCCATTAGAGACTCCTGGGTAACACTGGCTCTGCCTGGGTCACGTGTTCCTCCTTGAACCAATCACCATGGTCAGGGGAAATGTGATAGGCTGATTGGCTTACACCTTGGTCACATGACTCAACTTTAAACTGGGATGAAGCCCCCTCCAAGTGTACAGAGGTAGGAAGGAGTGGACTGCCACAGACAAATGGGGGCACTGTGTTACCGGAAGGGGAGTCAACTGACATACAGTACTGGGAGGACTGGATGAAGCCCTAGCTGTGGTTGCCCCTGGACTGCCCTGTCTTTGCAGAAAGGAGGTGTCACACTTGATTCCATCTGTGGGACCAGTGACCACTGTACCTTGAGGTCTTGTCCTACCCGGCCTGAATCAGCAATGACATGGCCCTCAGCCTGCCCTACACAGGACCAGCAATGAGGAGTGGGGAGAAAATAAGTCAGAGAAGCAGAGGGAATGCATCTGTGGAGCCTCTGCTCTGTCTGATAGGCTCTGGACAGGAGCCTTTGCACATCTGGTCTCTATTCCTTAGAGCCACTATTTGAGATAACTGTGATTATCTCTGTGTTACATGGAAGAAGACCGAATGTGTCACTTGAGACTCTTTTGGCCACAAGTAATGCAAAATCTGACTCGAACTGGCTTTAACCTTAGGGAACTGTATCTCCTGACTCTTGGGAACTTTAGGGGGAAAGTGGGTTTCAGGAATTGCATGATCAAGGCTCTGGTTCTATTTCTCTGCATTTCCCTTGGTTTGCTCCTTTCTGCGTTGGCCTTGCCCTCAGCCTGGCTTTCTTCATGGCAGTAAAGTGGTTACTACCGGCAACCGGCAGTTGGGGCTCCGGTTCTCCAGGTCTCTAGATCTCAAACTCCTGTGGATGAAATAGGAGATGTTGCAAGTGACAGAATATCCAATTCAAAATGACTTAAGTGAGGAAGAAATGTTTTTTATATATGTGAGAATCTATACGGAATTTCCTCTAACTTCAGGGGTGGCTGGATTCAGGGCTCAAATGTCGTCAGCAGCACCTAATCTCTTTCCATCTCCTGGCTCGATCTTCTCCTGTGTGGGTTACATTCTCTAACATCTTGCGGTATAGAGTGCAGTGCACCAAGCAGGTGGAGAGTAATTAATTGCAGGTCTACATCCTTACATCTCAGCAGGAAAGAGAGAGAACGTTTGTGTGAGACCGATTTGGTTTCCTAGCGTTTCAAACTACAGTCCTGGGGCCGGTTCTCATTGACCTGATCCCATCACCCTGAAGCCGATTAGGAGGACGTGGGCCACGTGCCCATCCCAAGAGCTGAGAGAGTCAGCCCCTCTCCAACTGCACAAGCTGAGAGTCAGAAGATCTGGCCCCGAAGTAAAAATTGGGGCACTCTTTCCAGAAGAAGGGGAAAGGGGTGGGGCAAAGACAGTGGCTGTTGACAGGGGCCTTCCTGCAGGGTGGATCCCCCTAGCAGGCTCATCCCCAGACCCCTCCTCCCCAGTCTGGGTTTCGGGTCTTGCGGGACTGAACCCCTGAGACGGTCTTCTGCTGTTTCATGCTCTTTTTAGCTTTAAGGGGAGACGCTAGTGGCAGGCAGCTGCCCTCCCTGCAGCCTTTCGTTTGTAGTTCCCATTTTGGTTTTTAAGTTTTGTTCTTAAAGCTGATTGAGATGCAATTTTACCCTGCCAGCCTGACTACAGACTGAGTCAACACCATGAAACAGAATCACTTTGAGAGAATCTGACCCACATAGCCAACCTGGTGGACCAACATGTGTCTTTGCAGAAGGAAAGAAAAAAAGAAGGAAAGAAGAAAGGGAAGAAGGAAAAGAAATTGAATGTAGATAAACATAATTAATGGAATGTAGACACTCCCCCAAAAGTGCTGCCCGTGTCTCCTGCTCTGTGGGCCAAGTTCTTGATTCACTGGCTCAGGCAGGGGTCCCAGACACTAAAGAGTGGGCTGTAGAAAGCACTTCTAAGGAAATGTCAAACAGTTCCCAATTGCAGACAAGTTATGGGATCTTCCGGGAGAACTTGGCTCTTCTCACATCTGTCTGGTATTGGGAGAAGTTGCTATGCACACACATGAGCTGAGGGCTGTTACAGTTTTAGGGTACAAAGATTGACAAACTGGCATACATTTGGCCCTGAAAATGGATGCATCTAAAGCAGCATTAAACTCCTAGTTTTCCCTCTAGAGCTGGGGTCAGCAAACTTTTTTTTTTTTAAACAGAGTCTCACTCTGTCACCCAGGCTGGAGTGCAGTGGCATGATCTTGGCTCACTGCAACCTCCGCCTCCCGGGTTCAAGCAATTCTCCTGCCTTAGCCTCCTGAGTAGCTGGGACTGCAGGTGCATGCCACCACGCCCGGCTAATTTTTGTATTTTTAGTAGAGATGGGGTTTCACCATGTTGGCCATGATGGTCTTAATCTCCTGACCTCGTGATCCACGATCCACCCACCTCGGCCTCCCAAAGTGCTGGGATTACAGGCATGAGCCACTGCGCCCGGGCAGCAAACTTTTTTTTTGTAAAAGACCCAGATAGTAAATATTTTCAGCTTTGCAGGCCATATACTCTACTCAATTGTGTCACTCTGTCATTATAGTGTGAAAACAGCCATAGACAATCTGTAAATAAATGTGGGTGGTTGTGTTTCAATAAAACTTTATTTACAGAAACAGGCAATGGACCAGGTCTGGTAAAAATTTGTCAATCTCTGATCTAGACCAAAGAAATTATAGGAATGGTTGACTCGAAGTCAGGAAGCTGGGTTTTTTTTGTTTTTTGTTTTTTTTTTTTTGTATTTTTAGTAGAGACAGGGTTTCACCGTGTTAGCCAGGATGGTCTTGATCTCCTGACCTCGTGATCCACCCACCTCGGCCTCCCAAAGTGCTGGGATTACAGATGTGAGCCACCGTGCCTGGCCAGGAAGCTGGTATTTTTAAAACTCAACTTTAATAAATTACAGTTCACATGCAATAAAATGTATATTTTAAAGGTACAGCTCAATGAGTTTTGACCATTGTCCCAGTCAGAATACAGAACATCTCCATTGCCTTTTGCAATTGATCTCCTTCCCCCACCTAACCAACGATTGACTTGACTGCTCTCTTACAAATGGATTTGGACTGTTCCAAAGTTTTGAATAAATGAATTCCTACAGTGCGTACTCCTTTGGTCTGGGGAAGCTAGTATTTGAGGCCTTTGCGATCTATTTGGTCACTGTCATGATTAAACTACACTTGTAAGTTTTTTTTGACATTCCACTGTTCAAAGGGCAAAGGTAAAGGCCAATTCCTTTGCCTTTGAATGTGGGCTGGACTTAATGACTTGCGTCTAAGGAATAGGATGTGGTAAAACTGACGATTGGTCACAGCTTCTGGTTCTGCTGCTTCCCTTTCTCTTCACTCACTCACTCTGGGAGAAGCCAGCTGCCATGTTGTTAGCACACTCAAGCGGCCCTGAGGAGAGGCCCACATGGGGAGGAACTGAAGCCTCCTGCCTATAGCGGGCACTAACTTGACAACCATGAAAGGGAGCCACTTTGGAAGTGGATTCTTCAGCACCAGTTCAACCTTCAGATGACTGCAGCCCTGGCTGACATCTGGCTGACATCTTGACTTCAATACAATAAAGAACCCAGAGCCCAACTAAGCAGCTCTTGAATTTCTGACTCATTGAAATAATGAGAGATAATACATGTTTATCATTGCATCAAGACACTAAGTTTTAGACTGATGTATTATGCAGCAAGAGATTACTAATACAGTTACTGACACATTGACTGTATCCATTCATCCATCCATCCACCTACTTCCTCATTCATGCATTCATTCATTCATTCATTCATTCATTCAACAAATATTGATTTCTTGACAATGATTTAATAGCTAACACTTCTGCACCGTGTACAGTTTTATTCTAAGCATGTTTCTTGTATTAACTTACTTAGTATTGCCACTTTGCAGATGAGACTCGCTCCCTGAAAGGTTGAGTCACTTGCCTACAGTCCCATGGCCTGTAAGCGGTAGATCCCAGTTTCAACTCAGAGCCCATAGTGATCACTGCTGCACTAGGTGCTTCTCTCCCCACTGCCCTGGCTTGTCTTCAGAGAGATATCTACCATGGCACCTGTGGGTTCACCTGCTTCCACATCTGTTGCCCTGCAAGGTTCCTCCAGAGTTGAGACTGTATCTTTTCTGTGTGGTGCTGGGCCCAGAGCAGGACCTCAACAGATGTGTGTTGACTGACTGACTGAGCAACTGGAGGGAAGATGGATGCAGCATGCCCTGGCAATGCAAGCCCAGGGGACCCTGAAGAGCACTAGCAGGGCCCTCTGCTGTGGACAGGGCAGGCCATCCTAGAACCTGCTCTCCCTGTGCCCAATCAGGGCTCGGAGCACAGAGAGCTCCAGAATAAGAACAACCACTCCCCTGCTCCGTGGCCCAGAGCCGCCGACTGAGGTTGGGGATGAGCTCTGTTTACCTTGGAAAGCCCAACCTCTTTTGTAACACTCACTCATTGTTGCTGGGAGCCCAAAAATACTTTTATTAATGGAAAAACAGGGATGGCTCCACAAAGAAATATTTTGACAAGCCCAGAGGAGCCAGCAGGAGGGTTCAGAGCATATCCTCAGGAAGCTTGGGTTTCTTATCTTCCAGGGAGCCCACGGCGGGGGAAAGTGCAGCACGCTTCTCCTGGCAGAGCAACCGCCCCGTTTCCATGTGGGGCTCCCAGGCACGGCTTCCTGGGCTGGACTGTGCTGAGGTGGCTTTCTGCAACATGGCCTAATACCAGCTTATGTCCCACTCTGGATACAGCTCCCCAGGGCCCGTTGGCTTTATTCCTGGGTCACTGCACCATCCACGTGTTCTCCCTCATGGCCTGTTTCCTCTGAGTACAAATGAAGGCTTGGAGCCCCTTAGACATATTTCTGGGCTTGCTGTGGTCCCAGGCATCCACAGAGCCTAAGGTTCTTAGTATGTGCCAGGTGCTATTTTAAGCACCATTCCATGTGCTAACTCATTTAATCCTCACAATAGCTCTCCAATGGGTAATATTACTTTCATTTTGTCCACGAGAAATCCCAGAAACAGAGAAGTTAAGTAACCTGCCAAAGGCCACCCAGCTAGGGAGAAGCAGAACTGGGATCTGAACAGAGACCAGCTGGCCCTGGAGCCCAACATTTTTTTTTTTTTTTTTTTGAGATGGAGTCTTGCTCTGTCCCCCAGGCTGGAGTGCAATGGCACAGTCTAGGCTCACCACAACCTCTGCCTTCCGGGTTCAAGTGATTCTCCTGCCTCAGCCTCCCTAGTAGCTGGAATTACAGACGCCTGCCACCACACTTGGCTGATTTTTGTATTTTTAGTAGAGATGGGGTTTCACCATGTTGGCCAGGCTGGTCTCAAGCCCCTGACCTCAAGATCTGCCCGCCTCGGCCTCCCAAAGTGCTGGGATTACAGGCGTGAGCCACTGTGCCCGGCCGAGCCTGACTCTTAACTTCAGCTATGGCCATCTTTCTAAAGTGCGTATCTGATCGTGTCACTCAGAGTTTCCATATTCGGTGGTTCTTCATTACTCTTAAAATCCATATTGGTTAGGGCACAGGTTTAGCTGTTGTACTAAAGATCCCTAGATAGCAATGGCTTAAATAAGTTAGATATTTATTTCTCCTTCAAGAAGAATGTGGTTGGATATCTAGGGTTGCTATGGAGGCTCCCTGGTCTTTAGGGACCTGAACTCCTTCTATCTGTCAGCTCTGTCTCCCTTAACACAGCTTCTACCTCATGGCCCATGATGGCTGCTCAAGTTCTTACCATCGAATCCCTATTTTAGCAGGAAGGAGAGAAGGGAAAGTGGAGAATATGTCCCACCTCTTTAAAGGTTTGATTTTCAGCTCTTCCACTGTGTGGCCTAGGGCAAGTCATTTGGCCTCTTTTGTCATCTGTGAAAAGGGGAAATATTTGAACTTTCAAAGGCTAGGAGGATTAGACAAGTTAATACATGTTGATATGGTTTGGCTGTGTCCCCACCCAAATCTCACCTTGAATTGTAGTTTCCATAATCCCCACGTGTCATGGGAGGGATCCAGTGGGAGGTAATTGAATCATGGAAGTGGTTACCCTCATGCTGTTCTCGTGATAGTGAGTTCTCACGAGATCTGATGGTTTTACAAGGGGCTTTTCCCCCTTTTCCTCGGTACTTCTCCTTGCTGCTGCCATATGAAGAAGGACATGTTTGCTTCCCCTGCTGCCATGATTGTAAGTTTCTTGAGGCCTCCCAGCCACGTGAAACTGTGAGGTCAATTAAACCTCTTTCCTTTATAAATTACCCAGGCTTGGGTATGTCTTTATTAGCAGCATAAAAACAGACTAATACACATGTCAAGCACTTGGAATAGGACAAAGTGCAATGTGAATACTCAATAAATTTAGTGACTATGATTATGGATTGATCCTGTTTAGATGTCACTGCTCTTGAAGGCCTACCCTAGCACCCCAACATGACCAGGTTTTGCGCCCTCCCACGTTTCCCAGCTCCCAAGCCTCCTCCATCCTTGCACTTGCCCACTGTTTTGTACTGTCGACCTCTCTCACCCCGACTGCATGAACTCCCTGAAGACATTAATTTCTGTCTTGTTTTCTCTCTGTATCCTCAGCATCAAGTTCAGGGCCACATGGCAGGTGCCCAGAAAACTTGTCAAATGCATGAAAAAAATGAATATTTCTGGTGACGGCAGGATCCCTATTTTACAGGATACTGCCTCAGGGCCTTTGCACGTGCTATTCTCGCAGCTTGCAATGCATTTTCCCAGCTGTCTGCATGGCCAGCTCCCTTAAGCCATTCAGTTCTCCTCAGTGTCACCTCTTCTCTGAAGCCTTCCAGACCACCCTGACTAAAATGGGCTCCTTTCCCCAGCCCTCCATAGCTTCCTGCTCTCCTTTATGTGTTTTTCTTGGCACATGACACCACTCAACTGCGTTGTCTGTATTTGTGTGTTTCCTCTCAGTCTCCCTGCTAGACTGGAAGCCTTATAGGGCAGCACCTGCATCTGTTTTGCTCACAGCTGCATCCCAAGTGCTTAGAATATTTTAGGTACATGACAATGTCTATTGAATGAATACACAAAGGAAGAAGATAGCCCATCTGATTTTTTTTTTAATATAAGAAAGAAAGTCTAGCTATAGGTACTTCAGTCCTTTCCTTTCACAGGAGAGATGCTTGATATTTCAAGGTTCACTCTCAAAAAACTGCAAAGGAGATACCACCCCCCTTCTTCTACCCACAGAGGGAGAAACACAAGCCAAGCTGATCGCAGCCTCTAGGGCCAGAAGCCAATTCCCTCTCACTCCACGTCAGCTCTCCAGCTTCTAGGAAAATCTTCTCCATCTCTGAGGGCTGGGGCGTTCCTAGGGCTGCCACTGGCCACTGTCACATCTCAGTTCAGCAGCTGGGAGCAGCGAGGGAGCCCCGTGGATGGGCAGGCTGTCCCTGGAAACTTGCTGTCAGCAGTCCTGTGAGCTGCCGAGGAACATCGGGGTTCTCTCCAAATGCCTCAGAAACCTCCCTGTTGGGTTACATTCTGTCTTGGGGGACCCTGGGATTACCACAGTTCTTTGCAGCAGCCAGCAACTGATTGGGAGGTAGCAAGATTCAGCACTTCTGAGTTGGAAAAAGCGGCGCCGGGTATTATTTTGGGAACAGTCAGTCATGAGAACCTCCAAGAGCTGATCAGGGAGGCTATTAAAAGCAAGACAATGTATTTTGAAACGAACCAGGCCGGGGAGACACCTCACTCCCTGCCACAACCATGGAACTGGGAGTTCTTTCCGGATGAGGTGAACCTTTCCATCGCTAGGAGATGGGGAAGGCCTCCCCAGCTGCCAGCCACCGCCCCGTTCCTTCTCCTCTGCCAACCCCAGCTGAGCACCTCACCCACCTCCTCGGCCACGTGACGGAGTGAGGGTTCTCCCCAGCGGGCTGAGCAGGTGGCCAGACCATCATGGTTGTGCCTGTCGTTCATTCATTCACCAAACATAGACAGGACCTAGGAGTCTGGCTCTGGAGCTAGGCTGCCACTCTCCACATTCACACTCGGTCGCTTACTATTTGCTGACCTTGGGCCTCTGTGCCTCAGTTTCCCCCGCCCCTCCTGCAAAATGGGGATAATAGTGGCCTTCATCTTAGAGAGTTGTTGTGCGACCCAACAGACAGAGTTAGTCCCTGTGTCTGTCACAGATGCTAGATAGGATAATTGACTGAGTACCACCCGTTCCAGACACCATGCCAAGTCCCGAGTAAGACAGACATGCCCCTATTTTCCTAGTCTAGTGGGGAGATGAGTCATAACCAAGTAAACAAACAGATGAGACAATTTCATATTGTGTTATTCACTTAACAAACATTTTTGAGGTCCGACCGTATGCCAGGCATCATTCTAGGTGCTGAGGACACAGCAGGGATTAAAACAAAGTTCCTGCCTTCTTAGAGTTGATATTTTAGTTGGGAGGCAAAGGAGACATAGAATACACAAATGAATATGTAATTTATTTGTGGTAAGTGATAAATGCTATAAAAATATGACAGGGCGTTGGGACTGAGATTTGTGGGGTGGGGTTGAACTTCAGGGCAGAGGAACCTATTTCAGAGGTGAGGGTCATGGAAGAATGCATTGACAGGATGGCATTTAAACTGAGGCTGGGAAGATGGAAGAAGCCAGCCATAGACATCTAGGGACAAAGGGTCCCAGGCCAAAGGGAAGGAAGCACAAAAGCCAGCAAGTGTCTACTCATGGAGAGTAGATGGGAGACCAGACAGGTGGGAAGGGCCGGACCTCAAAGGCCATTGCATTCGTTTTCTGTTGCTTCCCCATGAACATCGTGGCTTAAACAAGCAAGTACTTATCATCTCAGAGTTTCTGTGGCTCAGGAACAAATTAGTTGGGTGGTTCAGGGTTTTTCCTGAGTCAAGCCATTGGCTGTGGCTGCAGTCATCTGAAGGGTTGACTGAGATGCTGGCTGTGGGCAGGAGGCCTCAGTTTCTTACTACATGGGCCTCTCCAAAGGGCTGCCTATGTGTCCTCACAACACAGCAGCCAGCTTCCCCCAAGGTGGGTGATCCAAGACAGCAGTGCAGAAGTCACACACTTTTTATGACCTAGACTTGGAAGTCACACATCTCATTTCTGCAGTAGCCTTGTGTTGCCCATTTAGGAGGGGGTGGCCCAGGAGCAGGAACACCAAGGTGGGTGCCACTAGGACCTTCTAGAGGCTGGCTACATCAGCCTTGGTGAGGAATTGAATTTTATTCTAAGAGGGATGGGGCACTTCTGAAATGGCATATTTGGTTGAGCTGGGTGATAAAGCATGACAGATATTTGTAGTGGCAAGATGATAGTAACTGTAGCTACGGTTATTGAACACCTACTGTGTACTGAGCACTGTGCTTAGTGCTTCATTAGATACGTTGGCCTCTCAGATGCTCATGTCTCCCTGTATTAGTCTGTTTTCATGCTGCTGATAAAGACATACCCAAGACTGGGCAATGTACAAAAGAAAGAGGTTTAATTGGACTTACAGTTCCATGTGGCTGGGGAAGCCTCATAATCATGGTGGAAGGCAAGGAGGAGCAAGTCACGTCTTACATGGATGGCAGTGGGCAAAGAGAGAGATTGGGCAGGAAAACTCCTCCTTATAATACTGTCAGATCTCATGACATTTATTCATTATCATGAGAACAGCACGGGAAAGACCTGCCCCCTTGGTTCAATTATCTCCCACCAGGTCTCTCCCACAACACGTAGGAAATCAAGATGAGACTTGGGTGGGGACACAGCCAAACCATATCACTCTGTAAGAAGTAGATGTAGCTCCATTTCATAGATGAAGAAGCTGAGACTTCTCCCTAAGAAATGTTATCCAAGGCGAGACTGGGAGGCCACTAGAATTACCCAAGCACAGAGAGGAGCTTGAGGGTGGGAGGAGGGAGAGAACAGCCTGGTAGAAAGCCTGGAAGCGAGGAAGAACAGGGAGAATTCGTGGGGGGTGGGGTGCTGAGTGTTTCAGTAGGCAGGGGTGTGGAGTTGAAGGGTGTAGGAGGTGAATGGTGGTGAGACTGGAGAAGGTGGGTGAGATTTTATAGGTCATTGGTCACATAAGGGATTTTGAACTTTACCCACAAGGTAATTGTGATTCAGTGGAGGATGACATGGTCACATGTCCCCTTTAGATTCTAAAGCTGAGAAAATATCACATTGGTTGTGCAGGAAAGAATAGACCTCAGGGAAGGAACAGGAGAGAAGCGGAGGCGAAGAGGCCGAAGAGTCACCAGGAGAGAGTCACCAGGAGAGAGGGGTCCTGGCAATGCTGGTATTGTGGAGGGGAAGAGAAGTGACCTACCTAGAATAACAATGGACATTTATAGAGCAGTTGCTATGTGGTAGGCATTAACTCATTAAACCCTCCCAACAATCTTAGGATGATCATTTTATAGAGGAGGCAACTGCAGCACAGAGAGGTTGTGCAACTTTCCCAAGGTTGCACAGCCGGTAAGTGGCAGAGATTGGAACCTCAGCCACTTGGCTCTCAAGTGTTTTCTCAATTGCTCTGAGAAACTGGCCTCTCAAGCTGTCTAACCCAGGGCTGCCCAAGAGAACTTTCCACGGTGATGGAAATGTTCTGTTCTGTGTTGTCCAATTTAGTAGCCACCAGCCACGTGTGCTTTTGAGCACTTGACATACGGCTTGTGCAACTGAAGAACTGACACATTTTATTTAATTGTTAATTATTTAACATTTCATTTTATTTTTATTTTTAAATTTTTTGAGACAGAGTCTCACTCTGTCACTCATGTTGGAGTGCAGTGACGCAATCTCGGCTCACTGCAACCTCCGCCTCCCAGGTTCAAGTGATTCTCCTGCCTCAGTCATCCAAGTAGCTGGGATTACAGGTGCCCACCACCATGCCCTGCTAATTGTTGTATTTTTGGTAGTGACGGGGTTTCACTTTGTTGGCCAGTCTGGTCTCGAACTCCTGAACTCAATTGATCCTCCTGGCTCAGCCTCCCAAAGTGCTGGGATTACAGGTGTGAGTCATCACATCCTGCAATTATTTAAAATTTTAATGGCCAGGAGTGAATTTGAGAGATTTTTCTGAGGGAAGATGTTCAGAACTGGGAGATCTATCTGTAAGATGTGGCAATGAAAGGGGAGGACGTTCAGGAATGGCAACCACCAGGTTCCCGGCTGAGGCAGCTGGGAAGGTGGAGACCCCTGGTCAGAGCTCACCAGGCTGCACTGAGCACCCTCCGTGAATACCTCCAGCATTTCCAGCCCATGTTCCTGTTGCTGCTGTTGATCACTCCTGCTCGTTCGGCCTTGTGGTGCCCTTGTCAACCAAGTAGAAGGCAAGGACTATGACTTCTAATTGTGTCCTCACCCCATCCCCACCACTTAGCCTGAGCCATGCCCATGGAATAAGCCTGGCAAAGAGATATTTGATAGGGAGCTTCTCAGAGCAATTGAGAAAACACCCGAGAGCCAGGTGGCTGGGGTTCCAATCCCACCTCTGCCACTTACTGGCTGTGCAACCTTAGGAAAGCTGCACAACCTCTCTGTGCTGCAGTTTTCTCCTCTGGAAAATGATCATCATGAAGTTGTCGGCAGGATTTAACAAGTTAATGCCTACCACATGGCAATTGCTCTATAAATGTTCATTGTTATTCTAGGTAGGTCAATAAACCTTTCAGACACCTGCGTTGGTCCTACCTTCGATGTTTGAGACATGTAGAAATCTAGAACAATTCTCAACTGCCATCTACATTTCAGCCAGGAAGGGGTTGACAGTCAAGGGGACCGATTGGCACAGAGATGACACTTGAGCGATGCAGAGAAGGGCCCTCACCTAAGCTGCCCTAGTCCTTTTAAATAACCCTGGTGTTGAATCAGTTGTTTGGGGCAGCATCACTTAAGTGGTGTCTCAGCAGAAATACCTGTGTTTCTGATTTATGAGGCTGTCAGAGGGAAGAGAATCTAATAAAAGGTTTCCCCGGTGATTCAAGGTCTCCCCCAACCCACATGTCTCTGCAGCCTCCCTGGACCATTCCCCCTACGGCCACCTGGACGCCTTCTATTTGCTTTGATTCGGTTTCTCTTTTGCTTTTTCCTTACTTGCTGGTGCATTCCCACCCCAGCTGAGAGCCTCTATTTTGGGGAGTTTTCGTGGATAATTTAGTGGGCGGAAGCTCCCCACCCACCCCCCTTGGAGGATCCCTTAAAAAAGGGAGAGTGCTCGAGAGAAGTGAAAAACAGTGGGTGGTTCAGTTCAAAAGGACAAAATATTTCTTGCCCTGGCACTGGGAGAGGAAAGAAATTGTCTGAGGAACCAAAGAACGGCTAAACTAAGAAGCCGAAAAGCTGCAGCCCAGAAGGGCAAATTAGGTGACTCAGCTGCAACTGCCCCGGCTCCAGCCCTTGTAGTATAAATGTGCTTTAAAAGGGAAAAACGCTTAACCGTGACAAAGAGTGGGCTCCATAAAAATGTGGCTAATGCTGACTCTGTTGAGTTCCAAAAGACATCCCCCGCTCAGCAGCTCTGCGCACCTGTGGAGTTGGGGAATCGCCTCAGAGGCCTGAGTTGGGTGGGACTGAGTCTAAATTTATCCCTGATAATGAGTCCGCCAGAGGAGGGCCCAGCAAGCTTGTTTCCTTTCTCGCTTCTGGCCTCTAAAACCTCGGCACCAAGGGAGGGTTCTGGGAGGCAGGGGATACGGTGCCAAGAACACAGGCTTTGTCGCCAAACAGAGCTGGGTTCAACTCTGGGCCGTCCATTTACTGGCTGTGTGCACATCAACTCGTAGAGCCTCAGTTTGCTCATCTGTAAATGGGGCTTACAGCATCCAGCTCAACGGAAGGGTGAAAGGAAACAGACCTTGCCGAGCTTGTCTGGTGCTCTGGACATGGCAGTTGTAGGGAGGCCTGGAGAGGAAGGGAATGAATGCCGAGTCCAATAATCCTATTCCTGGTTTAATCACTACTCATTCCTTGACTGTGGGAAGGTTTTCTTTTTAAAAAAATACTTTTAGGATTTGTTATATACTTTAGTGTTCTTAGCACTTCAATGAAAGAAAGTCATTGAATCCTTACGGCAAGTGTTTAGGAGGGTACTCCTAGTGCCCCATTTTACAGACTGGGGTAAGTGATGCCACATGGCAAAGCCAAGCATCTGACTATAGAGCTTGAGTTTTAAATGGCCTCTCAGGTTGTCTAACCCACTACTGCCCAAGAGGACATTCTACGGTGATGGAAATGTTCTGTTCTGTGCTGTCCAATTTGGTAGCCACCAGCCACATGTGGGCTTTTGAGCATTTGACATATGGCTTGTGCAACTGAAGAACTGACACCTACATTTTATTTGTTAATTATTTAACATTTTAATAGCCACATGTGGCTAGTGGCTGCCATATTGGATGGCACAGGGCTAACCCCTTTCATCTTTAGTCTGTTACTTTGCAGTGGGATTGTAAGTGGGGATTTACAGATGACTGTAGCTCAGGGCCCGGCATCTAGTAGGTACTGAGTGAGGGGCTGCTGTTCGTAGTGTTACTAAGTGTAGTAACTGTCTGCAGAATATAATGGTTAGCAGGCTTCTTTGGTGTCTGGATAGTGACAAAAGGAAGTTGAGTTTCATTCATGCCTGGGATGACCAACCTGTCCCAAGTTGCTTGGAACCTTCTCAGCTTTAAAACTGAAAGTCTTACATTCTAGGAGCCCCCTCAATCCCAGGCAAACCAGGACGCTTGGTCTCCCTGTTCTTGCTTCAGATGGTTGGAGAAAGAGTCTTCTCTTTCTTTTGGGAAATTTCTGGTTGGGAATGAGTCTTCCTCAATAGGCTCCACTGAAAATCCTCTCTATGCCCTTAAAGGCTGCACCCCAGAATTTGCCAAGTAAATCAACAGGCAAGCCACCTGCCTTCTATGTGCCTCAGTTTCCCTTTCGGAAAGTGGGGGAGAGGATCCCCTCCTTGCAGGGTGGTTGCAAGAAATTTGGTGGCGCCATGACTTTTGAGTTACTCGAGAGTCAATGAGACTTCCTTACCTTGAATTCCTTGGCACACAGTAGGTGGACAGATAATGGCTGCTCTCTGGGGGAACAGCATTACTTAGACTGTCCTGCGGGAGGCCACCCTGGTTGAGGCAGGCTTGAAGAGAGTCCCCTGGGCGGGGCTGGGGGTGGGGCTTTCTCAGGCCCAGTTCCAGCTGGTCTCTATGGGCCAGCATCTGTCTCCAGCAGGAGTAGTTATGTCTGCGAGCTGCCCAGTGAGGCTATTGTGGGCCAGTGCTGGAAAACAGAGTGGTCCCACGGATAGAGCCAGCTGCTTCTCAATGCCTCTTTAAGTTCAAGTCTCTCTGTGAGAGCATGCAGGGGGGGTGTGTGTATGTGATGAGTCACCAGCCTTGGTTGCTATCCACAATTTTATCAGAGCTCACAACAGTATCTGAAGTCCATTTTCAAAGCCAGCTTTATCTTTGGGCTCAGAATTTCCCACCCTGCAGGCAGGTGAAGACGCAGACCTAGTCCAAGTCCAGAAAAGGCATCTTGACCGCTGCGCCTCTCCCTCTCCCCCTCCCCACGGACCTTCTGGGGGTCTCGTGGCCTATTACTGTGAACCATGCGTGGCATCGCACGGACTTTCTTCTGGACACTGTGCAAAGTTCATGATATCCTTTCTTTTATTTTCCTGTTTATTCAGAGCATGTGTAAACACATGGGTTGCTTGGTTTCAGCTTCTCTTTGGCCATTTCATTATTTCTGGAGCCTCTGAGCATCACTGGAAACCTTGGATTTTCTAAATGAATCTAAAAATAAACTCTTTGAAAAAAAATTCTCGAAGTTGGAGAGTTGACACGAGGCACCGTTATTTATTTCTTTTCCTTCCTCCTCCTTCTCCTCTTCCTCCTCCCCACCATCCCTGAACACACAAAAATCTGGGCAGCCAGAGGCCGTGAGGGACTGGGAAGGGCCCCTGGGCGAACGTCCAGGAGCTTGGACAACCTGGGGTGTTGGTTTGAACCCTGGGCAGCTTTCTCCAAGAGGCGCCCGCTTGGCAAATGGGGGGCTTGGGAGTCTCGGGCTTGATTTATGAAAAGCTGCCATGGGCCAGGGAAGGCGGTGGCTGGGGCACTCCTTGCAAACAGCCTCCTGGAGCTCCTGCAGGGCTGACTTGGACACTCGCACACCCCCACCCCCTTCTTCTCGCCGTCGCCCGCTTCGCTCCCTCTCCCAGACTTTTCTCCCGAACAATCAGGGACTTGTGCTGGCGGCCGAAGGAGCCACGGAGCTGGCTGGCCGCGGAGGAGGCGACGTCATGGATTCCTGAGTGTGAAGTTTGCAGGAAAGCCCTTAGTTTTGGAGATGGACGGGATCCAGTGGTTTCCATGGCGCTGGATAAACAGGAGGAAACAGTGAGGGAATCCCGTTATTTTACTGCATTGAAAGCCTATAAACACGGAGCGCGGGGAAGGAAGTCGCGTTGCCTCTGGAGTAAGCCCGATCGCGGAGCCGCGCCGACTCCGCTGAGCCGGGAGCCGGGAGGCGCGCAGCTCCCGGGTCGCTCCGAGGCTCCTCGACAAGGGCTGCCCCGCGGGCAAGCGGTAGAGAAGACGGCGCCCCCTCGGCTGCTGGTCGATACAAACAGACCCCCCTTTCCAAACACGCGCCAAGTCCCCGTCCCCTCCAGATGCAGAGAGAGGCTGCGTTCAGACTGGGGCACTGCCATCCCCTCCGCATCATGGGGTCTGTGGACCAAGGTAACTGACTCTCGATCCCTTCCAGCCTTTTCCGCTCGCTCCTCCCGGTCCTTTCCTGCTGCTCCCGTCCCGGGCAGCACTTTCAGCTCCGGGCAGAGGTCGGCGCGGGAGGCCTGGGGACCCCGCTCGCCCTGGGCGCACAGGTAGCGTGGCCCGCGGAGGGGCGCCCGCGCCCCGGCCAGGGAAGGGACACTTGGGAAGGCGACTTTGGACAACTTTGCGCGGGGGCAGGGAAGTGTCCCGGGCCGGGATTCCCTAGGCCAGTCTGTCGGGAGGATTTTCCCCTCCACGGGACACCGGGAGAGATTCTCGCTACTAACCGCTGGCTGTTTAACCGTTTCAGCACTCGGCTTTTGACAGCAAATGCCATAACGCTGCAGTATTATTATTATTATTATTACTTTTTTTTTTCTTTTAAGAGAACAGGCTTGGCATTTTACTATACAGCAAGTATAGTAAGGAAGACTTTGCTTTCTAACAGTGACAGCAGCAGCGGATGCTCTGGGACATTTAAACCATTTTCTTCCCCTTTTTTGATGTGCCTGCTGGATAGAGTCCTCCAGCTACTCCTTTAAAGTGCAATGTACCATCAGTTTGTTTGGGGATCTGATTACACTGTACTTTCCCTGTTTCTGCTTCTTTCCCCCTTCTCTTGGATTTAGTCCTGGTATCACACCACTTGGATCTTGTGGGAGGGGGTTGACTATAAGGAGCATAAGATATGAAAGTGTCCCATCTGGTCGGGATTGCGGAGGGACGTTGGCTCCACAATAATGAATCGGTCTTTAAAAGTGGAAATGGGCAAAGCGTTGTGTTTTTCAGAGGGGAGCACTGCGTTGGGGGCTGCGCGGCCTGGCTGCCAAGTGGGAAGGGCTTTGAAAGTTAAGTGAAATAAATTCGCGGAGGAGGAGTTAGCCTCGTGTCATAAAATCAGAGTTGAATGTAGGTTTTGTGCTTTGCGTGGCTGATTAAAGTTCGGGGGGTGGGGGAGAAGAAATGACAATTTCAGTAAATAAACCTGAGAGGCCCTTTCTTTCTTTCTTTCTTTCTTTCTTTCTTTCTTTCTTTCTTTCTTTCTTTCTTTCTTTCTTTCTTTCTTTCTTTTTCTTTCTTTCTTTCTTTCTTTCTTTCTTTCTTTCTTTCTTTCTTTCTTTCTTTCTTTCTTTCTTTCTTTCTTTCTTTCTTTCTTTCTTTCTTTCTTTCTTTCTTTCTTTCTTTCTTTCTTTCTTTCTTTTCTTTCTTTCTTTCTTTCTTTTTCTTTCTTTCTTTCTTTCTTTCTTTCTTTCTTTCTTTCTTTCTTTCTTCTTTCTTAACTAGATTGAAGCCAAATGCCTTGGGTTAGGTAAACGGTGTGCTTTGCCACAGCAGACCTCAATGACACGTATTTTTAGCTGAGCTGCGCTTTTGAAAGCAAGACCCGGCCAGGACTTTGAACCTTTGAACGGGTACCGGTTTATCCTGTCCTCTGCTAGTGGTCAAGCCTATGACATAATGGCAAAAAAATTTTTACTGATATCGCATCATCTGAAAAGCAATGCTCTCAGACAGATGACAGATATATTAAGGGCGGGAAAGGGTTTTTACTGTCACAAATACTGAAACCGGGTGTTTGATGTTCTGATGATGGGGGTGGAGGTCAGCCTAATGCCAAATTTAGCTCTATTTGGAAAGAGAGAGAGAGAAAGAACTTGGATGAGAAACTGGGCTTCTGTTTTACTGTGTGATCTAACACAAGCCTCGAATTTTATGGAGGCTGCTAACTCTGTGCCCCAGGTGTGTGAACTAGTTCTGCGAAGGTTTCAAAGTGTGTGTATTTTGTGTGTGCATGTTCAATAGCTATCCTCCCCAGCCCATGTTCATGCATGCATGGATTGTGGGTGTGTGCACGCCGGTGTGTGCACGCCAGTGTGTGTGTGTGTGTACATGTGGGAGACAAGGGCACCAGATTGTTCCAGGCAAACCACACTTGGTCTGCCAAGGCAATGGGCACATAGAATGCAATTCCAGGCATCAGAGACAGTTGACTTGACACAGGCTGATCCAAATGCTCCCACTATGCCCTGCACAGTGGTCTCTTGAGGGACAGCCCAATCCCCCCTTAGACTCAGACACAGACAACAGTGGGCATGCAGATGGGTGGGGTCATTAAATGGAGAAGAGAAATATTTGCATTTAAAAAAATTCCAAACTTTCTGCACAGAAAGCAGCATTGGTCCTGCGAAAAACTGAAGATCTGAAAGAGGTGTGCTCTGTTTTATCTGAAGTGAGATGATGGAAACTATTTCAGGAATAAACAAACCCAGGGTGAGCTTTGTTCTCTCCCAAACCCAGACTCCCTGCCTTCTGCTTGCATTAGAATTTCTGCTTGGCCACATCACAACTGTGTGATCTTGGGCAAGTGACTGAACTTCTCTGTGCCACACTTTTCTCATCTGTAAAATAGAGCCAATAATTATGCCTCTCTTTCAGGGTTGTTATGAGACTCAATGAGGTAAAACAGATAAGGCACGAAAATGGTGTCTTGCTCATAGTCAATGCTCCATAAACATTCGCTGCAAATCCTGTCATATTAAAAACGCAGAACAATAACTGATGCTGTGGAGAAACTGGATTTGACAGTAAACATTCTTTGAAGAGATGCAGTACTTTCTGCTTTCCAAAGTACTTTTAAACTTACTGGAACTTTACAATGACACAGATAGGGTTAAGATCTTGGCTTGTGAAGCCTCAATTTTCTCATTTGCAAAAAAGGAATAATGATAGTATCAACTTCATCGGATTGTCGAGAGCATTGTATGAAATGATGCATGTAAAACACTCAGCTCTGTGCTTAGCATGCAGTACACACACACCGAATGGTGTTGTCTGACAGTTGACGATGGTGAGACCCAGCTTTGCCCAAGGTCACATAGCAGATAAGGAGCACAGTGCCTGGCACACAGTGAGTGCTCAATTCCTGCCCTAGATGGTGACAGCAAACATAAATTGAGCACTGACTGGAGTAGGACAAGGGGCTAAGTGCTCTTCAAGCATTAAGCCTTTTAATTGTTATAGCACTGTAGATGATAAGTACTGCAATCATGGTATCCTTCCTGGAGGAGGGGTGGGGCACAGAGATGTGTGGCAATGGGCCAAGTGTTACCCAAGAAGAAAGTGGTAGGGCCCTAATTTGAACCCAGGCTCTTGACCTGCTCTGCTGTCTCTGAAACTCACTAACATCATAATTTTTTTTTACCATTTGACAGATGAGGGGACCGAGGTGGGACCAGATCCTGGCTCTGGGATCTTTCCCCAATACCACGTTGTTCCCTGACATATGCTGGAAGGGAAAGAGACATATGGGGGGATGTGGAGGGTATAAGTCTTATTGCTAGAGATGGGGAAACTGAGGCAGCAGCTGATTTGTGCGTTAGTGAGGGCTCCTTGGTTGATTTCCCTCAGGGAAATAAAAGCACGAGACTCCCACTCTTAGTAGAAGAAAGTCCCCAGCCAGCCAGTGTGGCAGCTCCAAAGCCCACGCGGCTTTCTGTACTGACAGCGCCTCCCAGGCACCCCTCCTCCTGGCTAGTCTTTCCCTTGCTACCCATATGGCCCTTCATCCAGGAAGCCCCTCCAGCTTGCAAGCCTCTCTTCTCAGACTCCAGAGAGAATCACAAGTTCACCAGACACTCCCCTGACTAGCTTTATTAAGAACTTTCTTTGGCTTGATTACAAGCCCCCTGATGACAGGGATCGGGTCCCCTATTTCTGTGAGTCTCCACTGGCACCCAGGTAACATTGCTGCTATCCAAGAGGTTAACAGCTTGAGGTCTGAATCAGAGGTTTGAATCTTGGCCACTTGTGTATGTTACTTCAGTTGTGCCTCAGTTTCCCCATGTTATGAGTGATATTAATATTACCCAGAATAATATTTAATAAATGTAATAACCGGGTATAAACCAATCAGAACCATAGGAGCAGGGTCCCTAGACACTTCTCTGCTGGGCCAGGTTTTAACTATTTATTTGCTGAATTTTGGGGAGGGTCCCAGGCAGTAGAAGTCTTTGGAGGGTGGTAGGAAGCAGGGCAAACAGCAAATAATCTATGGAAGTTCTCAGTCCTTTAATAAACAGTATAATCCTCAAGGTACCCATTCAAAAAATAATTGCTGTCATTACTATTGTATAATTTATTATTTCATCATTTACCTCAGCCCCCCCAAAAAAACCCCAATGTCTAAATCCAATTACTAAATACTTTCTCACGGTTTTCTCGTTGGATAGCTCACACTTAATATGTAAATGACTGATTATTTAGACTTGCTGACTGGAAGAAGCCAGTCAAGTTTCTATTTTTTTATTTTTGAGATAGGGTCTCACTCTGTTGCCCAGGATGGAGTGCAGTGGTGTGATCACGGCTCACTGTATCCTTGACCTCCCAGGCTCAAGCAATCTTCCCACCTCAGCCTACTGGGTAGCTGGGACTGGAGGTGTGCCCCGCCGTACTTGGCTAACTTTTTAAATTGTTTGTAGAGATGGGATCTTGCTGTGATTCCCAGGCTGGTCTTGAATTCCTGGGCTCAAGTAATACTCCCACCTTGGCCTCCCAAAGTGCTGAGTTTACAGGCATGAGCCACCGTGGCCAGCCAGGTTCCTGTTTTTGTTCCTTTGCTAAAACAGTAATTTGAGAATCTCTGACTGCCCAGCCTGGATGGGAGGCCTCCCCTGGGCTCTGCTGGCCTCTGTCCTGTGCTGCCTGCATCCTGGTACTAATCACACTGATGGTAATTGTCTATTTGTCCGTGTCCTCCAACAGATTTGAACTCCAGCAACCAGAAACCACACCTGCCTTGGTCACCACTGTACCCTCAGTGCTAGGAGAATGCCTAGCACTTAGTAGGTGCTCAGTAATTCTTTTGGTTAAATGGATGGATGAATGAATAAGTTATGAATGAGTGCAGCACAGGAGAAGTTCTGTGGCTTGTTAAGACCATAGCATGAAGGCCCGCACTCTCATTGTGTCTCAGTGTCTTCTGCTTCCTTTTAACAATGATAGCGACCTTTTGACCACCACATTTTCCCAGCCGGAGCCGGTGACCTCAGTAGGATTTCTCCTGGGCCATCCAACAGGTACTCACATTCCTCTTGTTGTCTGGAATAAATAAGCCCCCAGTAAGAGCAGCAAGCCACAAACGACAATGACAATGACAGCAGCCACCACTCACTGAGTGTCAACCGTGTGTCAGGCACCATGCCAAGGGCTTTCATGTGCCACCTCAAGCATCCTCTCTCCAGTCCTCCCCATTTTGCACAGGGAGATAGAGTCACTCACCAGGGTCACAGCCCTAGCGAGTGGTGGAGCTAGGATTCAACCCTACACCCCGGTTGCTCCCTGACTGTAATGCTGAATAATAATAACAATAGGGTGATCATCTTTTCCCTATTGGACATGTACCCTAAGGCCAGCCACTTTACAGATATTATTTAATTGGATTTTCACACACACCCAAAAAACCCTGAGAGGTTGGTATAGAATAGGACCCTCCTTTTAGAGAACACGGGGAGTGGTCAAGGCATTTTGTGGGGCAGCCCTAGGCCCGGCTGATGCCAAAAGCTTGGCTTTTAAGGGCTCCATAGGTCCAGTCTTTACTGCTTCTTGCAGCAGGACTATTCAGCCAAGACGAGCTGGAGAGGAAGGCCCCAGCCCCCTAAAGGAGCCAGCCCGCCACAAAGTCTGGAGTCACAGGAGTCTCTTCCCTTCCTGCTTGACTTTCTGCACCGTGCAATGACTCCTAGCAGCCCCCATCCCCTCCCTCTGGCTCTCTATCACAATGGACTATCCAGGGCTCCTTTTCTCAGAGCTTCTCTGGGTGACTGAAGCCCAGCTGGGTGTTTCTTTCCCCTGACACTCCAGGGCTCTGACCTCCAGTAAAATTGCTGCTTTCCATGCCAGCCTTTGCCTGTGCTATCACTCCTCCTCGCAGGCACTCTTGGTCCTTCTCTTTGGCTGTGCTCGAGCGAGGCTTCCTATCTGGGTTTCTCTCCTTTCCTTCACATCTTTCTTGAAGGCCCAGCCCAATTTCCATCTCCTCTTAGATGCCCCCTCGATCATTTAATGTATCTTCATCAATATTTTTAGGGATCTACCGTGTGCCGGGTACTTTCCAAGATGCTGGGGATTCAGCGGTGAATGAGGCAGATACAGAGCATACCCTCATGAGGCTTGCCAGGAAATAGCCAGGATGACTTCAGAGGCCGTTAAAGACCAGGGACCAAAGGAAGTCAAAAGGCCACTGTCATTGTTAAAAGTAGAATGGAGTTTCGCATGACTTGGGGTGGGTGTGTGTGTGTCTGCGGGTGTGTATTAGTTTCCAGTGGCTGCTGTAACAAATTACCACAAATTGAATGGCTTTAAACAATACACATTTATTCTCTCATGGTTCTAGAGGCTAAGAGTTTGAATCAAGATGTCAGAGCCATGCTCTCTCTGAAGGCTCTAGGAGGAAACCCTTCCTTGACTCTCCCAGCTTCCAGTGGCTCCTGGAGACCCTTGGCCCTCTGTGGCCTGTGGCTGTGTCATTCACATCTCTGCCTCTGTCTTCATGTGACCTTCTTCCCGAGTGCATGTGTGTTGATTCCTCTTCTCACGGAGGCAGCCGTCATTGGCCTGGACCCCTTTAGGTCTAGTATGACCTCATCTCAACTTGATTACATCTGCAAAGACACTATTTCCAAATAAGGTCCCATTCACCGGATCTAGAGTTAGGACTTGAATATATTTTTTTGGTAGGGTGGAGAGGGACGCTTCAATCCACAAGAGTAGGATTCCTCATTCAGGCTGGATGGCCCTTCCTCTCCAAGGTGATATCTTTTTTTGGTTGACCCCTGAGTGGTCCTGTAAGATGATCCGCCTGTAAGATGTCTGGAAGAAAAGCATTCCAGGCAGAATAAGTGATAAGTGCAAAGACCCTGAGGAGAGGCATGTGCTTGGGATGCTTAGTGAACAGCAAGGAGCCCAGTGGGGCCGGACCAGAAAGGGCAGGGGGAGCGTGATAGAGACAAGATTGTGGGACGGGATCGTGTAGGATCTTTTTTTTTTTTTTTTTTTCTTGAGACGGAGTCTTGCTCTGTCGCCCAGGTTGGAGTGCAGTGGCGTGATCTCAGCTCACTGCAAGCTCCGCCTCCCGGGTTCACGCCATTCTCCTGCCTCGGCCTCCCGAGTAACTGGGACTACAGGCCCCGCCACCACGCCCGGCTAATTTTTTGTATTTTTAGTAGAGACGGGGTTTCGCCGTGTTAGCCAGGATCGTCTCAATCTCCTGACCTCGTGATTCGCCCGCCTCAGCCTCCCAAAGTGCTGGGATTACAGGCATGAGCCACCGCACTCGGCCCACATAGGAGCTTGTGAGGAGTCTGAAGTTCATTCTTGGGGTAATCAGGAGCCCCTGGGGGAATGTTCAGCAACAGCGATGTGTGATGTAATGAACCTTTTCAAATGGTCATACTGCCCATTAAGGGGAGATCAGCCTCTAGCCAGGTAAGAGTAAATGCTAGGTGGGCAGACAGGAGGCTGCTGCAGTGGCCCAGGCAGGAGATGGAGATGGCTGGGGCCAATGTGGGGCAGAAGAGGTGCTCAGAAGCAGTGCCTCCCAGTCCATAGAGCTTTCTCCTTTAGGGTTCTCAAACTGTTTCCTTGAGCCCCAGAGTTCCATGGGGATGGTCCCTGGCTTTGGTACCTAGAGGTAGATGCCATCAATCCTGTGAATATTCAGACCACTTCAGCTGTGCTTTCTTGACAGCCCGTCCTGGATTCCCCTCATCAGCTCCTCCTCCACCCTCCACTATCACTGGCAGTCATGAGACTTTTCAGGGTTTCATCTTGATCCAAAAATGTCCCTCGGCAAATCTACCCTTAGCTAATCACCCAGGAATAGCATGACTCAGTAATGAATATCAGACTCATGTAAGACAAAACCATTTCCATGGTGCACGTGCGACTTCACAAGTCACATCACAACCTGCTGTATGCCTTTGTTTCCTTAACTGAAAAGTGGGCTATTAGTAATTTTTACACATGGGGGTGTTTTAAGGTTGAAAGGAAATCATGTCTGTGAAGCTTTCAGCAAAGACAAAGTGGTCAGTTCCTGTTAGCTTCCATTTTTACTATTATTTTATTTTTTTTATTTTTTTTATTTTTATTTTTTGTTGAGACAGAGTCTCGCTTTGTCGCCCAGACTGGAGTGCAGTGGCCGGATCTCAGCTCACTGCAAGCTCCGCCTCCCGGGTTCACGCCATTCTCCTGCCTCAGCCTCCCGAGTAGCTGGGACTACAGACGCCCGCCACCTCGCCCGGCTAGGTTTTTGTATTTTTTAGTAGAGACGGGGTTTCACCGTGTTAGCCAGGATGGTCTCGATCTCCTGACCTCGTGATCCGCCCGTCTCGGCCTCCCAAAGTGCTGGGATTACAGGCTTGAGCCACCGCGCCCGGCCCCATTTTTACTATTATTTTATTGTTTTAAATTCAATTTATTACTTTCCTCCAGATCAATAACTTTCAAGAGTTCCTGACGGGGACAAATCCACTTTCCACCAAGCCTCTGGGGTCTTTTCTGTAGGGTCCTGGTGACCCACTTCAATCACTGAGCCACTGAGTCCAGAGGTGTTTGTGGAGAGTCTAACAGAGGCAGAGCGCCTGGCAAGGTGGTGGGGAGAAAAATCCAACGTCTATGAGACATGCCCATTTGCATTTGAAAGAGATGTTTTTGTGAAGTTGGGGAGACGTACTCATGGGAAGTCATTTACAAGCTAAGTGACTCTGAGCTTAGGTGAGGTCTAGTGATTGTGTTGATGGAGAAGCGAAAGAGGGAGAGAGCAGCTGATGTCCTGTGCTTTTTTGGAGGCAGTGGGGATTGTGCTCCAGGGTCTGGCTGTGCAGATGGGAGCTGATGATGGGTACCTCTGAGTCAGCCAGCTTGTCCTCATCACTCCCTGACTTCAAAGATTAGGAAATCGGCACAGATGTTTGAGTCTGCAAAGAATATGGCAGGGAAGAGAATGGAGAGAGAAACGATCTTGAGGCATACAGGGGAAGACAGCCTGGGTGACCGAGGAGGGGAGAGTGGGCCAAGGGTGATAGGTACATTGAGTGAGAAATGATTGTGGGGATGGGCAGATATTAACCAACACTCTATCCCCTAACGTTATAACCAGCCCTACCCATCCTGCCCCTTGAGGCTGTGCTTTAGTAGAAGATGGAGCCTCCCTAGCAGAGGGATGGTGGCATCTCCTGTTCAGTTAAGAGCAAGGACCATCACTTGAGGGGCAGGTAGGTTTACTGAGCCTGCCCTCCTTCTAAACATTGTTACCCAAGACAGAGGGGAATGTACTAGAAAGCAAGGAACAAAGAGGAGAAACAAAACCAGGGCAAAGTAGTTGTACAGGGACCAGGTGGAAGGAATCAAGAACCTGCAGCCCAGGTGCTCAAGCTCACAGGCTCCCGGCAGGTGGCACAAATGAATGAGGCAGCCAGGTGGGCGCTGGGGTGAACTGAGGGGGTGTGTGTGTGTGTGGGGGGTGTGTGTGCTGGGGAGTCCCCAGGGAACAGCCTCCACTCACCTCCAGCTGATTGGTCCATACGGGAATGCGGGCCTGGGGTGGTTGGATCTGCTGGATCTGCTGGATCTGCCTGCCTGTTTTTTTTTTTTTTTTTTAAGAAGTTGGAAATTTGGATTTTTATGTGAAATCTCCCAATTTTAAAATGTTAGTTCGACATGGACACAGGGAGGGGAACAACACGCACTGGGGCCTTGCCGGGAAGGTCGGGCAGGGAGAGCACCAGGATAAATAGCTAATGCATATGGGGCTTAGTACCTACGTGATGGGTTGATGGGTGCAGCAAACCACCAAGACACATGTTTACCTATGTAACAAACCTGCACATCCTGCACATGTATCCCAGAACTTAAAATAATATAAAATTAAAAAAATAAAAATGTTAGTTCAGATTAAAAAGAAATTACTGGGCAGGCCAGACATAATATGCCTGCAGGATGGACTTGGCGGAGCTCCTGCAGACCTGTAACTTCTGCTGTTGTCAAATGGGGCATCTTCCTACAGTCCACAGGTTGATTTAGGCGCTGGCTTTTAGTAGAACCCTGCTGTCTTACGAGGTACCCATGGCCATCAGTGCCTGTCCAGTGGGAGGGTGGCGTATTCAGCTAACGGCTTTTTGCTGCAATCTTCTCTTGAAAAATAGTTTTCTCACAACACAGAAATCCTCTTTGGGCTTTAAAAGACTCTGTAGGAGACGATAGATTGAAGTACAAGTCAGGTTTGAAACTGTCTTGTTTTCTCAGTCTATTAGGAGCTCATCCCTAAAAATGGCTTTACAAGAGCATGACGAAGCCAATGAGGCATTTGGGGGAGCAAAATGCAAGAAATTCAGTAATCAGGATGAACTATATACACACACACACACACACACACACACAAACACACATATGTATATGAAATGTATATATATTTGAGACAGGTACTTGCTCTGTCACCTGGGCTGGAGTGCAGTGGCACGAACACGGCTCACTGCAGCCTCGGCCTCCTGGGCTCAAGCCATCCTCCTGTTTCAGCTTCATAAAGATGGGGTGTCACTATGTTGCCCGGCTGGTCTTGAACTCCTGGGCTCAAGCGATCCTCCCACCTTGGCCTCCCAAATTGTTGGGATTACAGGCATGAGCCCAGGATGAACCATAGTTTAATATATATAATATATATATATATATATATATATTTTTTTTTTTTTTTTTTGAGTTGGAGACTCGCTCTGTCACCCAGGCTGGAGTGCAGTGGCGCAATCTTGGCTCACTGCAAGCTCCGCCTTCCAGGTTCATGCCATTTTTTCGGTATTTTTAGTAGAGATGGGGTTTCACCGTGTTAGCCAGGATGGTCTTGATCTCCTGACCTCATGATCTGCCCACCTTGGCCTCCCAAAGTGCTGGAATTACAGGTGTGAGCCACCGCACCCAACCTAATATTATATTTTAAAAACAAAATTAATGCCAAAACTCCATGATAGACTTTTTTTAAAAAGGCCAGATGTGGTGGCTTGAGCCCAGGAGTACGAGACCAACCTAGGCAACATAGTGAGACCTTGTCTCTACAAAAAAAAAAAAAAAAAAAAAAAAAAAAAAAAAAAAAAATAGCAGGGTGTAGTAGGGCAGGAGCCTGTAGTCCCAGCTACCAGGAGGCTGAGGTGAGTGGATCATCTGAGCCCGGGAGGTTGAAGCTGCAGTGAACCACGCTCTCGCCACTGCACTCCATCCTGGGTGACAGAGTGGGACCCTGTCTCAAAAAAATAAATAAAAAATGTTAAATAAAGACAGGATCAACATTACTCATTTTCCCTTTGGCCTTAGGGTGCAATATGGCTCACATGGACTGTTAACCTGTCTTTATTAAAAATCTAATAGCTTGTTCAGCAAGGTTTTTTTTTTTTTTTTTTTTTTTTTTTTTTTTTTTTTTTTTTTTTTTTTTTTGCATGCATTTTGATGTTTTAAAACATGGTGCGAAGATATAATTTATCTAATTACTGAGTTTTTGGTGCCCTCTTTTATTTTACCTCTCTTGCGTCACCCTAGTACCAGCCTTGCTGGAGTCAAATGCATCTGTCTTTAAGTTATATATTAACACCTAGAGTGGTCATGAGTCCCAGGGAATGCTTCCGTTGAAGGGAGATTGTTTCTGGAGTCTGGTAAAGAATGTTCCCACTTTTTGAATCCAACTTAAAGCGTTTCAATGCCTGTCTTTTATAAGCAGTGTTTTATTATAATGGGAGGTTGTTAGGACATGGAGTTCATGATGAAAATTTGTGACTTATGTGTTATACAGATGGTCCCTGACTTACGATGTTTGATTTAGGATTTCTTTACGATGGTGTGAGAGCGATGTGAGTTCAGTAGAAACTGTACTTTGGGTACCCATAAACCACTCTGTTCTTCTCTTTCAGTATAGTATTCAATAAATTACAGAAGATATTCAACACCTCATTATAAAGTAGTCTCTGTGTTGGGTGATTTTGCCCAAAATCAATTGTGTCGGTGACTGTAAATGTTCTAGTAAGCTATGGTGTTCAGTAGGTTAAGCATATTAAATGCATTTTCTTTGTATATATTATTCTTCTTCTTTTTGAGATGGAGTTTCACTCTTGTCACCCAGGCTGGAGCACAATGGCGCGATCTCGGCTCACTGCAACCTCCGTTCCCAGGTTCAAGTGATTCTCCTGCCTCAGCCTCCCGAGTAGCTGGAATTACAGGCACCTGCCACCATGCCTGGCTAATTTTCATATTTTTAGTAGAGACGGGGTTTCACTACATTGGCCAGGGTGGTCTTGAACTCCTGACCTTAGGTGATCCACCCTCCTCAGCTTCCCAAAGTGCTGGGATTACAGGTATGAGCCACTGTGCTTGGCCTATTATTATTATTTTTTAGACATGGGGTCTTACTCTGTTGGAATGCAGTGGTGCAATCATGGCTCACTGCAGCCTGAAGCTCCTGGGTTCAAATGGGAGCCCGGCTAATTTATTTTTATTTTTCATAGAGACGGGGTCTTGCTCTGTTGCCTAGACTGGTCTCAAACTCCTGGCCTCAGGCCATCCTCCTGCCTTAGCCTCCCAAAGTGCTGGGATTATAGGCATGAACCACCATGCCCTGCCTAAATGCATTTTCAACCCAACAATATTTTCAGTGTATCGTGGGTATATTGGGATGTCACTCACCATAAGTTGAGGAGCATCTGTACACTATCAGAGCCGGCTGCACAATTTTCAGGGCATTGTGCAAAATGAAAATGCATCGCCTCTTGTTCAAAAAGTATTCAGAATTTAAAAAATGTCAACAGCAGAGCATTCAACCAAGCGCAGGCTCCTTCTAAGCACAGGCTGTTCCAGGTGCGGGGTGCTGTGTGACTCTGCATGTCACATCCCATGAAGTGAGCCCCGGCTGCTGCTCAGATTAGCTTGGTTTTCCTTGTTAAACAATCCTTGAATTTTAGAGCTGAAATGGTAACTCAGGTATTATCTAATTCACCTCCTCCCATTTGACAGATGGAGAAACTGAGGCACAGAAGGTGTCTTGCTTAAAGGTCACAGAGTGAGTTAGAGGAAGGACTCAGTTTGGATCCTGGGCATCCCAGCTGTGAGTTGTTCTTTAATGTACCACAAGATCACTCCAGGCTTGGTCAAACATTTATGTCTTCATGCCATTGACCTACAGCAGGAAGATCAGCCTGGAAGGGGTGGAAGGGATTCAGATGTACCAGTCTTGTTATAAATAACTCAAATTAGCTGGGTGTGGTGGCGCATGCCTATAATCCCAGCTATTTGGGAGGCTGAGGCAGGAGAATCACTTGAACCTGGGAGGCAGAAGTTGCGGTGAGCTGAGATTGCGCCGTTGCACTCCAGCCTGGGCAACAAGAGCGAAACTCCATCTCAAAAAACAAACAAACAAACAAAAAACCCAAAAAAATCTCAAGACCTTTACATATTTTCTGTAACAGAACATTGTCTTTTATAGATAGTCTTTTTCTTTCTGTGCCTCGCTCCTTGTTTTGGAGACGGGGTCTTGCTATGTTGCCCAGGCTGAAGGGCTGTGCTTATTCACAGGTGCAATTGTCATGCATTGCAGCCTCAAACTCATGGGCTTGAGCGATCCTTCCATCTCAGTCTCCAAGTAGCTGGAACTACAGGTGTGCACAACCATACCAGGCTCTTTTTCTTTTTAAGCAACATGTGCAGGTAGAATTTCCCTGAAGCCATTGAGTCAGATGAAATGTTATTTCTCTACAAATAATTACAGGTATTGGAACCAGGCTAGAGGCTGGGCTGCCAAGGCTATAAAACACTGCTAAATTTCAGGACATCCCTGTTGCGTCCCATTAAGCTGAGCAAAGAAGGAATTTGGGTTCTCCTAATGGTGCAGTTTTATTCACTGATTGATCTCTCAGGTAGAAGCTCTGTTGGGCGCCATTCTTCCATTCATTCCTTCAGCTGCTTTTTAGTGAGAACCTACCATGTAATGGCTACCACTCTAGGATCTGGGGATACAGCTGAGGTTGCCAGATAAAAATACAGGATGTCCACTTAAATTTGAATTTCAGGTAAACAATGAATAACTTCTTAGTTTATGTCTGTCCCACATACTATTTGGGACATAGTTCTACTAAGAAAAGCATTCATTGTCTAAAATTCAAATTTAACTGGGTGTCCTGTATTTGTATTTGCTAAACTTGGCAACTCTAGATATCCCAGGGAAGAAAACAGACAAATATCCCTGCCCTTGTGGGGACTGCACTCAAGTGAAAGGAACAGGCAACAAACTGACGAAGAAATATACATATGAATAAAATATACCATGTGGAAAGGGCAACGAGGAACATGAAGCAGGGTGAGGAGACAGAGAATGCCGGGGGATGCGATTTTTATTAGGACAGGCAGGGAAGGTCTCTCAGAGGTGACTTTTGAGCTGTGAAATGAACAAAGTGAGGTAGTGGCCAGGAAATAGCTGAGGGAATGGTAGGCGCAAAGGCCCTGGGGTGGGGTCATGTGGGCGTTTTCAAGGAATAGGTGGACGATCAGGGTGGCAGAGGGAGTAAGAGAAGGGGAGAATGGCAGGAGATGATACCCAAGGAGAGCCAGGTGGGATGTAGCTTACGTAGGGCCTTGCAGACCAAGGGCTTTCTATTTAATTTTAATTTAATGGGAAGCCACTGGAGGGTTTATCAGATGTATATTTTTTAAAGGCTCCCTCTGGTTGCTCCACACAGCGGCAAAAGTGGAAGTAGCAAGTCCAGGGAGGAGGCTTCTGCAGTTGTCCAAGTAAGAAATAATGAAGGCCTGGATTCTTGGGAGGTGGGAGGAAGAACAGTGAAGTTAGTGAGAAATGGGTGGCTTTGGGTTACATTTGGTGCAACTGCCTGTATTTGCTGAGGGTTTGCATGTGGGCATGAGAAAAGGCAAGGACTCAAGAACCACTCTTTGGTGTTTGATTGGAGAACTGGATTACAGGCAGAGCAATACTTGAGTTGAGGCATAATGAGGCAGGAACAGCTGGAGACGTAGGCTTTGGTTTCGGACACATTCACACTGAGGTGCCTGTTAGACGCCCCAGTGGAGATGTTGGATTGACATTGGATATACAAGCCGGGATTTCTGCGGAGAGGCTCAGGTTGTAGATTAAAATGAGCTTTCTACCAGAAGGTGGAAAGGAAGGCAGAGCTGTAGGTGGTGGGTAACTCCAGGGCAATCTTGAAGCAGCCTGGGGACGCAAAGCCAGGAGGAGCTTCTTGAAGGCGCTTCAGGAGTCAGTGCTTCTTGACTATTTCTATCCAGGTGGACCCAAATTATGCTCCATTTTAAGGAAGCCTAGAAGAGGAAGAGAGGTAACTCACAGATGGACCAAAGGATGAGAGTCTATGAGTCTTGTGAATCCTTCCACGTTTTCTTATCTCTATGGCTACCACTTATCTCTGTAGTTCACACCCCCATTATCTCTTGCCTGGATGACTACAAAAACTGCCTAGTTGGTCCTCCTGTTTCAACCCTTGCCTCCTGCAATTCCGCGTCCTCAGAGGACCCAGAGCCATCCTCTAAAAACTCACCTATGGTTCTGTCATGTGCTGCCTAACACTCTCCAGTTGTTCCCAATTGCTTTTGGGTCCCAAACTCTCAATATGGTTTCCTGGGCCCCACTTACCTCCTAGCCTGATCTTACACCATCTTCTCATCCTTCCCTGAGCACTGCCACTCCCGTCTTCTTTGGGGTCCTCTATTGTTTCATATTTTCCTCCTGCCTCAGAGCCTTTACACATACTCCCTCATCGCTCTGTTAGTACCTCCCCTTGTCATTCCCTAACTAACTTCTACCAGCCTTCCAGTCCCAGCTTAAACATCGCCTCCCTAGGGCAGCCTTGCCTGAATTCCCTGTCTACATCAGGTTTCCTTGACATAAGCTCCGGAACACGTTCTCCTTGCCTTTCATGGCACCTAGCTCAGGCTGTAATTAGACTCTGGGATTAAGTGCATGTTGAAGGGAGCTGAGTTCCTGGGCCAAATAGTTCCAGGGTCAGATAGTACCAATGTGTGCTGGAAGTTTCAAAGTCTCACTAGCTTCACCAGCTTTCTGTTGCACTTCGGTTGGAGAGGCTGGGGAAAAACTCAAAGGCCAGGGTATCTAAAGGAGGTGGGACACAGGATAGAGAGAAAGTTGACAAAGCTGCCCTGTGAAGGCCGCCATCCCACCCCCCTCCCTCCACTTCCCAGAGTCACTCTCGACACATAAAGGTCATGCATTCTTCTCCCGGACCTTGTTCCTAAGAGCACAGATTATTTATTTTTGAATTGAAAATATGCCTTTCCCACAGCCCGAACTACCACCCTTCAAGGTAACCTTTAGGGAAGAAGACCTTTTACTCCCCACTGTCCGGCAGAAACTCTTTTATTGGTTGGCATCTAGTCTGAACCACTTCCTTTTAAAGAACTCTGATTACAATAGTCCAGACTCCAAATCCCAGAAGCTTTGAAAATATATCCATTGTTCAGAGGGACAACGAAGGCAGTTAGACTGTCCTGAACTGTCCTGCCTCAGGCTGAAATTCCTGTAGCACTTGATCAACTGCAAAGTGATCTTCCCTTTAATATCTCATTTTATCGTCGGGTACCTGAAGAGGAAGTGGAGTTGGGGTAAGAATTTAGGTGTTTGCCCTAGCAGTTGGGTGGCCAGGGTAAGCCTCAGGGTGGAGGACCCTTAAAGAAAACTCTAAGGATTTTAAGGAGAGTCAGACTCTGCATCCATCCAGGCAAACATCTACTCTTCCATTGATTAATGGATCCATTCATCCATGCAACACATTCGCTCTTTCGTCCATCTGTTCATCCATCTATCCTCCATCAATCCATCCATGTATCCTTCATTCATCCATTTATCGTCCATCCATCCATCCTTCCATCCATCCACCCTCCATGGACTCCTCCATCCATTTTCCATCCACGCATCCATCCTCCATTCACCCAGCCATCCATCCATCTACTTATCCATCCTCCTTTTATCCACACATCCATTGCACATAAAGCTGTGAATGAGGTGGTCATAGCCCCTGCCTTAGTGGATCTTAGGCTAGTGGAGATAAAATTCTCTGACTGGCCCAGTCTGGGTCATTCATCCACTTCTTTGCTTGGGGAAGGTGGAGCAGCTAGGTTGAAAGCTCTAACAAGATTATGTTTAGAGTAGTTTCCCCAAGGAACACACTGGGGTGCTGTTATGAGAAGAAGGGAGGAATTATTCTGGGTAGGCACAATCAACAAGTGTCCACTAGATTTAGTGGCGCTTAATAATTATGGGATGGAGGGATGAGAAAGGATGTGGGGAGGCATTTCCAGCTTTTCTACTTTTCTAAAGCACAGGGGAAGCCTGGTTTTCTTGTTTATTGGCCAAAATTTCATCATCTGGACCTTGGGTCCCTGTCATAAGGACTCAAAAGAATCCATCTGTTTCTAGATACTTGTCTATAAGTATCCTAGCTGGGGTCACCACTCTTCCCTCCTCCACCTAAATGCATCAGCAACCCGCAAGATGCTTGTTGGATACACATGGCATAGAAGTGCTTATCGTTAGGAAACAAAGGCTGGAATTTCTTTATGCTCCGACAACCAGGAGGTGCTGCCCAAGACTCTGAAATGAGTCCTGAGCCAGCCCCAGGCCCTTGCAATAGAGTTTGAGTCTAAACTAAAGTGGTTCTCATCTCTGGCCACACATTGGAAGCATCTGGTGAGTTTTTACAAAATACTGATGCCTGAGTCCCAACCCCAGACATTCTCATCAAATCGATGTCTGGTGGTGCTCAGGTATTTGGATACAAATTTTAACAGCTCTCCAGGTGATTCTAATGTGTAGTCTGGGTTAAGAACCACTGGTCTGAGTGCAATTTGGAAAACCCCGTTCATAACTGTGCTTCTTTGCTTTTAGGGCATACACATGATGAAGGGAGAGGCTGTGGCATGTTCATGGTTGCATCCCTAACATCTTGTGGCAGTGCCAGGCAGGTGCTCAATAAATATTTGTGGAATGATGGATGGCTTGGCACAAATCCCCTTAATGGAGCTGAGATGGCTCCCCTGAAGAGTATGTGTCCTCAATTCCTCCTGGCACATGGGGAAGGACTCGAATCACTTGAGGTCAAGCTGGGTTCTCACGAGGATCTTAAGGCCTCGCCCATCTAATCTTCTCATTCTCAACACTAGCTGCACCTTGGATTCATCTGAAATTAAAAAAAAAAAAAAAAAAATCAGGCCAGGTGCGGGAGCTCACACCTGTAACTCCAGCACTTTGGGAGGCCGGGGTGGGCGGATTACGAGGTCAGGAGATCGAGACCTTCCTGTCGAACACGGTGAAACCCCCGTCGCTACTAAAAATACAAAAAATTAGCCGGGCGTGGTGGCGGGCGCCTGTAGTCCCAGCTACTCAGGAGGCTGAGGCAGGAGAATGGTGTGAACCCAGAAGGTGGGGCTTGCAGTGAGCTGAGATGGCACCACTGCACTCCAGCCTGGGCGACAGAGCGAGACTCCATCTCAAAAACAAAACAAACCAAACAAAATTCAGACATTCTGCTTCAGTGGGTTTGGATTGCAGCCTGGCACGGGTGTGTAAAAAGGTGTCCCAGGTGATTCTAATGTGTGGGAAGGGTTGAAGAACACTGTTTTGATCTTTTTTTTACCTCTGTGAGTCTGTTTCCAACTTCAGTTAAGTTGGCAGAGCCCCCGGCAGAGTTTTATTGGAGGGTGTTCCTTAGTTACTGGGTCCTTATGCAGCATTTGCCAAATGTACCTGTTCATTAATGCTCACGTTGGGTGCTTAATTAAAAATACATATCCACGAGTCTGTATTCAGACGTATGGAATCAGAAGCTCCAGGGAGGGGCCTGGGAATCATGCTTTAAACAAGCAGCCGGGCGTGTTTGTCACTTGCCAACCGCCCCATCAGAACTGTACTCCTCGTTCTCCCTCCAGCACACCCAGCCCCCTCGAGCTTTGGCTCTGTGTTTTGGTTCTCATTGCCAGAACACACTTCCCCAAGATCGCCTCATCAATCAGGATTCTTCAAATGTCACCTCCCCTGAGAGGTCCTCCTTGACCACCCAAGGGACTAAAGCCTCCCCAACCTTTACCCTGGTGAGTTCTCTCCTGGCCCCATAAGGAGATGCTTTTTGTCCCGTTTCTCTCCTTCAGGCCTCTCCCACTACCAGAGCCTGAGCTTCTGAGGGCAACAGTGTCTGGCTCCTGCTGGATGCCCAGCACCTGGCACGTGGTAGGTGGCCAGGAGGCATAGCTGTAACGGGGGGACTAGTGCTGTCAGTCTGATTCCTTCCCAGGCGCTGGGGACTTGAGTTCAGAGCCATGCAGGTGTCTGAAGTACCGTGAAAATCATGCCGCCCCCGTGGGCACACGGAGATGCCTGGAGACACGGGTCTGCAATAGAAGTGGATGGAAACCCCCTTCCACCCCATGGAGAAGAAAAGCAGGAAAAAGTGTGGGGCCAGTGGGTCCCTTAGGGCAAAAGTCCTAGTGGCGGCAGCTTTCTTGTCTAGACCCTGGTTCGCGCAGGGCGTGTCGCGCTCACCCGTGGAGGGTGGGAGACAGCGGCCGCCCCAGCGCCCAGCGGTGGCCCGGGACGGTGTGGTCAGGTCCGCGGGCAACCTCCTTCCTCCCGGCACCGGCCAGCCCAGGCCGCGCGCCCCTCCCCTCCGGTCCCCGGGTGGCGGCCCCGCCCCCGCCGGCCTGGCCGCCCTGTCCCCGCCTCCACGCGCCCCCCCGCGCCCTCCCCGGGCTGCAACAGGTGCCTCCGGAGCAGGAAGCTCGCGCCGCCGTCGCCGCCGCCGCTCAGCTTCCCCGGGCGCGTCCAAGACCCGCTGCGCCAGGCGCGCCGTCCCCGGACCCGGCGTGCGTCCCCACGAGGAAAGGGACCCCGCCGCTCGAGCCGCCTCCGCCAGCCCCCGGCGAGGGGTCCCAGAGCTAGCCGCGCCCGCCCTCACCCCCAGCCCCGCAGCCCTCCCGCCCTGCGCACCATGAACGCCCCTGAGCAGCAGCCCCAACCTGACGGCGGGGACGCCCCAGGCCACGAGCCCGGGGGCAGCCCCCAAGACGAGCTTGACTTCTCCATCCTCTTCGACTATGAGTATTTGAATCCGAACGAAGGTCGGTGGAGGCTCCCCCTGGCCTGGCCCCTGAGCCCGCCAGGGGCTCAGGCCTGGGGACTGGGCACAGGAGTCCTCTTGGCTCCAGCTGCCCCTCTTCCTAAGGGGCCTGGAGGGAGGGTACCCCTACCTAGGTGCCAGGGAGGGGAGGCGTCAGTGGCCACTGCCACCCTTAGGGGGTGGTCGGCTCCCTCTTGCCCTTTAGGGGCACCGGTTTCTGGTTGCTTGTGACTGCTCCCTGAGGGTCACTCTCAGCAAAACAAAAGGTGGCAGGCAGGTCCCAAGGCTGGGGAGCGGGTGCTGTCTGCTGGCCTCTTGCTTGGGACTGGGTTGTCAAAGGGCAAGGGACATGATTTCTGTGCCTTTGGAGGGAGGAGGTGAGGAAGCAAAGAATGGAGTTAGCAGGGAGGGGTTGCAAAAAAAAAAAAAAAAAAAAAAAAAAAAAAAAAAAAGGAGGGTTGCAGCTGAACCCAGTTATCAAAGTTAGGAGGCTGCTCCTTCCCTCCAGGCACTGAAGTGAGGCCATGCAGTCCCCATCACCTCCTGTGAGCAGTGGTTGATAGGGACTTTGTGTTGAAACTGAGGAAGAGGTTGTCTGTCTGATACTGGAGGGGGTTAAAAACTTTGGTATTATAAGGCCGGCCCATTTCCTCCCTGGGTTCTGCTGCTGCTGCTGAACCCATTACTTATCACCCACGAGAGGACTGGTCTGAGATATATTAAGTGAACTTCTACTATGGGTGGGGTGGGGGGCAGCTGCCGCGTGGATTCAGAAGGACACAGGCTCTTTCTGCCTGAACTTTGTCACTCTGTGCCTCCAAGTGCCCTCAGTCGCTGGGGGCTGGGGACTTCCCCAGGCTGGGCCCAATGCTCATCTGTCACTTCACGTGTTTAACAGGAGCATTCGTTAGAGGGAGGAGGAGGAGGAGGAAGAGGAGGGGGAAGAGGCCACACGCCCAACCTCACTGTGTATTTCTGGTTAGCAGGTTGTCTTGGAAAAAACAAAAAACCCAACCAGGCTTCCTGATTTTGACAGCCCAGCCCAGCCCAGCCAATGCTTGTTGAAGGCTCAGGGGCAGGCCTGTTGGTAGCTTCCAGACGCACTCTGGGCTTGCCTACATCTGGTGCGTAGGAAGGGCTTGTGCTCACTGGCTCGTGTGGGAAGCCTGTCGAGGAGGCTTGGTGGCCTGATGTTTCCCACAGGCACTGTGTTAGACAGGTAATGAAGTTTTAACTTCCCTCGGTGTCCTCTCTGGCCACCTTAGGTGAGGGATTTGCTTTAGCTTTGGGTATCCTGTCTTCACCTGGATACCGAGAAGATGGTCATTAGCAATAATTTTGTGTTTTGGCTGGAGATGGAAATAATTAGCAGAAGAGGGCAGTCTTCTAGAGCTGCAATCTGGAGGACATCTTTTGCTTTGAAAAGATACAATTAAGAATCTGCAAACGATCCGCACTAACATCCGTGGTCTTTCTGTTCATTAAGATTAAAGTCATGTTTTTCAGGGAACAAATACTCACACCCCTCCCAGATTCGTAATCAGCTTTTATTTTTCTTGTCGGGTGGGGTGGGGGGATTTCCGGGGAAATAGTTTCCAAGCCAAATCTGAAGGGAGGTACTTTTTATAGTTTTTCTTGGCAAGTGGTGCTTGGTGGCCACCAGATGGGTATCTAAATGACCACAATGAAAGCCCTGGAATCTGTCTTTTTTTTTTTTTTTTAATTTATTTTTTGGAACAGTTTCAGATTTACAGAAAAGTTGCAAAGATAGCACAGAGAGTTCCCATATACCCACTACCCTGTTTCCCCATGTTATTAATGTTTTACATTAGTATGGTGCATTTATTGTAATCAACGAACCAATATTGACACATTATTAACTGAGTTTTCTGCCTCATTCAGATTGGGAATGTTTTTTGTGACCTTCACTGTTTTTGAGGATTGTTGGTTGTATTGTAGACTGTCCCTTCATTAGACTAGGGCTCTAGGGTTTCAGGAGGAAGCCCACAAAGATAAAGGCCCCTTCTCATCACATCATATCAAGAGTATGTACTATCCAGCCGGACGTGGTGGCTCACGCCTGTAATCCCAACACTTTGGGAGGCTGAGGCGGGCGGATCATCTGAGGTCATGAGTTCAAGACCAGCCTGGCCAACATGGTGAAACCCCAGCTCTACTAAAAATACACAAATTAGCCAGGCATGGTGGAAGGCACCTGTAATTCCAGCTACTCAGGAGGCTGATGCAGGAGAATTGCTTGAACCCGGGAGGCGGAGGTTGCAGTGAGGTGGGTGGCACCACTGCACTCCAACCTGGGCTACCTGGGCTACAAGAGTGAGACTCTGTCTCAAAAAAAAAAAAAAAAAAAAATGTACTATCCATATCATTTATCATTGATGTTAACCTTGATTACCCGGCAGAGGTAGCTTTTGTCAGTTTCTTCAAACTCTTTGGAAGACTTTACTACATGAAGCCCACACTTAAGGAGTACAGAGTAATACTCTGGAATCTGGAAAGCACTTACTCTTTGCTGAGAAGTAGGCAGCACAGAAGAGTTAGCACCCAGGAAGAGAAGGGATGTTGTGGCCGGGAGCAGCGGCTCATGCCTGCAATCCCAACACTTTGGGAGGTCAAGGTAGGAAGATCACTGGAGTCCAGGACTTTAAGACCAGCCTGGGCAACAGAGCAAGACCTCATCTCTAATAAAAATAAAAACTAAAACAATTAGCCTAGCCTAGTTTCGCATGCCTGTAGACCCAGCTTCCCAGCTACTCAGGAGGCTTAGGTGGGAGAATCTCTTAAACAGGAGTTCAAGGCTGCCTTGAGACGTGATCGTGCCACTACACTCCAGCCCATGGGACAGAGGGAAACCCTGTCTCAAACCAACAAACCAGACAAAAAAAAGAGAAGGGACATGGTGAGCTTTGAGAGGCTAATGTGAACTCCCAGATGTGTCTCTGGCTCTGGGTCACCCAGATGTTAATAGCAGTCACCTCTCTTTGCTTCTGTATGGGAACTCCTCAGGGGTGAACGCTAGCCTTTATCCTGTTATTAGGTTTTGTCCCAGATGGCAACATATTGGTGATGCATGTAAAGTTCTACCCTTAACTCTGGGCATGAGCTTGGCAAAAACCAAGGAGGGAAAGGTACTGCTAATGGGATAGACATTGTTGTTAGAATTGGTGAAGGTGTATTAGGGAATTTTGGGGAGTCGGATGCTCATTTTATGGAGTTTAGCGTGTAGCAGACGTTCATTAGCCCATGTGATCCCTCTCCAACCCTAGCAAGCAGGCACTATTATCACCCGTGTTTTACGGAGGAGGACGCTAAGGCACAGAGAAGTAAAGTAATTTTCCCAAAATGGGCAGCCTTGCTCCATATCATGTGTTCTGAACTGTGTGAGGTTCCTCATTCTCTCATTTGGTGAGAGACACATATGAACCAGTTAGCAAGGCGTCTGGGACCATGGCAGGGCTGGAATTGAAAACCTTGTTTACTACAAGGTGATCTTGAGCAAGTCATCTAGCTTCTCTGGACCTCTGTCTGCTTATCTGTAAAATGGCTGAAATAATACCACTTGCCTCATAGGACTGTTGTCTGCCTTGCATAGGTTAATCCATTTAAATCAACACAGCATGTGATCTGTTACTAGTGTTGTAGTAAACCCTTTCTTTTGTTAATGGAGGTGTTCAATTAATATGAACCATTGTTTATTTACTCATTCAGCTACTGAGCACCCACTGTGTTAGATCCTAGGGTCACAATGAGGAATGAGACCCAGATCCTGCCCTCTCTGAGCTAGTGCCTCTGATTGTGCCTCTGTTGTTTTCTCTTGTCTAATTGTATTAACTAATACCTCTAGTAGAGTGTTACATGATAGCGAAGACAGTGGGCATCCTTGCCTTGGAGGAGGACCTCCAGTGTTGGCTTTAGAATTGAGGTGTATGAATTATGTAAAGGAAGTATTAGTTAGTTCTTTCTTTTTTCCCTGAGAGTTTTTATTACAAATGCGAGTTGAATTATATCAAAGGCTTTTTTTAGAATCTATGGAAAAATATGATCTTATTTTTCTTAGACCTATTCATATGTTGGCATACATTATTAGATTTCTTTATGTGAAAACATCCCTGGTATGGACTCCACTTCTTGTATTATTTTCTTAAGGTGGTGGTGGCATCAGATAATATTTAAGAATTTTTCAATATTCATGAGTGATACTCATATTGTCCTATTTTGTGTGCTATCAGGTTCAGGTTTCTTTCCTTGTCTATGCTCAGGAACAATTTCTGTCTCCCTGGGACTCCCTGGTCTCTAAAGCTGTGATCGAATTCCTCTGTGAAGCCGCCTGGACCTGGTGCTTCTTTGTGGAGTTGTTTCTTGATGGCTTTCTCTATACTGTGGGAATTGGTCTCTTTACACTTTCTATTTCTACTGGAGTCAATTTTTGTAAACTGTATCTTTCTGGAAAATTATCCATTTTATCTGTCTAGGTTTCAAATTTATTCACTAGAGATGTGCAAAGAAGACTCTTAATTTTCTTTCAAGTGGAGGAGACAACCAAGTACACAGTGACAGAAAGACCTGGGGGCAGGGATGTGGGAGTCCTGATGGGGCCACTGATCCCACCCTGGAGGGGAAAGATGTACTAGCTGTCAGCAGACAGTTTAGTAGCTGAATTCCCTTATGCATGCTTATGAATGCAATGGATTCTTACTTCTCCCAACTTGTGATGTGCTGAGAGAGATACAGGTGGGTACTGGGGAATTCCTGGTCACCTCCAGAGATGCCAGATCTCCAGTTACTGTGGGGACAGATATGTGGGGAGTGCTCACATCTGCTTTGCCTCAACAGTCTGATGCAGCCCTCCTTCAATCCCTGGTAAGCTAAAGCATTTAATGCCAACCTTGGCCTTTCAGAAAGGAAAACAGGTTCCTTCTGATCACTGCTTGTTGTTTTATAGAGTTTATTCCTGTGATCCTTAAACTTTTGAGGTCACAGCCCTTTAAAAAGCTGATGAAATCCGCAGATTCTGTATACACCCCCACCATGCGTGTACATGCTACACATGGGCAGCCCTTTCCCCTGGGCACTGCCCCCTCACCACATACCCCCTGCACCCCCCACCCACACATTCCCACCTCCCCTCTCCACTTCATATCCCCCCACGTGCTTTTGATGTCATTTCTTAGCACTCACAGACCCTTCTGTGTCCCATTCCCTAATTTCACTGGCACTTCAGTGTAGGAACAGCTGCTCTCAATCCATTCACAGGGCACAATTAAAACCCCATTCTTTCAGCAAACACACTGAAAGCTGGTTTTGTGCCAGACCCTGTAGGGGCATACACACAAATTAGATATGGTTCCTGGCCCCCAGGCCAATATGGGTCATAGTCTGGTAAACAAATAGGGACATATGAGGTGCTGTGATACAGTATCTGTGTGTGTGTGTGTGTGTGTGTATGTGTATGTGCATGTGCATGTGTTTGGTGCTTGCTAAAAATAGTGTTCTACACTAAGCAAGCAGGTTCACTAAACACATGTGACATTCAGAGACATTGCCTTCTCTGTTGAGTTAAGGACAGGCCTTAATAAAACTGCTTTGGACAAATAACGTCTCCAGGTGCAGCTGGAAAGGTGAAATGAGGGCTAGAATTGAGCATCGGCCTTGCAGGGAGGCAGAGGAAATGAGGTTGAAGTTGCCTCACTCATTCTTCCCTGTGAAACACATGGTATCTTGGCTTCTAAATTCAAGCCCCTGTGTTCTTTTGGTGGCATAGATTTTGATCAGGAGTGGAGGCTCTTGAAACTTTAAAGCAGTGTTATTCAGGTTGGTTCTCAAGGCTCTCCAGCCATATCAGGTGGCAGGTTAAATACTTTTGAAAAATGTAGAATGGGTGGCAAGGGGCTCTCAGTTCTGGCTGCATTAGAAGTTCTCAGGCTGCATCCCGGACCAGTGAGATCAGGCTCTTGGGGGTAAGGTAACTTTGCTGAGGGTCTGCATTGGTAAATGGCAGGGCAGGCCTTGAACTTGGGCACTTAGAGTCCTAGGTGCCTGCCGTCAGCACTGTATCTCATAGCCAAAATGTGGCCCTGGAGGGCAGCAGGACGCCGTATGCAGCTGCTGTCTCTAACTTTGTCTGATGTGTCTCATGTACGGTGGGATGTGTGCACGTTCACCTTTTATAGCTGATATTTATATAATTATACATTGTATCTTGCTACTGTCCTAATGGGATTATACTCATTGGAAAACTCCTGGCTAAGGTAGAAATGAGAACTGACGGGGAGCTCTGCTATTTTTCTGTTTCTTTCTCCATCTTGGTGGATGGTCCTGCCTGCCTCTTGGGCATTTGGATCTAAAGCCCTGCACTGGAATCTTTAATGCTTTTTCCCTCTGTGGAAGAAATATGCCAAAGGCAGACTGTAAGCCACATGCAGAGTGGGGAGATTGCTTTTCCTGAGTTGGTATTTGGGACCCTCTTGACCTTGTAATCTGAGGTTTTGGAAAAAGAGCATTTCTTCAGCTGGGCCTGATGGGAAGAAAGTGGCCTGCAAAGCTGAAGATTTATGAAGGTTCTTATCAAAACAGACCTGTGTGGGCGTGCCTGCAAAAGTGAGAGTGTTAAATGAGGGGGAAAAACAAACTCAAGTCTGAAATGCCTGCTAAAGTTATTTTAAAGGCTGTGGAAAGGGGCTGTTTACCTGTATAATCCTAAGAAGGTGGGCTGCAGCTCTGAAATCCGCAATGGGTGACATCACCTCTGTTGCCATGGAGCAGGGAGGAATGTCTTAATAACCAGGGGGTTGGCAGGGGCCACTGATGAAGTGTGCCCACCCCCGGGAACATGGCACTGAAATGAAAGCTCCTGGGGAAAAGTATAAATAAAGAAGCTGTCAGTCAAGAAGGCATTAATTTTAAATCTCTGCCCCCGGCCAAGGGTTACACAGGCCCCACTGTCTTCAAGGGGAAGTTTCCACTTGGATTTTAAGTTGCCTGAAGGAAAAATGGAAATCAGCCTTTCAGGCTATGCGAGGGGATGTGGGGGATCAATAGGAGACCAAACTCTCAGAGGTGGCTGGTCGGAGAGGGGGGCTCTTTGCTAAGTTGGGCAGAGGATGGAAAGAAGAGATGTTCCCCTGCTCATGTCGTCTTCTGCAGGCCTTTGACAGAGTGGGTGGGTTTAGCCCTGGCGAGTCCTGTTGCAGGAGGATTATCTAAAGTCTATTTCTGGGGAACTCTTCTGACCAGATCTTTCCTTCTCCTTTTGGTGAGGAAGCCACTCTGAGGTCTGTTCTCTGTCATGCACTGTACTCTCTTCTGTTAGATACAGACCTTGCTAAATCACGAGTTTAATCTCAAATGCTTTAAAAATGGAGGGAGTTCAGCAAGGTGATTGGATAAATTGTGGTTGATTTGTACAACGAAATAGTACACAGCAGTGAAAGAGAAAGGACTACTGCACACAATAGGGGTGAAGCTCAGACATTCTGTTGAGCAAAATAAGTGAGACACATCCATCCAGATTTTATTTAAAAGGATGTTCGAGAACAGTCAAACCCAGCATGTGGTGGGAAAAGTCAGGGAGTGGTTCTTCCTGGGTGAGGGCGTCTGGCTTCAGAGGGGCCACACGGAACCCTCTGGGGTACTTGAAATGTTCTGTATCTTGTGCGCATATATATGCAAAGGCACAAGATGTATGTGAAATATTTGTGCATTTTACTGCATATAAGTGATGCATATTTAAAAAACTGATGAAGGCCGGGCATGGTGGCTCACACCTCTAATCCCACCGCTGGGAGGCTGAGGTGGGCGGATCACCTAAGATCAGGAGTTCGAGACCAGCCTGGCCAACATGGTGAAATCCTGTTTCTACTGAAAATACAAAAATTAGCTGGGTGTGGTGGCAGGTACCTGTAATTCCAGCTACTAGGGAGGCTGAGGCAGGAGAATCGCTTGAACCCAGGAGGTGGAGGTTGCAGTGAGCCGAGATTGCGCCACTGCACTCTAGACTGTGCAACAAGAGTGAGACTCCATCTCAAAAACAAACAACAAAACTGATGAAATCTGCAGATCCTATATACACACACATCATGCTACACATGTACAGCCCTTCCCCCCATGCACTGCCCCTCACCACATACCCCGGTGCACCCCCAACCCTGAAATTTAATCCAAGCTTTGCCCTGACTCTTTTTGTGGTCTTGGGAATTTCCCTGCACCCCAAGCCTCAGTTTCCCCATCTGTAACACAGAGGGATTCAGAGTAGCTATCTCCAGCAGTTGATGTAAACTGCAGAGAGAACAGGGGAGCGTACACGTGAAAGCTTGCAGCACAGTGGCCATAAGCTGTTCGAATGACTAAAAATAGGAATATCTCTGGAATTCTCCAAGGCAGGAGGGCCCCAGGAAATGTCTTGAAACCAGCAAGAGACAGTTCTTCGCATCCAGATTTGACGATGGAGATGAGATTTGGTGTGTGCCACATGCCTGGGCCCTGCTGCCCCCATCTAAAAGGTGACCTTGCGGCCTGTGGGTTGCAGATTCCATACATTTCTCCACCCCTCTCCAAAAGCAATACGTGTCAGCATGTGGGCGCGCGTGTTTTTGCAAGCAGTCATGCCAGCAGCCAGTCTGCAAGCCTCATTGCTTGTGGATCACCCCGGTCCTGTGTCCCGGGCGCCTGGCCTTGCAGCAGCCTGCCTGGGAAGCACCACTGAGCTTGTCTTTCGGCCCCGTCTGGGGAAGGCAGACAGCTGTCTTAGCTGGGGCAAGGTCGGCAAAGACATCGCGTTCAGAATGACTTTTTCCAGCGGTTCCATGGACGAGACAGGATGGCAAATGTCCTCCCTTTCCTTTTTGGCATTTCCGGACCTGATTTATCCAGATGGAATTTCTTGACTTTCAGGCCCTGTGTCTGTATGTGTCACCTCTGAATGAAGGGTGTGCCAACCTGACTCTCATCGTTAATACACATGATTCATTGATTGAGAATCCACTTACTGTTAGGTGGTGTGTGTGTGTGACCGGGTGGGGCGTGGGCAGCAGCGGTCTAGGGGGGCTTGTCTGAAAGTTTGCTGAGTGTCAGATTTGTTATTTGGAGGCAATCCATTACTTTTCAAAGGGGTTCTTTCTATAGGTTGTGCGCACCCGCCAGATGAAAAATCCATCCACCTTCCTGCTCTGTTTTGGGGTTCCTTGCAGCCCTGATGGGCAGGAAGTTATGCAAGTTGTCGGGGTGAGTGGCAGGAGGCAAGGTTTGTCTCTCTGTCTGCCCCTTTCCTCCGGCTACAGGTCTGCGGTGCCAGCTGTGGCATCCTAAGTGCTGCCTTGGCGACAGACTGTGATGTCCCAAACCCAGGCCCTGGGACTCACACCACCTCGGCATCGGGGTGAGCTCATCAAGCCGTGGGTCGGATCAGCTTGGCCAGGGATCAGTGGAGCCCTGTGGCCCCGCTGCCCATCGAGGGGGCATCCAGCCCCCAGGCCAGGCCCTGTTCCTCTCTTCCCAGCCACTCAAGCCTGAAAGCTCCATTGGTCTCTGCCCCTCCCCGTGCCCGCCAAGGACGGCTGCCTCTCAGAGGTTCCCTAGCTGGGTTTCTATTTTGGTCATACTATTCTGCTTCCCGAAAATTCCACCGCCTGCAGTTCTAGGCAGAGAAGATGTTCTCTTGCTGTTCCTTTTTTCAAAAGTGGTCTGTTGGCTGGTGGGTTGGCGCTGAGCGAGTGGCCACCTCAGACTTGGCTGTGTGTCCGTCTGTGAGGGTGAGCAACAGGCCTCCAGAGCTTCCAGGGGGAGAGGCGCTGGCGGGGACCACTGTGTGGCCTGAGTGTGATTTTTAAAATAATCTTTGATTCAATTCTGGGGCAAAAGGAGAGACTGTGAACATTCCCGAAGAAAGGAATCTGTATCTTCAGTTGTCAGGGGCAGCCTACCTCCCGAGTGAAATGATGAGGCCCCCAGAATATTTTCTTTTCCAGGGGGATCCTTGCTTCCTTGTGTCAGGGTCAGGGTGTCGCCATCCAGGAAATCACCTCTTTCCTGAGATGCAGGATAAAGTAGTGGTTAAGGGGGTGGAGGAGCCAGGTTGCCTGAGAATGAATCTTGGCTCTGATACTTAGAAGCTGTGTGACCTTGGGCAAATTACTTACCCTCTCTGAGCCTCATTTTTCCCCCTATATAAAATGGGGAAACAATATCACCTGCTTTATAAGGTTCTTGTGAGACAAATATGAACATATACTAGATGCATACAGTGGTTCTCGATATAAAGTAAGTGGTATAGATGTGTTAGCTATTAGTATTTCAGTTATGACAAGCAGCTCACTGACTCACTAGCACTTTAGTAAGATTTAGTTGATCCACTCCCAGGTAGCCTGGGAGGAAAAGTACAAAGTGTGGAATGGAGAGGGTGTTGGAAGCACATTTACCTCCTCCACACATTTTCTGAAGATCAGCAGAATCTGAGGTGAAAAGAGAATTCCTAAAGTGCTGACCAACCCATTTTATTTTTATAAAAATGTCTTCCTTTTTTTCATAATGCTTTTGAAGGGGTTGGGGACTAGTGCGTCCAAGTTGTTGTAAAATAGAGTAACTATAGCAGGGAAAGAGCAGAATTGTCACTGAAAAGATTATTCTTTCAATAATAATCCAGTAGGCCCCATTTACTGAGTATTGATTCTGTGTGTCTTGGGCTTTGCATAGGTTAGGGAAACTGACAGGCTTGTATCACCAGCGTCATCACCCCGTGTCACACATGAGGACATGGAGTTTCCCCAAGTCTCACAGCCAGGGGTGGAAGTGGATCTGGAGTCCCCTAACCCTGTGCTACCCTCCGTTCTCAGACCTGGATCTCAGTTTAGAGCTCTTGCTTGGTGGGGCAAAGAGGAGGGCTGAACTGGCCTCCCCAGCAATCTTGTCCTGCAGTTTTCGGCAGTGGTCAGAGATTTCGCCACATATTCACAGGGCCTACCTATTGGGTAAGCACCCAGGAACTCGATGAAAGGACGGGTGATAAGAATGAGAACTTTCAGACGTCTGCCACAGAGCTGAGCGTTACCTGCCAGGGCCGAGAGCGACCAGATGTCTCATTTCTCAATCAGTTCAGGTTGAGGGCGTGAGTCATGAGTTGATGCTTCCAGCAGTCTTTGGGCCTCTGCTGTGCGCAGGCCTCGTGTGCCATGCTGGGGTTGTAAAGCCAGGAGCCACGGTCCTCCGCTGGGGGCGAGTCTGCCTGGCAGGAGATGTTTGGCGATGCCTGGAGACATTTTTGGTTGCCACAATGGGGAGAGGGGCAGGGCAGCTACTATGGGCATCCGGTGGGTAGGTGGCTGTGAGGGTCGAGTAATTTACTACACGTGATGTGCTTACAACAGTGCCTTGCGTGTAAGTTCCCAAAACATTTTAGCTGCTTTTTCTGCATTATAATTATCTTCATAATAATTATTGATGTCTGCCTCTAAGAAGCTCAGAGTCTAGAGGGTAGACAAATGAGTGAATCCATAGACAGACTTCTGTGGGACCTGGGAGTGTAGAAGAGCTGCCTGATCCAGCCTGGGGAAACAGGGAGGGCCTCCAGGAGGGGGTGGTTCAGGTCAAATCATGATGGATAAATAGTGGCTTGTTAGGAGACGTAAGGTCGGGAGGTATGGAAGGGAGTTCTGGGTCAGGGGAACAGTATGTGCATGACATGGAGGCACAGAGGCCCTCAAGCAGCAACCTCTAAATCCCCCATCACTGCTTCTATCTTCTTCCTCCCTTTGGTACTGATGCCTCGTATTTAGGCCAGGTACCTCCCATGGTAGGCGAAATGGATTTTAGGTGGTCCACCAGTGAGGACATTGTATTTGCTAAGAACTATTTTTCAGTGCTATTTTCTCTTCGAACTAGTCGGAAGGAGTGGAATTTCAGGCTGGGCGTGGTGACTCAAGACTGTAATCCCAGCACTTTGGGAGGCCGAGGCAGGTGGATCACCTGAGGTCAGGAGTTCGAGACCAGCCTGGTTAACATGGTGAAACCCCGTCTTTACTGAAAATACAAAAAAATTAGCCGGGCGTGGTAGTGGGCACCTGTAATCCCAGCTACGCAGGAGGCTGAGGCAGGAGAATCGCTTGAACCCAGGAGGCGGAGGTTGCAGTGAGTCGAGATCACACCACTGTACTCCAGCCTGGCAACAGAGTGAGAAATCTGTCTCAGAAAACAAAAAACAAAGCAAAACAAACAAAAGGAGTAACGCTTTAGTGAGGTACTGCTGTATCGTTCACACTTTTCTTTCTAACACTGACTCCTCCCTCTCCCTGTTTCTAGGTCTTGACTTTCTGAGGTCCTGGAAATGTTCCATATTTTGATTATGTTGGTGGTAGCAAGAATGTATGACATTTGGCAAAACTCATCAAACCCTATACTCAAAACACTGACATCTGTGTATATGAGTTATACCACAGGAGCATTGGCGGGGGTGGGGGTGTATAAAACCTCAGTCTCAGAGTCTTTGCCCAGCCACTGTGTCTTGCTTGAATTTAGTAAGTTTTATTTTTATTGTATTTTTACCCTACCTTCTATTTATGGAGGTGACATTGATTTTCCATCTACAGTAGTGGTATAAAGTTTCCTTTTAAAATAATAAAAAAAAATAAGTGAGTGAATTTAAATACTAGAAATATTAAGTAAATATTTTTTGGCGGCGCATGAATAGAGCAAAGATCGTGCAAGTGGTTAAAAAAAAGCAAGCTTTTTGGAAACCCTCCTGAGAAAATTTGGTGGTTCTGAGATGAAACTAGCTTCAGCCGGTGCCGTGCAGGCATCGTGATGACTGTGAGAAAGCCGCCTGCGAGCGTGGCGGTTGTTTAAGGAGAAATAGCGAGAAATCTCAGCCAGTAACTTAGAGGAATATTTTAATGATGTGCTATTTGTGAAATTTACTGTCAAATACCCAGGGGACTGAGAATTCAATGATTATTAATTATCTTCCTATTCCCCGCTTGCTGGTAAACATTTAAAGTCTTGTCAAGAGGAAAAAAAAAAAAAGAAAAACTCTGCCGCTTGGATTAATGAAAACCAATGTAAATGCTTTAAATACTTTTGCTCAGCACACTCGAGCTTTCTGTTTTTCAGGGCTCCCAGGGAGTGTGAGCCATCGGCATTTTCAGGACTGCGTTTCTGTGCACTGTCCACATCAGCCCCAACCGTGTGTTTCTGATAAGATGCAGTGCAGTTTTTCTGATACGGCCGGAATTTTTGCTAAGAGACTTTTTGTGTTTTGTTTTTCTGGTTCGAATTCTCAGAATGTTGTTGGCCATGGACTTGACATTCCTCTTTTCCTAGATTAAAAATCTATGCTCTGTTACCTTCCAGGAAGGCGTGTGTGTGCACACGTATGTGCGAATTCAAATACACGTTTACATTAAACTGCAGCCTCTCAAGAACTCCAGGCCTTACAGATGCTAGCTAGAAAAATCAAAGGATTTCAGAGCCAGAAGCCACCAAGGAAACGGATTCAATGTAATGCTGTTCAGTTATAAACGAGAAGGTGTTGAGGCCTCCAGTGGGTGGGGGACTTTTCCAAAATCATGCTGCTGCTTAGTGGCAGGGCAGGACCGCACTCTCCATTTCCTGCTTCATAAAACAGGGTTTCATTACTATAGATCGTGTTATGTCATCTACCACCTATGAAATAAAAATGTTTCTTTTGGGAGTTACATTTATTTTCTTACATAATTACATGAATCAAAGGAAGTCTCCTTTCTGCCATGCCACTGTCCTCTTATTCCTTAGTTCTCCTCCCTGGAGGATGTCACTGTTCCTTGTGACTTCCAGAGAAAGCCTGTGCATCCTTCAGCTGTGCCTGTACATCTGTCTGTGTGTGTACATCTGTGCGTGTACATCTGTGCGCGTATGTCTTTGTACATCTGTGTACATATGTGTAATCTGTATACATCTGTACATCTGTACACTGTACATCTCTGTGTGTGTACATCCTCTCATCCTTTTTATGCTGTGCACACTATACAGCTTGCTTTTCTCATTTAATACTAAATCTCACTGGTCATTCCATGTCAATGCATAAAGAACTTCTTCAGGCCTTTTTTGTAGCTATATTGTATCCCTTCATATGCATGAGCCAGAATTAATTCATCCCCAGTAGATGGGTTTTGTGTTGCTTCCAGTCTTTTGGGATTACAGTCAGGGTTGTAGTAACTAATCTTAAGGATACACAGGTCATTTTGCACAGATGAGAGTATATCTGCAGGAAGAATTTTTTTTTTTTTTTTTTGAGACAGGGTCACATCCTGTCACCTAGGCTGGGAAGTGGTGGCACAATCATGGGTCACTGCAGCCTTGATCCTCCCACCTCAGCTTCTCCAGTAGCTGGGACTACAGGCAGGTGTTACCATGTCCAGCTAATGAAAAAAATTTTTTTTTGTTTTGGAGATGGGTTCTCTATGTTGCCCAGTCTGGTCTCAAACTCCTGAGCTCAAGCAATCTTCCTACCTCTGTCTCCCAAAGGGTTGGGATTCCAGGCGTGAGCTACCATGACTGGCCCAGGATGAATTTCTAAAAGTAGCATTGCTTGGTTCCGAGGGCACATGTAGTTCCAAGGGCATGTGTGTTTGGAATTTTCATGGATATTACCAAATGACCCTCTCTAGAGTTATCACCTTCTATCTTTTGGTTTGGATAGTGGCATCTTTGATTAATAGTTTATTCCAGGTCGACTTTTCTGAACTTGCATCATTCATTCAGCCAACACATCCTTTTTGAGGGCCTGTTTAGTGGCAGGACCCATCCAAGTGCTAGGGGCATGGCAGAGCAAGAGTCCTCATAGCATTCGCTGATTGGTGGAGGTGCATCTCGAGGTTGAGGGAGGGGCAGACTGGAGGTTGAGGGAAATGGAGAACTTCACAGTTCCTCAGTCGTTATGGCGAGATGTGCACAGAACACAGCAGGGACCTGTGAGCGGGGCCTGAGCTAGTCAAGTGGTCGGGGGTCCTTCTGGAAGCATGCAATACTTAAGCCGCGCCCATGGGCACGGGCGGGCTTTAGTCATGTGGAGAAGGGGACCTGGCAGTGGGCAGGGGAGGAGCTGTTGAGGCAGGGGCAGCAGCAAGTATGCCAGGGCAGGAAGGAGCTTTTTTAAAAAACTCCTTTTAAAAAACTCCCCTTTGCCAGGCACGGTGGCTCTCGCCTATAATCACAACACTTTGGGAGGCTGAGGTGGGAGGATCACTTGAGCTCAGGAGTTTGAGACCAGCCTGGGCAACATAGTGAAACCTCGTCTCTACTAAAAAAAAAAAAAAAAAAAAAAAAAAAAAAATTAACTGAGCCCGGTGGTGTGCGCTGGTAGTCCCAGCTACTTGGGAGGCTGAGGTGGGAGGATCGCTTGAGCCTGGGAGGTGGAGGCTGCAGTGAGCTATTATTGTGCCACAGCACTCCAAACTGGGCAGCTGAGTATGACCTCAAAATCAAACCGAAAACAAAAATCACCACACGCCCCTCTGGCTGGAGTTCAGACAGGGCGGGAGGGGGAGTGAATGCCGGCGAGGGTCGATGGGCAGGCAGGGCCCAGCCAGGCTGCCTGGTGGGGCTCATTTATTTTTACCTAGAGCTGTGGGGAGCCATTTTGGAAGTGGGGGTACCATGTGGACCCTGAGAGATCAGCTCAGCTAAACTGGACAGTATTTCCTCTACGACAGCCCAGAAAGGGAACAAGGAGGCTGAGGCTCACTGGGGTGGTCACTCAGGCTTCCCCAAGGCAGGAAAAGGTCTTGTTTCTGGCTGGCAGGCCCCTGGACATGGTTCTTGTATTATTCTCTCAGCCACTCGGCAAATGTTTGTGGGGGCTTGCAAGTGCCAGGCCCTGTGGTAGGTGCTTGGCAGACAATGCTGGGCCACAGTGACACGGGCCCAACACTGATGGAGCTCTGGGTCGAGTGTGGGGTTGTAAAATTCTCTAAAGGGCCAAGGAGTAAATATTTCAGGCTTTGGGGGCCATTCGGTTCCCAACCTACCAACTCCGCTGTTGTAGTATAGGAGTAAGCTGTAGCTTGCTTTGTTCACCCTGTGTAAATAAATAGGTGTGGCTGTGTTGTCCTAAAACTATTTACAGACACAACCCATGGGCCGCATTTGGCCCGTGGACTGTGGTTTGCCTGCTCCTGGTTTGGCAGAATGAGATTGCCTAAACAGATACCTGGTGCGAAGGGAGCTGTTAGCAGGTGTCAGTGGAGAAGAGATGGCCGGGAAAAGGGGTGGAGGTGAGCTTTCTGATGGGCCGATCTCAGGAGGTGCCGGCTGAGCAGATGCAGGAAGGAACCAGGGGAAGTGGGAGGATCTTGCGGGGAGGGTTTCCAAGCAGAGGGAACCCCAGGCCTCTGAGGCAGGAGCTGCTTCAGTACAGCGAGGATGTTGGAGGGGTTGTTGCTGACCCAGCTTGGGGAGAAGTGGGGAGTGGTGGGGGTGGGTGGCAGGCCGGGGCACAGGCTGTATTAGTGACTTTTGGTTCCATCTAAAGTGTCCAGAAGCCTTAATAGTAGGTTTTGAGAATGGACGTCTTAAAGGCTGCTGCGTGACAAACAGACTGACAGAGCCACAAAGTGGGGAGGCCAGGGAGGAGGTGACTGCAGTAGTCCCCGTGCGAGAGGACGGCGGCTTGGACCAGGGTGGATGCGATGGAGTGGGGAGACCTGGAAATCTGGTTTCTGTCCTGACGGTGGAACAGTCAGGGCTGATGACGGATCAGATGTGAGGAGTCCAGGCCGCCCCGTGAGCTGACGGGGAGGGTGGAGGGGCCTCTGATGAGATTGGGGGCCTTGGAGGTAGAGTTGCAGTGAGGGGTGGGTGGGGGGGCACTAACTCCATGGGAATTTCCCAGGCAGCCCCATGTACATGGACCTGTACAGGATGCAGTGAGGCAGGGTGTCTGCTAGAAGAGGGTCAGGCTGAGAATTAAATGACAGTGTGAGGTGATGGGTGGCAGTGTCCTTGGGTGGCTGTCGTAGAACATTTTACTTGAACAGCATTCTCCAGCGGTAGGGCCTTTCGAGGTGGCAGCAGGAGCCTGGGGTAGGCAGCCACTAATAAAGGAAGTTAGGTCATTTTGCAGTCATTGGTTTTATCTTTATTTTATTTGATTTTATTTTTGAGACAGAGTCTCACTCTATCACCCAGGCTGGCATGCAGCAGCACAATCTTGGCTCATTGAAACCTCTGCCTCCTGGTTTTAAGCGATTCTCATGCCTCAGCCTCCTGAGTAGCTGGGATTACAGGTCTGCGCCACCACACCTGGCTAATTTTTGTATTTTTAGTAGAGATGGGGTTTTACCATGTTGGCCAGGCTGGTCTCAAACTCCTGACCGCAAGTGATCTGCCCGCCTCAGCCTCCCAAAGTGCTGGGATTACAGGTGTGAGCTGCCACGCCCAGCCTGCATCCATTGGTTTTAATAGTTTGGGTGTCAGGTAACCTCTGTAGCAGTGACCCTGCCTGTTGGGGGGCAAGTGGCTTGCCTGTGGTATTTTTAAGCCTCCTAATTCCATATCTTTCGCTGGGCCTTTTCCCCGCTCTGGGCCTCAGTTTCCTCATTTGTAAAATGACACAGACGAGACATGAGTCAGGAGCCCTGGATCTGAATGAAGCCACTTCTTGTACTTGGTGTGAAATCTGGGATTCAAGCCCAGGGGACCATGGGCTGCAGAGCCTGTCCTGCGTCCATGTCACGTGTGTAGAGTGCTGCCATAGGCCCTGGATTGGTGCTTTTCAAACTACGGGTCATGACCCACCGCACCAGCGGGTTAGGAAATCCGTCTAATGGGTCGTGACCAGCGTTGAAGCAAAATCAATCAGGCAGGAGGGAGGGTCTGAGGGTGTCATGTAGCAGGGGTAAGTATGGACTTGGGAGGCTTTTGTTGCAGTTGTGGGTGTACACGGTGGTGTGAATGGGGTTGTGAGATAAAGTACACTTCTCCGAAGGGTTTCATTTAAACCCAAGTTTGGAGGCCCTTAGCCCGGGGATCTTCCAGAACTCGTTTTGCTTCGACCTCTCTTCTCCAGGGACCTGGGACAAAGTGGCCTCAGTTTCCTTCTGGTGAGGAACGGAGCTTCTAGCTTGGGGTTTGGCATGGTGGGAATTTGAAAAAAATAAACGACATGAGACAAAACCCAGCCTGTGATTGCTCTGCACCGGGAGTTCTGTTTTTGAGGCTTAAAAAGACCCCCCTTCCCCCTTCTCTTTCCAGAAGAGCCGAATGCACATAAGGTCGCCAGCCCACCCTCCGGACCCGCATACCCCGATGATGTCCTGGACTATGGCCTCAAGCCATACAGCCCCCTTGCTAGTCTCTCTGGCGAGCCCCCCGGCCGATTCGGAGAGCCGGATAGGGTAGGGCCGCAGAACTTTCTGAGCGCGGCCAAGCCAGCAGGGGCCTCGGGCCTGAGCCCTCGGATCGAGATCACTCCGTCCCACGAACTGATCCAGGCAGTGGGCCCCCTCCGCATGAGAGACGCGGGCCTCCTGGTGGAGCAGCCGCCCCTGGCCGGGGTGGCCGCCAGCCCGAGGTTCACCCTGCCCGTGCCCGGCTTCGAGGGCTACCGCGAGCCGCTTTGCTTGAGCCCCGCTAGCAGCGGCTCCTCTGCCAGCTTCATTTCTGACACCTTCTCCCCCTACACCTCGCCCTGCGTCTCGCCCAATAACGGCGGGCCCGACGACCTGTGTCCGCAGTTTCAAAACATCCCTGCTCATTATTCCCCCAGAACCTCGCCAATAATGTCACCTCGAACCAGCCTCGCCGAGGACAGCTGCCTGGGCCGCCACTCGCCCGTGCCCCGTCCGGCCTCCCGCTCCTCGTCGCCTGGTGCCAAGCGGAGGCATTCGTGCGCCGAGGCCCTGGTTGCCCTGCCGCCCGGAGCCTCACCCCAGCGCTCCCGGAGCCCCTCGCCGCAGCCCTCATCTCACGTGGCACCCCAGGACCACGGCGCTCCCGCTGGGTACCCCCCTGTGGCTGGCTCTGCCGTGATCATGGATGCCCTGAACAGCCTCGCCACGGACTCGCCTTGTGGGATCCCCCCCAAGATGTGGAAGACCAGCCCTGACCCCTCGCCGGTGTCTGCGGCCCCATCCAAGGCCGGCCTGCCTCGTCACATCTACCCGGCCGTGGAGTTCCTGGGGCCCTGCGAGCAGGGGGAGAGGAGAAACTCGGCTCCCGAATCCATCCTGCTGGTTCCGCCCACTTGGCCCAAGCCGCTGGTGCCTGCCATTCCCATCTGCAGGTGAGCAGGGCTTTGAAAATGATTGCTTCTGTGGTTTAGTTTTAAGAGATGGTTTTCTGTTTATGAGCATGGGATTCAGAGTCAGGTTTAAGTCTGACTTTAAATGGATTTAAATCTTGGCTTGGTCCCTTGCTGGTTGCGAGACCCTGAGAAGGAAGGTACATTCCCTGGGCCAGGTTTTTCTCATCTGTAAAATGGGTGTAATTAGTGTACCTGACTCACCAGGTGGTTATGAGATTGCAGTCATGATAAATGTAATTGCTCATATGTCACCTGGTTTATTCAAAAAGTGTTTATCAAACATCTAGGTGGCAGATTCTGTTACATAAGTAATGGAGAGATAGTGGTGAACTAAACAGGCAAAAATTTCTGCCTTCATGGAGCTGACATTCTAGTAGGCACAAGAGGAACTGATGTTTGTTAGCATCTGCTATGTGCCCCAGTTATATGGAGGCTGTAAAAAAAATGTGTGAGCCAAGGAGCTTAAAATCTTGGAAAGCTGAAGAGATGTATGTAGATAGCAGCATAGCATGTAGGCTTTGGAGTCTCTTAAGGCTCACTTTGAGTCCTGCCTCCGCCACTCACTACCTGAGTGAACGTGGGCATCTCTGCTGCTGCCTTTCTGCTGCTGTGCTTGTGAAAGACATTGCTAATCAGTCAGCACCCTCTTTCTCCTTGAGCTCCTTTCTGAAGCCGTGCCTAGGGCAGACATCACTAATCAATCAAGAGCTTCCTCCCCCCACTGCATTTGTACTGAGCACCTTTCTGGTCTTGGTTTATTCCCTGTGAGAAGACAATAGAACCTACCTTGTGTGTGTTTTTTTTTAAAAAATGGATTAGATGAGACGATATAAGTCAAACTCTTAGTATAGAGCCTGTGCAGTGGTATCCTCGGATACCAAAATCTGAGGATGCTCAGGTCCCATATGTAAAATGGTATAGTATTTGCATATAACCTATGTACATCCTCCCATATCCATTACATCATCTCTAGATGATAATACCTTAGAATACCTAATACAATGCCTGCACACCACTTCATTCATATGGACTCAATGGGCATGGAAAATTCAAATTTTGCTTTTTGGAACTTCGTGGATTTGTTTTTTTCTGAATATTTTCAATCTGAGGACACAGAACCCCTGGATATAGAGGGCGAATTGCACTCTCTATGTATATTATTTCATTTGATTCTCACAGAAACTTGGTTTGTGTTATTTTTTTATCTTTGTTTTGATGAAATGACAAAGGAGGTATATGAAGGCTAAGGCTAGAGATTATCCTATCTGTTCTCGTAGATGAGGAATTGGAAGACTCATGTTATTACCACGATCCCTGTGGTTTTCAAATTATTTTTTATTTTAGCAAATGGAAGTCTTTTATCCCAAATATTAAACTGAGTCCCCACATAGGCCAGGTGCAGTGGCTTACGCCTGTAATCCCAGCACTTTGGGAGGTCAGGGTGGGTGGATCACCTGTGGTAGCAAGTTCAAGACCAGCCTGGCCAATATGGCAATACTGTATCTCCACTAAAAATTCAAAAAATAGCCAGGTATGGTGGCGCATGCCTGTAATCCCAGCTACTCGGGAGGCGGAGTAGGGAGAATTGGCGGAGGTTGCAGTGAGCCAAGATCATGCCACTGCACTCCAGCCTGGCGACAGAGCAAGACTCCACCAAAAAAAAAAAAAATTGAGTCCTCAAATAGATAAATAGATAAAGGTGGAGCTCTTGATTGGTGTGGGGTTGCGGGTGGCCTCGGGCCCTGCCCACTGGGCCTTGTTCACCCCCCATACCAGACGAAAATGTACTGCATGGAGCATCCAGCCTGGCATTTCCTTCAAAGCAGGTTCTGAGAACACCAGGGCTTCAGTATGTCAGTTGTTGTATCTTTAAAAAAAGGAGTTTATGGGTTTAACAGAGTTAAGTAGGTGCCTTTGTGCAGGCCTTCTCAGAGACTTTAATGTGGACAGAATATGCGGTGATTTCAAAGGCCATTTGGCTACAGAGCTCTGAGTTCAGTGACTAAAGTTTCACAGGGCTATCTTAGAAAATGCTGCCAGCCACAGTGGCTCATGCCTGTAATCCCAGCACTTTGGGAGGCTGAGGCAGGTGGATCACCTGAGGTGGGGAGTTCGAGACCATCCTGACCAACATGGAGAAACCCCGTCTCTACTAAAAATACGTAATTAGCCGGGTGTGGTAGCGCATGCCTGTAATCCCAGCTACTTGGGAGGCTGAGGCAGGAGAATCACTTGAACCCAGGAGACAGAGGTTGCAGTGAGCCAAGATGGCGCTGTTGTACTCCAGTCTGGGCTCCTTGTTCTTTGTGCTACGTAGACAGGTCAGTCTCCAAACCATGATTTTATTTAATGGTTGAGAGTAGGGAGGGACACTGCTGTGAAATATGATTATGACATATTTATTGGAGACTTTGTTTATAAAAGCCTTTCCTCTCCGTGAGGCATCTTGATCAGAGAAGTTTTGAGTGTCAGAGTCCTTTGGTTCCTCACAAGTACCAATCTGTGCCAGCCAATGTGGTCTTCTGCAAGAATCTTCTATAAAGTTGAGAGGATGGGGCATCAGGGAAGTCTCCTGATAACATTGACCTCAGGGTATATGGGCATCTCAGCAGAGGGCTGGAATTCAAATCAGAATTTCAGGCTGGTTCTGATGCTCTACTTTTTTTTTTTTTTTTTTTTTTTTTTTTTGAGATGGAGTCTCGCTCTGTCGCCCAGGCTGGAGTGCAGTGGCGCGATCTCAGCTCACGGCAACCTCCGCCTCCCAGGTTCAAGCCATTCTCCTGCCTCAGCCTCCTGAGTAGCTGGGATTACAGGAATGTGCCACCATGCCCAGCTAATTTGTTGTTGTTGTTGTTAGTAGAGATGGGGTTTCACTATGTTGGTCAGGCTGGTCTCAAACTGCTGACCTCATGATCTGCCCGCCTTGGCCTCCCAAAGTGCTAGGATTACAGGTGTCAGCCACTGCAATGGCTTTTTTTTTTTTTTTTTTTTTTGAGATGGAGTGTTGCTCTGTTGCTGAGGCCAGAGTACAGTAGCGTGATCTCAGCTCACTGCAACCTCTGCCTCCTGGCTTCAAGCGATTCTCCTGCTTCAGCCTCCCGAGTAGCTGGGACTATAGGCGCATACCACTATGCCTGGCTATTTTTTTTTTGTATTTTTAGTAGAGACAGGGTTTCACCACGTTACAGGCCAGGCTGGTCTTGATCTCCTGACCTCGTGATCCACCTGCCTCAGCCTCCCAAAATGCTGGGATTACCCTTCAGATTGTATTTCAGCATCAAATACCTATTTCAGAACCAAGCAAAAGTATAAACTGAAACCTGGGGATATGCTGCTGAATTTTCTTCTCACAAAATTTTTGGTGCTTTAAAGCATATTAATACAGGGCTAAAGTGGTTTTTTAATGAGTCATAGTTTGTAAACCTTTAAAAACTGTTCACTTGTTTAAATGATATGGGTAAAAGTGGTTGTCACGTGTGGCTCGTTGGTTGCAGGCAGAAGCTTGAAAGCATCTTGGCACTATAACTAAGGTAAAGCAGGCGTACTTTGGAAACCCTAAGACTGCAGGGTAAAAGGGATTTCAGGAGGCAATGTGGTTGGAAAGAAGAGGAAGAGATTTGCTTGCATAGGGAGGATATGGTTATAAGTTGGATGAAATGTTTAAGTTGGACTCTGGCACAGATGAAGTTTATGGAGGTGCTACCCCTTGGGCTCCCCTTGGTACTGCTGTGATAGAGAAGACAGAATTGGCTTTATTGCAAGTGCTTAACCAAGCCCAGTTGATAGTGTCAGCTCCTAGCAGCCCTGAGCTAACTGGGAAAGAATACTCTGATTAATGATTTCTGCCATATGTGAAAACTCAGGACATGGTGACATAAATCCATAGTGATGCTTTTCAAAATTCCTAGGGGAAAAAAAGTGACAGCAGTTAGAAACATGCTAGAACTAACATAAGCTTCATTAATTGAGAAGTTGCTCACACTGTCTTCATCAAGGTGGAAGAGAAGGCAAAGAGAAAGATCTCTACCCTGTGAACAGTTCTACCTGTCATGTCTAAGAAATATGTGCTGCCTCAGCATTTTGTTCACATACAATCATGCCCCCATGATCACATTTTGGTTAACGATGGATCCCCCATATATGGGGGTGGTCCCATAAGATTATAATACTGTTTTGTTTATGTTTTTGTTTTTTTGAGACAGAGTCTCTGTCACCCAGGCTAAAGTGCAGTGGTGCGATCTTGGCTGACTGCAACCGCCACCTCCCAAATTCAAGCGATTCTCGTGCCTCAGCCACCTGAGTAGCTGGGATTACAGACATGCGCCACCAAGCCCAGCTAATTTTTGTATTTTTAGTAGAGACAGGGCTTCGCCATGTTGGCCAGGCTGGTCTTGAACTCCTGGCCTTGAGTGATCTGCCCACCTCAGCCTCCCATAGTGTTGGGATTATAGGCATGAGCCACTGCACCCAGCCTTGTGTTTTGTTTTGTTTCGTTTTTTTTTTTTTTTTTTTTTTTTTTTTTTTTTGAGACAGGGTCTCACTCTGGTCCCTCAGGCTGGACTGCAGTGGTGCAATCACAGCTCACTGTAACCTTGACCTCCTGAGCTTGGATGATCTTCCCACCTCAGTGTCCCGGGTAGCTGGGACTATAGGCATGGACCACCATGCTTGGCTGATTTTTATTTTTATTTTTGTATTTTTAGTAGAGAGGGTCTCTCCATGTTGCCCAGGCTGTCCTCAAATCCTTGGGCTTAAGTGATCCACCCATGTTGTCCCTCCAAAGTGCTGGGATTAAGTCATGAGCCACCACACCCAGCCATAATACTGTATTTTTACTGTACCTTTTCTGTGTTTAGATATCTTTAGATACGCAAATACTTCCCATTGTGTTACCATTGCCTACAGTATTCAGTACAGTCACATGCTGTACAGGTTGGTAGCCTAGGAGCCACTATACCATATAGTGTAGGTATGTAGTAGGCTGTGCCATCTTGGTTTGTGTAAGTGCACTCTGATGTTCACTTAATGGTGCATTTCCCAGAACGTATCTTCATTGTTGAGCAATACATGACTGTATCCATGATTTTCAGAAAATGGGCCATTTACAATTATTGTACAAGTTGACTAATTCTGGTTTATTGCACACATGGCTGATTTTATTTTCTCCTTCAGCATCCCAGTGACGGCATCCCTCCCTCCACTTGAGTGGCCGCTGTCCAGTCAGTCAGGATCTTATGAGCTGCGGATCGAGGTGCAGCCCAAGCCACATCACCGGGCCCACTATGAGACAGAAGGCAGCCGAGGAGCCGTCAAAGCTCCAACTGGAGGCCACCCTGTGGTTCAGGTATGGACTTGAATACTCTTCCTTTTGTGTGTGGTGTTTGTCACTGAGAGATTCACTTCTGCTGACCCACTGTTTGTTGCTTGTTAAGTTGAGGTATGTGTCTCAGCCTCTTAACTCCTTTGAGGAATGAGAAATCTGAGATTAAGTTAACATTAGAAGCTAATCCAGCTACTCATAAACCAGAGGAGAAAGTTTTCTTGAGCTGGATAAGGATAGAAATGATACTCGTGTGCCCGGACGCTTCTTCCCTTCTCTTTCTGTGGAGAAACTGCTAGAGTTTTGCAGAGGTTTGTGTATTGACAGAAGATTTCTGAAGCCATCATCTTAAGTTTCAGATGAAGAGCTCATTATGAAAAAATAGTAATGTTTGTAAAATACAGAAAAGTAAGAAAAATTAAAACTATACATTATCAAACTACCTAAAATAGCTATATTAGTATTTTGATATATTGCCTTTCTTTTTTCTATTCACAAACACGGCAGCCTCTGTTACCATATATTTCTATGCTTAATTCTATAGTGAACATGTAGATTGTACTCTGATTTTTTAAGTTTACATTTTGTCATGAGCATTTCCTTTTGTTTTTCTTAATCAGTATCTTTTTTGTGTGTCTGTGGCTTTTGATTTAACCTCAGATTTTTTTTTTTCAAAAGAAGTAGAGAAGTGTGCCTATTTTCCGCCAAAATAATTGGAGTTGAAATATTCTTAATTGTATAATCTGGTTGACCAGGAACAACTGACCGGTGCCCACTAACAAGTCAATTAACCAGAACTTTTAATACATTTAAATTAATATAACATTTTTTGGTATTTGCCTTAAAGTGGAAGTATCCTATTAATATGATAAAACCTGGTTCTTAATCTGTAGTGTGCATCAGAACCTCTGGGGTGGTTCTTAAAAATTCAGATTGTTGGGCATTCTGAAACTACTTAATTAGAAATTATATAACATGAGTAAAACCCAGGTAAACAAACAAACAAATGAAAAACCACAAACCCCCCAAATCTCCACAGGTACTTTGGATGTGTACCTCTGATTAAGGACATCTATGATAATAATAAGAACTTACAAGTCCTGACAATTGCTTTTTCTAAATCAGACATCACAGCGATCTTGGAATCTGTCTATATTCATTGAGTTTTTGTTTCTTGACCATGAGTCCCATTTTCCTGTTGTGTTGCGTGTCTAGTAGTTGTCAACTGCATTCTGACATCGTGATGACATATACTGGATATGGTAGATATTCTGAACTTCATTTCACATTTCATCAGCGTGGATCTGTGGAAAGCTCCAGTTGTATTTAACTTGATGGGGCTTAGCTTTTAAACTGTCTTCTCTGTATTTCATTTGAGGATTGGTTTTAGGCCCCGTTAGAGCAGGCCTGGAGTAGCCCTTCCTCTGAGGCATGTGCCTGTTCTGCAGGCATGGCCTTTTTGGATGCCTGGTGGGGAGGTCTCTTTAATCTGGTGGGCTGGAATTCCCATACGCCAGCTCTGCTGCACTCTTAGTCTCTCTGTTCTCTCCACCCCATAGCAGCCCCTCTCTGGTAAACCTTGTGCCACCTCTCCCTGTGCTTACACAGCCCAGCCCTTGGCCAAAGACTTGAGGGCTCCCCCAGCAGCTTCCTCCTCTCTGATGCCACCGATTCTAGCAGTTTCCACAGCCTGGCACTCTGAGTGGTGCCAGAAATCCAGGATTATTTCAGGAAATCCTCAGCACAGTGCGACCACCGTGCTCTGCTCAGATGCTACTTCCTGCACGTGGCAGGGGAGCTGTCCCCAGGCAGAGAGCTGAAGTGGAGGTGGGCTTGCCTGTGCACTTCCTCTCCCTTGGGGACCACAGTCTTCTGCTTCCTGCCGTCCAATCCTGAGAGCAATCGCCTTATGTAATTTTTTTTTTTTTTTTTTTTTTTTAAGGCAGAGTCTCTCACTCTGTCACCCAGGCTGGAGTGCAGTGGTACAATCTTGGCTCACTGCAACCTCTGCCTCCTGGGTTCAGGTGATTCCCCTGCCTCAGCTTCCTGAGTAGCTGGGATTACAGGTGTGCACCACCATGCCTGGCTAATTTTTGTATTTTTAGTAGAGACAGGGTTTCACTATATTGTTCTGGCTGGTCTTGAACTCTTTATCTCAAGTGATCCACCCGCCTCGGCCTCCCAAAGTGCTGGGATTACAGGCGTGAGCCACCGTGCCTGGCCAAGTGCTGTTTTATGTGTCCAGAGCTCCATGCACATTTCCTTCATGCCACCTGCCACTGCTTGTAATTCTAACATTTGCGTAATTATTTTGACAATGTCTCTCTCTCTTAGACCATGAGCTTTGTTTAAAAGAGACCACAACTTCCTTCTTATTCTTCATTGTATATCAGCACCAAGCATAGTTTGTCACTACAAACATAGCAGGCATTCAACAAATACTTGGAGAATGAATATACTCATTAAATGCATTGGCCGAACAATCTTAAGTCTTAAGGAGAGAGAATCTGTATCCATTTCCGGCTATGTGGTATCTTCATTCACTGATTATTCGAAAGATGTTTATTGAGTACCTACTATGTACCAGGCACGGTGCTTGATTCTGGGTTATGATATGAACAAAACAGCTGGAAATTCTCACTGTCATGAGCTTACATTTTGGGAAGATGATTGTAATGATAAACACTTGGAAAACATTTGCTGCCTGTGAGACCCTGTTCCAAGTGCTGTATATGTGTTAACTTATTTAATCCTCAAAAGAGCCTTATGACAAAGGTAACAGGTCAAGGAGCTGTCAAGGACTTGTTCAAGGTCATGGGTATTAAATGGTGGAGCTGAGATTTGGATACTGCAAGCTCTATCAGATCAGTAGGTCTGATCATCCACGTCTCTTTGCAGACCAGCTTTTCCTGCCTTCTCACTTGTGCAGAAAAAGCCTGATGGGAAAATGCCCGTGCCTCTTGCAGACCACTCCCTTCCCCCCTAGTTTTACGTGCTGTTCCAGTACGAACCTTGTCATCACCTCACGGGAGCCTAAATCTTGATTCTCAGGGAGACGCTGATTGACCCTGGCTTGGGAGGGTGCTGCCTATTGGTCCAGTTGGCTGTGGCCTGGAGGTTGGGCTGCATGAGGAGTGAGGCTCAGCTCACCCATTCATCAGGGGCTGGGGCCCTGGAAATTTCCAGAGAAGGGAATGGGCTGAGTGTACAGTCCAGGAGACACCTGCTAGGCTGTCCCTGAAGTTTGTGCCTCTCCCTCTGATAGCTCCCAAGGACTCTTCCCTCTTCATGCCTGTGACTTTGTTTGTTTATTTATTTTAGAGATATGATCTCGCTTTGTTACCCAGGCTGGAGTACAGTGGCATGATCATTGCTCACTGCTGCCTTGAATTTCTGAGCTCAAGTGATCCTCCCACTTCAGCCTCCTGAGTAGTTGGGACTACAGGCGTGTACCACCATGCCCAGCTAATTTTTTCCTTTTTTGTAGACACGTGGTCTCCCCGCATTGCTTAGGCTGGTCTTGAACTCCTGGGCTCAAGTGATCCTATCACCTCATCCTCCCAAAGTGTTAGGATTACAGTGTGAGCCACCACAACTGGCCCAAGTGCTTGTAACTTGGAAGATCTAATATGTGATTTTAAAACTTGTAGACAAGTCTCCTTAAAAGACAAAAAGTGGAATCTTTTAAAAAAGTCATTTGAATAGATTATGTTTTTCAAAATAAGTCATGCTAATTCCTGATTTTTAGCATGGGAAGTCAGTCTAAAAAAAAAAAAAAACTTCTTTGAAAAATGAAGAAAAGAGTGGACTTTCAGAGGATTGCTGCTTTTCACCTTCAAGGGAGTGTGAAAACTGCTTCTGGAATCTGGAGCACCGCCCCCTTCATACCCAGAAGAGCAGTGTAGCCTGCTTTGTACCTTGCCTGAATGCTTCCGCCGGCTTCTCTGTTGATCTGTGTCTCACTCTTTATCTCTGTATCCGTTTCTATTTCTGAACCACAGCCTCTGTTCCCTTCTCAGTTACTTAGTCCCCACCCTTCTTTCTTTTATTTGCCACACTATAGAACTTCATTCTTTTTTCATGCCTAATGGTTTTAAGCTCCTCTTTATATAAAAAGAAAATGAGTATAAGATCATTTCATTTTTTATCCTTAAGTATACAATTAAAAATCTTAAACATATGCCATGCTCAGCTGTTCTCTTCATTGCTTTTTTTGAACGGTACTTGGTCTTGGAGGAAAGTTTCTTCCCAAGCCTTAAGTGCTTTTCAGATCTCATGACTCATTTGTATGGAGAATGTGTCACTGGGGACCTGCCATGTGCCGGGTGCTGTGCTGATCCTGGGTGATACAACGTTGGTGAGATCAGCACAGCTCATGCCCTGAGGGAGCTCAGGGGCTGCGGAAAAGTGAACTAGGATGGCTTGAGTTGGTCAGGGAGGCCTGAGAGTCCAGATGGCGGCCACTTGGAGAGGGTCTGTGGGCTGATGCTGGGACTCAGGGTGGGACGCGATGACTGATTAGAAGCTTGTCTATTGTATTCACCGCTTGGGAGTAACTGCTTCAACAGAACAAACCATAACAAGAGACAGTACTTGGAAGACCTACTTTAGAAAGAGGGTCTCGTCGAGGAGGTGACTTACCAGCTGGGACCTGGAACAGGTCACAGAAACAGCAAAGAGACAAATGATGTCCTCCTCCTCCTCCTCCACGCTGTCTGTCTTGGTGGTGGTGTGTTCTACACACAGAGCACAGCACATGCAAAGACCCTGAGGCAGGAAAGGACTGTGTGTGTCTGAAGAGCTGAAGGAAGGCCGGTGTCATTCAAGTTTAGCTTGCAGGGTGATGGTTGCCAGGCCCAAACTGTGCAGAGCTTAAAAGCCAAGGTGAGGAGATGAAATTTTGCTTATTCCAGGGCAAGGGGAAGACGTGATAGGTTTTGAGTAGAGGAGGAACTTGATTCTGATTTAACATTTTAAAGATCACTCAGGCTTCTCTCTGGGGACTAGATCAGAAGAAGTTACGGAGGAAGAAGGGAGATGAGATTGTTAGCCTGTGGCAGTGCCAAGGGAAAGATCAAGGTGGTGAGGACTAGAAGGTGGCAGTGGCAGCAGAAGATACGAATTCTATGGTGTGATCTTCAGGACTTAGGTATGGGAGGTAAAGGAGCAACTGAGTGGATGGTTCAGCTGGATGGATGGTGGAGAAGGACTTGGGAAAGAAAATGTTTTCTTGGGGGAAGGTTGCAAGTTCTGTTTGGGGCATAGAAGGTACAAAGGGCTTCCAAGGCACCCAAGCAAAGATGTCAAGTAGGCAGTTGGATATATGAGCTTGGAGCTCAGAGGCAAAGTCCTAAACTTGCTCTCAGGACTGTGGGATACCTCAGGGCCACATGCTCCATCACCAGAGGCCTCAGCAAGCACCCACTTGCAAGGACTGACTGACCACACCCTCAATAACAACACACCTCTCTCTAGAAGCAGTGGACTAAGGAGAGAATCAAAGAAGAGATTGTATAAACAGAGATCACAAACAGACAAGTTCAAGAGGGCCAGGCAATGAAAGGAAATGACCGAACTGGCTAAATGTCAGGGAGCAATAGGGAGTGGTGGGGAGTAGGGCAGAGCAGCATGTGAGTCTTGCCTCAGGAAGCAGTTGCTGTTTGTAGGTTGTGACGTGTGGGAATGTGGGTAGAATGTTGCCAGGTTTTATAGGTTTTTTTTTTTTTTTTTTTTTCCCTCCAAGAGCTAGGAGCTGGAGTTTTTGTGTGAAATTTCTGATTTTTAAGTTTTGGCCACTAAATCAAACTTTGGGTTGAATTTGGCTCATGGTAAATATGCTTCAATTCACATCATCTGGAGTAAATAAGAATGGTGCTACTTCAAGGTTTATCAAATAGAAAGGGAGATAAGAGAGAGGTTATGTTTATATGATTTCTAAGAATTGTCCAGTTAAGGAAGGAGCCCTGTTAGCTGGATCCAGGTAGTTTCTCTTATAAAGCCCTAAATCTCAGGTGAGTGTGGTGGCTCACACCTATAATCCCAACTACTTGGGAGGCTTGAGCCCAGGAGTTCAGGGCTGCAGTCAGCTGTGATCGCACCACTCCACTCCAGCCTGGGTGACAGAGTGAGACCACGTCGCTAAAAAAAAAAAAAAAAAAAAAAAAAACAAATAAATAAATAAGTACAAAAGTTCTAAATCTTATTGAAATAGAACAAGTCTAGGGTTCTTTCAGAGGAACCAAGGAATCTTAATTCACAAGCCTGACTTTGGTCTGCAGGTATCAGATGAGAAGGGGAACCATTTGATTCATCTCAAAAGAGCCACACGCTTTGTGGTGGAGCCCTGCCATCATTCCTCGCCCTATTTCAGGACAGGATGCAGTGGTCCTCCGGTGGACAAAACAGCCATTCAGAGCGGTTTTGCAAGGTTGGGCTTTAAGTGTTTCCATAGCTCTTCAGCTTATGGGATCTCATAATACCCCAGCTGAGAGTGGCCTGTATAACGCCATTGTCATTTAATCCTTTCCTGGCGGCTTCCAAACCCTTTAGCCATATTCTGCACAGAAATTCCCTGGAGGGGATACTTTGCTATGTTCCTTATCCATCCTTGTGCTGGGGTTTCAAGAAACGTTATTCTTATCACTCCCTGGGATGCATGTTTAATGGAAAGAATAATCAGTCATCCTTTTAGGGAGTGATCAAAATATGAGAACGTGGAAGCGTTGCACTCACCTCCAAAAAGTCCTCTTGGTTCTTTCAAGCAGATGTTCAGACATGTGGAAAAAACCTGGGTAGCTCTGTCAGGGGAAATTCCTTGCAGATGCTGAAACCGATCGCCATTTCATTCCAGGTAACAGTAATGAGCTTTGCAGGGAGGTAAGTGAGGGCCTGGGCCCACCTGTCTAGGCTACTGCCTCCTGGGCTAGAGGAGCTGGTAAAGTCTCCAGTCTTTCAAAAGCTCATAAAATGGATTATGGGACGTGGATGCTTATTCTGTTGGATTTCAGCTTTTATGCTAACTGCAACTTACTTACTTGAAATGATATCTAAGGAAGGGAAGAAGCAAGCCAGATGGGATTTTTTCCTTTCTAGGTGAAAGCTGCACTCGTGACAGTAAGCAGTGCTCCTTCAGCAATTGGCTGGGTGTGTTGGCTTCTATTTGTCTATTAAAATGTTGTGCTTGGGGACGTGAGACAGGAAGCAGTTGTTGCAGATGTTAATTTGTCTTGATCAGGGCTGGTGTGTTGGCATCTCCAGAAGCTTCCATTGGACCTCCTGGGGAGGGGAAGGGAAAGAGGTGGTGGCCAGGTCACTCAGGCTTCAAAAAAATTGGAGGAGGAGAGTGTTCTGAGATCATTGGGGTTCATTTGCTCATTTATTAAAAATACTTACCAAGCACCTACTGTGTGCTTGGCACTGGTAATATGGCAGTGAACCACACAGGCAAAAATCCCTGGTCCCGTGGAGCTGATGTGCTCTGTAGGGGGAGATAGCAATATAACTTATAAATAGGAAAATTTAATAGTATGTTAAATAGAAAAATGAAATAGTATGTCGGGAGGTGGTAAGTCCTATGGGGAAAACTATCAGGCCAAGGGGAATTGGGAGTGGTTTCATGGACCTCTCTGGGAAGGCCACATTTGGGCAAAGAAGGAGGTGCCCATGTGGAAGCTGCAGGGACTTCTCCAGGCTGAGGGGACAGCAGGGCTGAGTTGGGTGACATCTTGAACAGAGAGGAGGCCTGTGTGGGAAGGGCAGGGGAAGGGGAAGGATGAAGGGGGCGGATCGTGGGCCTCGCACATGTTTAGTTCGAGGACTTGGACTCTGAGTGGGGCGGGAGCTGGGAGGGCCTGGCTTGACCTAGGTATCAGCAGGATCCCTCTGGCTACCGAGTAGAGGAGAATAGATGGGGGGTGGACAGGGAGAAGCTGCTGCAGAGGCCCAGGCCAGAGGGGCTGGTGGCTGGACTAGGATGGGGGCATGGGGAGGCAGGAGAAGGGGTTGGATTCAGAGCATGTTTTGAAAGTCAGACTAGCTGGATTTTTTTGAGACTGGCTGCAAGACGGGTGGCATCCGTCTGTCTGGGGCTGTAGCCTTGGGAAAGGCCAGAGTCTCTAGGAACCCTGTTCATCCCTGCCGAGACTCCTGCTATTTTCCGAGGGAAGGCATCTTTTACAGGTGACTTGATGTAGCCTTTTCACTTCAAGATGGAGGTGGGGATGGGGTGGGGAGTAGCAGAGCGGAGTGTGCGATGTGGGGGTTCTGAGGCTGACTTTTGGGGAGCTGTCCTCACCACCTCCTCCTTGTCTATACCGATCTTTTGATGATAACACTGGTGATTTCATTAAAATTTGAAGAAGACTACAGTCCAAACCAGGTACACCTGTGGGCCAGTTGTGGCACTGCTCTCTGCCCTGCCGCATGTGTCCCTGGCTGAGGGATGCCTGCAGCGGTCAGGGATGGACTTGTGAAAGGATTGAGACCGGCATGCTGGCCTCTGAGGTGAGAGGTAGAGAGCGGGGAGGGCGAGCCAGGGCCGGGGCTGGTGCAGGCAGAGAGGTGGCGTGGCGAGACGGGCCCGCATGGTAACTCATCTTCTAACCGAAGACGCAGAGGTTCACTGAGGGGTGCTTTCAGTCCACAGTAGAAGAGAAATGGTCATGAATGAGCTCAGTAAAGCGTTGTCCCCAAACGTAGGTAGAAAACAGAAAGCTTCCAGAATCTTGGAGAAATAGCTGTTCCCAAAAGGGAGATTAAGACTGAAATTTGCAGTATTTCTGGCAACCAAGAGGAACAATACAGAAGAAACTTTGTGTCACAAATAAATGTTGGGGCCCTGGTATGTGCTGGGCAGTGTGATGTTCATGGCCGGAGCTACCCTTTAGCGCGTGCTTTCCGTAGAGTGACCTAGTTAGTCTCTGCAGCGATACTATGGAGTGCAGGTGGTAGGGTTACTATGCTCATTTTACAGGCAAGGAAACTGGGACACAGTGCAGGTAACAGCTTGCCTGGGGTCACCCCCAGCTGGTGCATGGTGCTGCTTGATTGGGGCCCAGGACGTCTGCAGCCACAGCCCACGCTGTTGACCACTGGCCCGTCCTGCTTCTTGGAAGTAGACGAAGTGGGTCATTTGGACTGAGGCAGCTCTAGGGTTTGGTAGCTTTGGGACTCTGGGAGACTCACTGGGCAGCAGTTTCTTCAACGATAAAGTGATGTGGACTTGTGTCTGTCAGGCTATTTGTTTGGTGTTTGTTGAGCATAGTTAGGATGCTAAACAAAAGTGCCCAGAGTGATCTTTGGCGCAGAGAAGGCATTTCATCTGTTGTTCTTTTGTTGAGAGAGAAGGCCATCTAGACATAGATCACTTTTGAGTTCTACGAGCCTTAGATTCCTGAGCCTGCTCCAGCTTTTTCTGGTTGAATTAACCACGTCTGAGACCAGGCTATGATATGGAGGGGCTCTGAGAGTTGTTTATTTACATGCTGTTTGTTACAGACGTGATCTTAGCTCATCCTTGCAACCACAGGGTGAGTCGGGGCTGCTATTATTCCCATTCAATGAGGGGTGAGAGGCACAGGGAAGTGAAGCTCACGCACCTAAAGTCAGGCAGCTGGTCAGCAAGGAAGCCCTGGCCTTGGCTTTGAACTTCTGGGTTCTTATCGGTCTTTCACCCGCTCACTCATTCGTCGGCCTGCTGGCAGCAGTGTCACGCCCCAGGCATGGGGTACAGTGAGCACATGGGCTGATCCCAGGTGCCTGTGGAGCACTCCAGCCAGGGCTGGATGTGAGAGTGAGATGGGACAGGCTTTGGAAAGGGTCCTCTGCGGCAGCTCAGCGCAGTGCCCGGCTGGCCATGTGACCTGAGTCCTGGACCCAGGGTCAGGCGTTCAGGTTCTGCCTTCCCCTCTGCCCTCGCCACTGAAGGACCTTAGGTGAAGTTGATTTGCTCTGATTATATGGGAAAGGAGGCATCTGCTTTAGGTGGGTTTCTAAGCACCTGTCAGCTGCAACATGCCACAAGAGGGGACCACGACCACACCTGGGACCACTTCGCAGGCCCCGAGCCATCTCGCTGCAACCCGTCTGCAGGCCGAGGCTGATGCTCATAGGAGCGTCTGTGTCACCAGCTGGCCCTGCCACCCTTCCGGATGCCCCATGGGTTTAGTGGGTGTGGGGGCCAAGATCTCTTTATTGAACATTGAGCATTTTCTAATTTGGTCCCATGAATGAGACTCCTAATGGCCTTGGAAGGCGCTAGCTCCATTGACAATAAAGTCATGAACTGGAGCATGCAGGGAGGTGGGGGTGGGTGGGTGGGGAGGAACACAGGGAGGTGATGGCTTCTCACGGGGCCCTGTTTCCTCTGGATCCCGGGAGACATTGTGAATGTCAAAGTCATTCATTCTGAACCTCCTAGAAGACTATGGGCCGACTCTAGCAATAGTCATGCCTGTTTATTGAGCACTTACTATCTGACAAGCACAGAATGTGGAATGGCTCGGGCAGGCATGCAGCCTCTGCTCTGCGAATGAGGAAACCAAGGGTTTGGAGGCATGGAGGGACTTCCCCAACGAGCACATCCTCACAGGCGATGAGCAGGCTGACCCTGGCCCAGCTTTTCCTGTGTGCCTGCTTGGAGAGATAGTGGTGCTGCCATTAACCCCATTTACAGCTGAGGAAACTGAGGCTCAGAGAAGCCGAGTGGCTTTTTCAAGGTTGCATTGCTCTTTAGGAGGCTGAGACGAATGCCTGCCTCCCAGGGTGATTGCAAAGGTTAAATGGGTTAATATTGGTGATGTGCTGATTGTTTTTCTTATTAATTTGTCCTCTGAACCATCATGTTAGGGTTTTAAAAAGGAGCATGTGTTCTCACGTGGAGGCTTCGGTTTCGTGCCACGACCCCTGAGCCAGCATGGGTGTGAGTTAGGGGCAGACAATGTGGAGGGCGATTCCTGTCACCATTTCTTATGTGTCCTGTGTGCGGCTCTTGTCCTCAAACGATGCCATGACAACAACGCCCAGCCTGCAGCCTGGGACACTGACACTCTTGAGGTCAAAGGACTTCCTCAAGGCCAAGCATCTGGGATGTGGGAGAGCTGAATGTAAAAGCATTCTTCTGTTGGGCACCTTGGCCAAGCCATTTCCATTGCACTGTATGGTTCTCAAGCCCACAGTTTAGCAGGGGCCTATTCTGAGTAATGGCACAGGTTTGGAAACTTTCATTCGTATGCATGTGTATATGTACACACAGAGACACATACAAACACACATATTATACATATTCATATATATACACACGTATATATACAATGTGTATATATACCAGTGTATTTCTGTGTCTGTGCCCCTGAATTTATATTCAATTATTTTACTTTATTTTTAGCTCTTTAATATGTATTTGTTGTTTTAAAAGTACAGGAAATGGCCGGACGGGGTGGCTCACGCCTGTAATCTCAGCACTTTGGGAGGCCGAGGTGGGCAGATCACCTGAGGTCAGGAGTTCGAGACCAGCTTGGCCTACATGGTGAAACCCCGTCTCTACTAAAAATACAAAAATTAGCCGGGCATGATGGTGGGCACCTGTAATCCCAGCTACTCGGGAGGCTGAGGCATGAGAATCTCTTGAACCTGGGAGGCAGAGGTTGCAGTGAGCTGAGATTGTGCTGCTGCACTCCAGCCTGGGTGACAGAGTGACACTCTGTCTCAAAAAAAAAAAAATCCAGGAAATTATTAAAAAGAAACTACACAGGCCGGGCACGGTGCCTCATGCCTGTAATCTCAGCACTTTGGGACGCCAAGGTGGGCAGATCACGAGGTCAGGTGATCAAGACCATCCTGGCTAACACGGTGAAACCCTGTCTCTACTAAAAAAATACAAAAAAATTAGCCAGGCGAGGTGGCGGGCACCTGTAGTCTCAGCTACTCGGGAGGCTGAGGCAGGAGAATGGTGTGAACCCGGGAGGCAGAGCTTGCAGTGAGCCGAGATGGTACCACTGCACTCCAGCCTGGGTGACAGAGCGAGACTTTGTCTCAAAAACAAACGAACAAAAAAGGAACTAGACAGCACTCTTCATTACCTGGAGTGAACTACTCTTATTGCTGGCGTGTTTCTTTTTAGTCTTTTTTTTTCCCTGCGCCTGCAAACGAGCTCACAGAACTCTGCTCCTGCCGTCCTCACATAGTTGAGTCTATATCAGGTTATTTTGATGACTACGGGGGAGGAGACAGCATTTACTAAGTTTAAGTACATTCCATACATAGATGGATGTAATCCTCCTAATAGTTCTAGGCAGTACTTGGAGACACAGAGAGGCTATGTAACTTGTCTAAGGTTACACAGGAATTGGGTGAACCATGAATTAAACCTAGGTGGTCCAGCTCAAAAGCCCACTCTCTGAACTGCTTAGGCCACAAAGAAGAAACGAAAATCATTTTGTTTGTTTTTTGTTTGTTTGTTTTTGTCTATTTCAATAGGTTTTTGGGAAACAGGTGGTATTTGGTTGCATGAATAAGTTCTTTGGTGGTGAAGATATGGAAACGTTTAATGACCTTGAGATAATTTTCCAGGTTGCTCCTGGGGGCTCTCATTGTTACTCTAGTATTTTGAAAAATTCAGGAAACAGGCCGGGCACTTTGAGTCATGCCTATAATCCCAGCACTTTGGGAGGCTGAGGCTAGTGGATCACTTGAGGCCTGGGGTTCAAGACCGACCTGGCCAACATGATGAAACCCCATCTCTACTAAAAATACAAAAATTCCTGTAATCCCAGCACTTTGGAAGGCTGAGGCGCAGATCACCTGTGGTCGGGAGTTCGAGACCAGCCTGACCAACGTGGAGAAACCCCGTCTCTACTAAAAATACAAAATTAGCTGGGTGTGGTGGTGCATTCCTGTAATCCCAGCTACTCAGGAGGCTGAGGCAGGAGAATCGCTTGAACCCGGGAGGCAGAGGTTGCAGTGAGCCAGTATCGCGCCATTGCACTCCAGCCTGGGCAACAAGAGCGAGACTCCATCTCAAAACTAACAAACAAAAAACCCCCCCAAAAATGAGCTGGGTGTGGTGGTGCACATCTGTAATCCCAGCTACTCAGCAGGCTGAGGCAGGAGAATTGCTTGGATCCGAGAGGCAGAGGCTGCAGTTAGTCAAGATCACGCCACTGCACTCCAGCCTGGGTGACAGCAAGACTCTGTCTCAAACATTCGGGAAATAAATCCAGTCTGGTCAAGCATCAAGTTAGATTGTTTCCTTGTCAGCTTGTTCAGGCTCATGTCATGCATTGGTATCTACCCTGCCCCAGCCTCCTCCGTCTGTGATTGACTGCAGCAGTCTGAAGGCTCCTCTCAGGAAGGGGCAGAACAACAGCGGCTTGTGGGGCAGGTGCAGCTTCGCTGTGGGCTGCTGTTGACACCCCCAGGCATGTACTTGTGTGAGTGGCCTGAGCCAAGGCAGCTGGGCCAAGAAGCATCTGAGTAGAACCTGGGGAGCCCGGTGGCCTATGCTTGGGCTCTGAGATGCCCACCTCCTCCAGGAGGATGAGCTCCCAGTGCAAATGGTGGTGCATTGAGGTGGTCGTGGGATCTACCTAACCCTTGCCCCCCAGCCTGAGTTGTTCTCACCATACTAGTGGCATGACTTTGAGCAAGGATAATCTGACCTTCTGGGGCCTCAGTTTCCCCAAGAAGCAAATTGGACAGAATGTTACTTATCTTTTAGGATTTTTACAGGAGTAAATGAGAATGTGTGTAAAACACCACTTAGCACAGTACCAAGTGCAAACTGCTCTAGTTTCTTTCATAAATTGATTTTGGGGCAATGCATTCACATGGTGCAAAATTTGAAAGGTATTAATACAAGTTGTGTTCAGGGCAAGGTCTTCCCTCATACCTGGGTGACTGCCTCATCCTCCTGAACCCCAGTGCCATTGGTTCTCTGAACATCCCGCCAGAGATAGTCTGTGTTTGTGCTTGAGGTCGTATTCATGGTCTTGGTTGTCACATTATCAGAATTATAATGTATGAAGGACTTGGCATACTGCCCAGTACATTTTACATTCCTAATAAATGATCAAGGCGGTTATTACTGTTGAACTGAGGAAGCCATTGCATTTTCATTTTTCTGAATAAGAAGGGAAGCTGAATTGATCTTCTTGGCATCATTTATTTAACCAAGTAGGCCCTTCCCATGAAACTTAGATTTCTGCTGAGTGAATCCCATGTTCCTATTTGACATTTATTATAAAACTGTAAATGCTGTTCTAGGAATACAGTTTTTAGAACCTGTATCAGGTGAATATTGATTAAACCTTGCCTTTACTCGAAACCTGGCTTAGTGATATCAAATAACTGATCATGACACACTTGCCTTGTCATGTATCTATCCATCTCTCCTTCCTCTACCCACCAGAAAATGATACAGCAGGGCCAGGCATGGCTCACACCTGTAATCCTAGTACTTTGGGAGGCTGAGGCACAGAGATCACTTGAGGCCAGGAGTTCGAAACAAGCTTGGGCAACATTACGAGACCCTTGTCTCTACCAAAAAACCAAAAAACTAGCTGGGCGCGGTGGAACATGCCTATAGTTTTGGCTACTTGGGAGGCTACAGTAGAGGGATTGCTTGAATCTGGAGATGGAGGCTGCAGTGAGCTGTAATCATGCTACCATACTCCAGCCTGGGCAACAGAGTGAGATCCTGTTTCAAAACAAAAACAAACCCCAAACAGTAAAGATAAAATCTGAGCAGTAGTTTAGCAAGGGCATGGTGCCATGGCCAAAACGCAGCCATAAAAGTGTTGAGTGGGATTACGAGCGGTATTCCTCTTATCTTGTATTTATTCAACAAACATTGATTGGGCTTTTGCCACATGCCAGACATTGTGCTAGGTGCTCCCTGCTCAGTTTGGTCCTTGGATTGGTGGCCTGGATATTCTCTGGGAGCTCGTGAAGAATGCAGACTCTCAGGCCCCGCTGCAACTTAATCTGTGTGCACATTCGAGTTTGAGACACATTGTTCTAGAAAAAGAGTCATCAAACTATGCCAGCCAAATCTGGCGCATCACCTGCTTTTCGAAATCAAGTTTTATTGGTTCACAGCCACACCTACGTATTTGCATATTGTCTTTCATTGCTTTTGTACCACTGCAGCAGAAGTGAGTACTTGCAACAGAGACTGTATGGCCTGCAGAGCCTAAAATGTTTCCTATCTTGTCCTTTACAGAAAAAGTTTACGGACTGGAGATGGAGATAGAATAATGAACAGAACAGATAAAATCCCGGGCTCTCATGGAGATGGGCTTCTGGTGGAGGGAGACATATAACAAATCAGTAATTTCACAATCTGTCAGGTTGTAAAAAAGCTATAAGAAGAAAAATAAGGCAGGAATGGGGGATAGAAAGTGACTGGGAAGTGGTGAGGATGCTATTTAGAGAAGAACTTCCTGAAGGGGTGCTGTTTGAATGGAATTTTGAGTGTAGTGAGGAAATAAGCTGTGCTGCTATCTTGGGAGACAGTGTGGTAGGAGAGGGAGCAGCCAGTGCTAAAGGCCTGAGGCAGAAGGTTGCATGGTGTCCACCTTGCACATCAGTACAGATATTGGAGCCAGCTGAGTCTGATTCAGGAGTTAAGTGTTGATGGTGAACGAGGATTTTGGTTTCCATGTCAGCTTCACTGTGGCATTTCAGTGCCTTTTATAAGACCATGGAATGTAGATAGAGGTCCCCAACTCATAACTCAGGGAAGTCTTCTGTGTGTCACTGGATACAGTTGCACAGGCTGTGCACTGCACAACAGCTCTGCATATCATGAGGTTGCCATTCACATTTGCGGGTTTATTAAGACAGTGTTCTGACACATACCTGCCAAAGGTATAGAGGAAGAATTGTCTGCTGTGAATCTGCATGAAAGTGCCAGACAAGCTAGCAGTGAGTGGCCCTGGTGGTATAATTGTTTAAAAGAGAAAAGCCATCTGTGTTTGAGTGTCTTTAGGTTGGGAACTTGGTTCCTCAGTCTTTGCACTGGTTGCCCAGCCCACTTACATTACTTGCCTGGCCCCTTAAGATGTTTGTGTTGAACTCTGATAGCAAGAAAGGTGTTTCTGCTATTCTAAAACACTTCCCACTCCATTATTTTCCCATTTTTTGGATGTAGGCTTTTGTTGCTTCCTCTTTCTCACCCTCTAATGGACGAGACTGCCTGGGAGGGTGAGGGTGGGGGTGGGGGGGTGGGGGTGAGGGTAGGGGTGGTGGAGTGGGGGTGGGGGGGGGGGGTGGTGGTGGGGGGGGGGTGAGGTAGGGGAGTGGTGAGGGTGGGGGTGGGGGGGGTGAGGGTAGGGGTGGTAGGGTGGAGATGGGGGTGGATGTGAGTGTGGGGGTGGTGGGGATGGGGTGGGGGTGAGGGTGAGGGTGGGAGTGAGGGTGGGGGGGACATTGAGGGTGGATGTGAGGGTGGGGTGGGGTGAGAGTGAGGGTGGGGGTGGTGGGGATGGGGTTGGGGGTGGGAGTGAGGGTGGGGGGGGCGTTGAGGGTGGGGATGGGGGGTGAGAGTGAGGGTGGGGGTGGAGGGGTGGGAGCATTCTTGGCTTCCTCCTCTGCCTGAGCCTTGCTGTGCAACCTCAGCCCACATACTTCTCACTGAGCTGTAGGAGCCTCTGCTCTAAAACGAGTGGGTAGGGCTCTGTAAGTTCTCTCCTGCCTCTAAACTTACTTAATTCTATGACTCAGAGTAATGGGTATCACCCAAGTAGAAGTGCCTATGTTTAGCTTTGTTCACTTTGAGGTGGGAGTTCCAACTGCTCTTCAACTTGGGTTGCTTTCACTCCAGGGTTGATTCATTCAGGGACTTGAAGCTGTTAAGCTGTTATTTTTTTGATTAAAAAAAATTTTTTTTAAAAGAGTTTGGGGATAATTGAGCTAGAAGGAGACTTAGAAATCATCTAGTTGGATGACTGGTATGTCTGATTCATGTATCATTTTACTGAGGGTTTCAGCTACCATTTTACTGAAGGCTTTGGTTATTTTATTGAGGGATTCCTACGTGCCAGACCTTTTGCTAAACTAAAGTTGTCTCATTCAATCTCATACTGAGTATTTGAGGGTAGCTACTGTCATGATCAGTTTTCAAGTGACCAAATAGAGGTTCAGAGAGATGATATGAAATTTTAATATAAAGATAAACAGCAACTAAATTGGCAGGGCCATGACTCAGATCATTAAAGGCAGAGCTTAGAAAAGTATTACTTATTGAGCATGTACAAGAGGCCAGACATTAAGTGAAGACTTGCATTACCCATTGTAACCCCATGAATTGGGTTCTATTATCTTACTAATGAAAACCAAGCCCCAAAGAAATGTGACTTGCCTGAGGTAAGGCTTATGCAGGTAGGAAGCAGAAGTGTATTCGATTTCTTTTTCTATTTTCTTTTTTTTTTTTTTTTTGAGATGGAGTCTTGCTCTGTCACCCAGGCTGGAGTGCAGTGGTGCGATCTCGGCTCACTGCAGCCCCTGCCTCCTTGGTTCAAGTGATTCTCCTGCCTCAGCCTCCAAAGCAGCTGGTATTAGCCACCATGCCTGGCTAATTTTTGTATTTTTGGCAGAGATGGGGTTTCACCATGTTGGCCAGGCTGGTCTTGAACTCCTGGCCTCAAGTGATCCACCTGCCTCGGCCTCCGAAAATGCTGGGATTATAGGCATGAGCCACCGTGCCCAGCTGCGTTTTAGATTTTGAATCTCTTTCTCCTTCTTATTCGCTTCTCTTTGCCTTGTGATCTTTTATGGGCATATAGTTGGCCTGTTGGCCTTCCTCATGGTTCTGTGCACCTGCGTGGGAGCTGGGCTCACGGTAGGTGCTCAACCATTTCTTACCTCCTCCCCTCTGTCACCTGGGGCCAAGCTATCATCATCTCTTGTCTGGGTGACAGCCTCCTAACTGGTTTCCCTGCCTCCACTTGCACCCTTCATTCATCTGCTTCCCACACAGCTGCCAGAGGATCTGTTCAGAGTGTACCTTGGTCCACACCACCCCCATTCTGAGCCGTCCTGTGTCCCCTCCCTGAGTATAGATGCTGTGCTCCTCACTGTGGACCAGGCCGTGTCACCCGGTCCCTGCCTGCCTCTCTTCCTCACTCACTCACTCCATTCCCACCTGCTAATGGCCTCCGTGCTATTCCTCAAACACTCCAGGTAGGCTCCTGCCTCAGGGCCTTTGCCATGTGCCTTTCACTCCTCCCAGCTATCCACATGGTCCTTTCTCTGCTTCATTCAGCTGTCATCTCAGTTGTCACCTCCTCAAAGCAGCTTCCCCTGATTCTCCTACCAAAATAGATCCCCTTTCTCTCCTGCCATCATCTGTCTTTCTACTTGAGTGTTTGTTTTGAGATGAAGTCTCACTCTGTCGCCTAGGCTGGAATGCAGTGGGTCAATCTCGGCTCACTGCAACCTCCACCCCCTGGGTTCAAACAGTTCTCATGCCTCAGCCTCCTGAGCAGCTGGGACTACAGGTGCATGCCACCACGCCTGGCTAATTTTTGTATTTTTAGTAGAGATGGGGTTTCGCCATGGTGGCCAGGCTGGTCTCAAATTCTTGGCCTCAAGTGATCTGCCTGCCTCAGTCTCCCAAAGTGCTGGGATTATAGGTGTGAGCCACTGTGCCTCGCCTCTGTTTTTTCTTTTTTCCATAGCCTGATATATGTTCTCTCTTCCTTTCCTCCTCTCCTCCCTTCCTCTCCTCCAACCCCTTGATCCACCTACTCATCCACCCCCCTGCCACACATCTGTCCTTCATTCCTTCATCATTGCTCCATCCCCAATCCCAAGCACAGTGTCTGTCACATAGTGGGTACTTCATCTATCTCAAGAACAGCGGTTGAGAGATGTTGCTACCCTGCTGCTTTGAGGCATTGGTGAGCCCCGCTGTGTCTGGCCTCTCAGATGAACAGAGCCCTGGGAGTCCGGGTGATGGATGTGCTGGCGTAGGCGGCTCCTTGGTGGCTTTCCTGTGCTAAAGGAAGCAGAGGAAGGAAATGACAACCATTCAGAAGGACTGGTTCAGTTCACTAGGACATGCCCAAGCTTCCCGGCCCCTCGTGTCTGTGGCCAACATGAGTTGGGCTCGCTTGAGGCCAACAGAAGTCGTGACTTGATGGAATGGGCACACGTTAGTTTTATGATGATTAAGAAGGAAAAAAAGAAAACCTTATTTTTCACTTTCCTTTTTCAATCAAGAAGTATGCCGTGGGTGTTCCCTTGTGGTTTTTGAGTCAAAGAGAGTATTGTTTTTGAGCTTTGAGTTCCCCCGGGGGCTGCAGCTTTGCGTGTATCTAACTTTAACTTTGAACTAACGCTTTTAGGGCCCTGGTGGGATCAGGGGTCCCGGGTCCCTTTCTGAACAAGGCAGCAGGCTTGTTTATTGTGTCCAAAGCGTGCCTCTCAGATCTCACCCCATCTTCTTCCTGTTCTGAATCGCCCCCTCCCTGGCCAATCTGCCCCTCCTCTCAGCAGTTCCCCCTCGCTCCTCTGTGAGCAAAGGAGAGGGCGGATCTGCTTTGGTGGAAGGCGGTGGCTGCAGAGGCTGGACTCAGGCGACCGTCCATCACTGGGGGAGGCGTGGAATAAGCCATGAGTATCCAAATGTGGCCTCGTTTGCAGGGATTGAACAAGGGTGGTCTGGGGCTGGACCAGGGGTTTCAGCGAAGTAATATTGGGGTGAAAAATGCAGAAAAGTCTTGTGCAAAAATGGGATCATATTAAGTTCATGCATTGGCCCTAAAGCAACCCCGTGAGCGTGTCTCTAGAGCGAGTTCTTACACATCCGTGTGGACTCGTTCTCATGTGCACCTTCTTTTTGCATTTATCTTTTGGTGGATCATTATTTTTCTTGCTGTGGGAGGGAGCAGAATGATTGGCCCAAGTGCACCTTGACTTTGGACCCGAAGTTGTTGAAGTCATGAGGCGGACGCATTGCTGCCCTTGCCTTGGGCAGAGGCAGAGCCTCGGAGGGTGCGTGGTTTGGTAGAAGTTAGACTTTGGGAAGCTTGTTGGGACTTGTTAGTAACCTGGGTGCTAGTCCCAGCCTGTAGCCAAACCCTTGTCCCCTCTCAGGGCCAGGATGGGAGTGACATTTCTCAGTGGGGGACTTTGCAGCATCGCTTGAAGCCTTCTGAAGAACCCCATTGAGCTGCTGAGAACGGAGTGGATTCTAGCCCCTGCCACCCTGCCTGGGGCCTTCCAGGGCTGTCGAGGCAGTCAGGATAGGCAGCAATGCTCAGTCAACGGCCGCTGAGTGTGAGCTGTGCACTCTAGATAGAGGGAGAAATGAGATCAATTCCCGCTTTCAGGGAGTGCCCAGTCTGCTGGGCGAGATAGATGGGAAAATAATTGAGGTCACAAGCCGGTTGATTGAACAAAGAGTAGCAGGAAAGAAGGAGCCGGATGACCTGGGTTTGAATCCTGGTTCTGCCACTTATTGGTTGTGTGACACTGGGCAAGTTACTTAACTTCTCTGTGTCTGTAAAGTGGGATGATGATAGTACCCCCAATAAGTTACCATAAATACTGAAGCAGAGGGCCTAACAGTATGTGTCCAATTGTTAGTGATTCTTTATTTATAGAGATAAGACCTATAATAGAGAGATAAGGACTATAAAAGAAAGAGAAGGTAGTGAGGCTCTGGGTCACAAGGCTCACTTTGCCTCAGGGAATCTGGGGCAGCTTCCTGGAGGAGGTGACATTTGAGTGGAGGGTGGGGAGTGGTTGCAGGAGGTAAAGGAAGAATGGTCCAGGCTTCAGGAGTGTGCAGAGGTGAGGGAACCCTGTTTCTGATTGCTCAAGGCCTGAGCCTGTCCACAGATGGCATTTGACACGCTCAGGGCTTTAAGCAGCAGCTGACACTAGTTAACCAACATTTACAAATTAGGAAATTTCTCATACCAAGTTGGATTTCTAACAATCAGAAGATCTGGCAACAATGGCTGGCTTCCTGCATGGCAAGTTGTGAACAGCTGTGCCTCAGTCCTCCCTTTAGACTGGGTCTGCCTTCCTCAGGGGCGTCTCAGCACCACTAGGCCCAGTTCATACACCCACATTCCTCACCTGGCTCCTCTGGGCATCTCATTGGTGACCCTGGGTGGAGGTTTGGAACCTGCTTTGGAAATGCTTAGAAAAATAAACCTAGATCTTGCTGACCTTCACGTCCGAGTGTTTGCTCAAGGCCCCTTTTTAATGTAAAAAAGATGCTACCGAGTGTAAAGCTGGCCTTACCTTCCTACCTTAGCATCCTCCTAGGAAAAATGGGAGTCTTCTCTGATCCATAGATTTCCCACAGGGACACAGGAGGGTTGATTGAGGCATGAGTTAGAGTCCCCTGCGGATGGCATGGCGGCAGCCAGTGCAGGGGACTTGAGCTCTCTTACACCTGGGCGTGCGCACGTGGGTGTTTACTGTTGGCTTCAAACACAGAAAGTGACAAAATTGAACTCCACAAATTTATAAGAGGTAGTGAGTCAGTTTTCCTTGGTCCCGGCAAACTCCATGCTTGCTAAAAATGAGTGCTGTAGCATTTATTTGCCTTCTGTCAGTCAGCAAAGAAAACCCAGATTCAGAACTGGATAAGACAGTTCCCTAGAGAGGAGAGACGATCTGGGGATCTCACACAGCAATAAGCTCTGTCTTGGGCATTTATGATGGAATGTGTCCCCCTCACCCCTTTATGGAGCAGCTGCGTTCTCTTTGAGGTGAATATGCAGTCACACTCAAGTCTTTTCAAGAAAGGAGGCTTTCCAGCCGTGTGCGGTGGCTCATGTCTATAATCCCAGCACTTTGGGAGGTTGAGGTGGGCGGATCACTTGAGCCCAGGAGTTCAAGACCAGCCTGGGCAACATGGTGAAACCCCGTCTCTACAAAATAAAAACCAAAAATTAGCTGAGCGTGGTGGCATGCGCCTGTTGTCCCAGCTACTCCAGAGGCTGAGGCGGGAGAATTGCTTGAGAACGGGAGGCAGAGATTGCAGTGAGCTGAGATGGTGCCACTGCACTCCAGCCTGGGTGATGAGTGAGAACCTGTCTAAAAAAAATAAAATGAGATTTAGGGTCTAGCTAGGGTTCTGGCTCCACCGAGCTGGGTTGGGTCTTACTTTGCCCCCACCTGGAGGCCACTGCAGTAGCACAATGCCCATGTTGGGACTGGGTGTCCACTTGGGGGCTGTGCTGGCCTCATTTCTAAGTGTGGATGACTAGCAGGAGGTGGCAGTCACGTTCAGGACAGTATGTGACCACCATCTTGGTAGTGGTTTTTCTCAGTGGACGGAGGACCTCAGAGCTTGAGTTTACTGGGGATTCAATAATCCTTAAGAAGTCAGAGTTGAGCTTTTCCCTCTTATGACAAACTTCATTTCCTGTTTCATCAAAAAGTTCTTCCTGGCAAACTGTGGCTTCTCAGCCTGTCACCTCCCTGCCACGGGAGGTGAGAACCTCTCCCGTGCTGTGCGATGACTGGGCCACGGCCTTGTTTATGGAAGCCAAGAGCCAGTCCCTCAAGGCACGTGAGTTCTCAGCCCTAGAATTCAGGATGGAGCCGTGGTCAGCTCTGGGCAAGGGTAGGATGCTGACTCTGCGAACAGAGACCTGAACGTAGCAGTAGCAGAAGAAAAGGGCCTTGGGGCCTTAAATAAAGGAGAGAGGGAGGAGCCCCTCAAGAGCGAAGTATGAGGGAATTACCGACGTGTGCCACATTTCCACTTGAAAGTAAAAGAAAAATGTTTAAACAAAGAGGAAATAGGAGGAGCAGGTGTAGCAGAAAAGCCACCAGCCAGGGAAGCTTTGCTTTTGATTTCCAGCGGCACCTGCCCTGCGCTGGACACCTTAGGCAGCTGACTTAGCCTCTCTGAGCAAACGCATGGAAGTGCAGCGCCTGGCGCCCACTCTGTGGAGGGGAGGAGGGGAGCACTGGGGTCCTGTCCTTCCTTATGTCCATATTCAAAAGAGGACTCATAACCAAACAAAGTAACGGTGACCGAGCTGCCTGAGACGGCTTAGAGGAAGGTCTGAAATGGGTGATGATGGTGGTGATGATGGTCACTGCTGACACTCACTGAGCACCCACTCTGTGCCAGGCACTGTCCACATTATATTGTCTAATCTTTGCCACAGCTCATGGGGCATGGGATGGGCATCTATAATTTTCCCCTTTGCACAGGTGAGGGCTCAGGTGTGGCCAGCTTTCAGCAGTGCCAACCAGTCTCGGACCTGAGACTTGGTTGGGTCTGAGAAGGCTGATGGTCAAGGGTGTCACGTTCTGGGCTGGCTCTTTGCTAAGTGTTTGATGCCTATCACAGTGGGGGCAGCTCTCTGGGGACATGGTGCTGAGGTTGCCACTGATGAAGGGACTGGACAGGGACCGAGCTGCTCTCAATGCGATCGACTGTGTTCCTGTCTCTTAGCACGCCCCGCCTCTCAGGGAATAGGCCCAGTGGTGTTTCCCTGCAGTGGCGTTGAACCAGGGTCTGCTGCATTCGAGGGGCCTCAGATGGAGCTGCTGTCTGAGTCCAGGGCCCCGGTGAGTGAGACTCACAGTCGGGGTGGAAAGGTGCTCAGGTAATGAGAGGCTTCCTTTTACAGTAGATTCACTATGTCGGTCTGGGACATTCCCCCTGTGAGTGGGAGGTGCCTAGAAGATCAAAATCATTTCTCTAGCATGTTGTCCATTTCACATCACTCAGTTGCAATGTGATGTCACCGATCCCCATTCTATGCCCATAACAGCCCCATGAGAAAACAACAAGAATTATAGCAAGATGAAGGCCAACGTTTACTGAGTGCTTACTATGTGCCGGCACTGGTTCTAAGAGCTGTGCATATACCAATTCATTGAATCCTGGTAACTCTATGAAATGTACAAGCACTTTTTTCTATGTGACACATGGGTCGAAGAGTCGGAGTGACCTGCCCAAGGTCCACAGCCAGCGAGTTCAGCAGTTGGGACTTGAGCTTGGGTCTGCTGACTCCCTAGCCCCCAGTCTAAACCGTTAGACCCTACTGCTCTGGAATCTTCTTCTCCTGGTTTCCTGATGGCAAAACTGGGACCCAGATGGTTCTAGTGGATTTGCAGATACTACATGGTTCACCAGAGGCCCAGGCTGGGAGGCACACGATCGCATCCTCCTGGAGACTCTGGCCCCAAGCTGCAAACTCCAATGCTGATGCTACAGTTCCATGTGCCCGTGGATACGTCGCTGAGCGAGGAACACAGGGCGACATGAAAGGAACACGCTCGGCCTTGACAGGCCCAGCCCCGGCCGGCGCTCACTTGGAGGCAGTTGAAAGGAAAACTGTGATAAGGAGCTGCTTTATCACGCCTCTTGACAGGCCGGGCTTCCTCCCTTCTGTGGCGTGAGCCTTAAACCTCTTCCAAGTCGCCTGGCATGGAGCCCTGGCCGCCTCCTGCTCCCCCAAGGGCTGGAGCAGGGAGCCCATTAGCCAGTGGGAGTGGGAGCAGGCCTGGGGGGCGGGTGCCAGCCCTTTGAAGCCACGCAGAGGGCCCCGCACAGCCCCTTATCTTGGCTGGTGGTGTTCCTCCTCCGGAAAAGGGAAGCACAGAGAGGAAAAGCTTTCCCCTGTGGCTTTTGTGTTTGGTTCGCATTAAATGAGGCTGGGCGGGGTTTTTGTTGTTTGTTTTCCAACTTTTCAGCGAAAGGATGATGGATGACGCTCAGCGCGGCGGGTGCCTACTTCTCTGGGATGGCGTGCCCATGTCATGCTGCACTCACGCACTCTCCTGTCTGTTGATTGCGCAGTCTCCTCTGTGTCTTCTCTAGAAGTCGGGGGGCTGCCCAGATCGTCCTGAGCACAGCGGCGGGGTGCGGCAAGGCTCGGTGGTGCCAGGGGGTGGAGGCTGTGAATCCATTCACTCTGAGGCCCTGGCAGCCAGGGACCTCGTCTAGACAGGAAGATGTGTGTGATGGGATTTAAAGACGAGGCTCTCCCTCCTGCTGGGACGAGAAGGCTCTGGGAGCCTTGGGGCCGAGGTGATTTGGTTTGCAGGGTTTGCCCATTTCTGGGATGTACCGGGATGCGGCTTTCTCCAGATCTAAGGGGAGCCTGGGCCGGTGAACAAGGGGTTTCATGGCACTGCCGGGGGCGCAGGGGAGTATGTGCGTGCAGGCCAGACCATAGCAGGGTCCTCATAAGCTTTCACAGGGAGTAGGGCTGGGGCAAGGGGTGTGTGTGTGTGTGTGTGTTGGTGGGGGTGGGGCTGTTCGCAGCTAGCAGGTGTGAAAATCACTGGGAGAAGAGAGTAAGAGATGGACAGACTGCAGTCTGAGTAGATATGCACCTAAACAGAAGCACGTAGAGACCCATGGGTGCCCAGGAGTGTCCTGCAGCCAGCTTTCATGGCCTCGTGAGAGCTGATTTTTAAAGTTCCAGGAACTCTGTTACCTGTTGTTCTAACCTACGTGCCCGAGGTCATAGGCATCCGTGTATCCGCGTGGTGGAGGGAGCATGTAATGGTACCGCTGCGCTTCTCCTCCCAGCTGCATGTACAGTGTCGCCACGCCGGTAGCTGGAAATCAGCCACTGTGGGAGCGTTGACACCATGGAAATGGGCAAACACTGCAAACCAAGCTTTCTGTCTTGGAGAACTGGTTGTTGAATATTTACTGGTCTGCCATTGCATACCTCACAGGCACAGCACATGCAAACCCAGAGCAAGGAAGACAGACAGGCTACCTGAACGAATGCCACTTTTTAGTTTGGGGAAAATACGTTACATTTTTATACATTGGTTGATTTCCTCCTCCTCCTTTTTAACCTTGTCCATTTTATGCATGTGGAAGAATCACTCAGAGATAGGACCATGGCTTCACCAAGCTGCAGAAGGGGTCATTGGTACAAAAAAGGTTAAAAATGTGTGCCCTGGAGCCAGGAGACGATTTTTCTTTTTCTAGTCCTTTCTTTGAACACAGGACCGTTCTAGCATGTGGGCAGGCAGTAGTACTTTTTCTCTTCTGGTGAAGAGTCCTTAGCAGACCTCCTTGGGTCCTTTTGCAAAGGTTTGCTGAGCACCTCTTGTGTCTGGGCACTGACCTGGGTGGTTTTCTTAACCATCTCTTGATGGTCTACTGGCTTTGGAGATGGTGACCTCCCACCCTGGGGCTCCCCAAACCTGGTGCTCCAGCACCTCCTCTGCTGTACTTTGAGTGACAGTCCTGTGTTCTGCAAACCATGGTTCCCTGGGAAAGGAGCATGCTGATTAATGTTGTGTTACTTAGTCAGCATTTTTAACATTTATAATTATTTTATTTTTTAATTTAAATTTTAAAAAATTGAAACAGAGTCTCACTATGTTACCCAAGCTGGTCTCAAACTCCCGGGCTCAAACAACCTTCCTGTCTCAGTCTCCCAGGTAGCTGGGATTACAGGCGTGTGCCACCATGGATAGCTGCTATAATTATTTTAATGGCACATTTATTTTGTTGTGTATTTATGCGCACCTTTGATTTCCCGCTGGTGATCCTGGTTTCCTGTTTATGGTTGCAACATAAAGTTTCTTTTAAGATACATTTCTGTAAGTAAAGATATGAATTTAAATTGTAAAGAGATTCAGTAACCCACAGTCCAGTAGAAGATCAGGAATACGACTTGAAAATGACTGAGGTTGGGGAACAGTGGTGTGGCCATTTGTGGCTGTGTATTCTTCCCTCTTTAGAGACTACAGGAACAGAAGATCGTATAGTTGTCAAGAGAATGGGTCTTGGAGGTAGACCTGCCATGTTGGAATCCTGGCTTCTCTCTTCTTGGCTGTGTGACCTTGAGCAAACGAATCTCTCTGAGCCTCAGTTCCCTGTTGTTTAAAATTATAATACCTCTCTCATAGAGTTGCAGTGAAGATTGATAGATATCATACATCACAATGCCCCGTATCTAGCAAGCACTCCATACATTATTAGCTGTCATTTTTGTTGTTGTTAAGATTAATTATAGCATCTCCCTATTATCCAGTTTTCTCCAGCATGGCCCTTTTTGTGAATAGGCAGAACTCAACAAATATTTGTTGACTTGAATTGAATGTTAAATGTTTAGAAAGCTGCCAGGCCTGGCACCTTTTAACCAGGAAAAAGCAATTCGGAAACCAGACAGAAAGTAAGCAGCAATTTTATTTCTAGCGAGGACCATCGTCATTCCTGCGTGTGTCAGACAGTCGTCTTTCCCCACTTCACCTCTCCTCCTGGGAATACCTTTCTAGACGTTCTTTTGGATTGTGAGTAAGAGGATGAGAACATTTGCAGACTGACTTGGGTGTCATTACTTGGTATGTTTCTGAGCAGTTGAATCATCTGACTCTTTGTACATGGCAGTTTCTTTCAGATTCTCTTGGCACTGGGTTTTCAGAGAAATCATTGTTTTTGAAGCCTTCGGTAAAGCAGGCTGGTGCACGGATCCACGTGCCATTAGTACGTTGAGTTGGTTTAACTAGAAGCCACCTAGACATGGTTGTCTTACTGTCTTTGCAATGCAGTTGAGAAGAACTTGAATGAAGGAATGGAGGACTTGATGTGAGGCTGATGGGTTGATGAGTCCTTCAGTTAGACTTAGGTTTAATTATCTCTAACAGAAAACCCCAAATAACAGTTGCTTCTCATCTAAGAATGTAGAAAATCTAGAGATGGGTAGTCCAAAGTGCTATGAAGTCATTAGGAATCCAGGTTCCTTCTTACCTCCTGTTCAACTCCAGGCCACCTCATGGTTCAAAATGATTGCTGGGGCTGCAGCTACCACCTCTATACTCCAAGCACTGGAATTTCAAGAAGGGAGGGAGACAGGGCAAAATGGGCCCCCTCACCATCTTGGTGTGAGCTTCCTCTCAGTAACTCTTCTGCAAGTCATCCGCACACTTCTTTTTTTTTTTTTTTTTTTTTTTTTTTTTTGAGACAGAGTCTCACTCTGTTGCCCAGGCTAGAGTGCAGTGGTGTGATCTTGGCTCACTGCAACCTCTGCCTCCTGGGTTCAAGCGATTCTCCTGCCTCAGCCTCCTTAGTAGCTGGGATTACAGGCACCCACCACCACACCTGGCTAATTTTTATATGTTTGGTAGAAACGGGGTTTTACCATGTTGGCCAGGCTGGTCGTGAATTCCTGACCTCAAGTGATCCACCCACCTTGGCCTCCCGAAGTGCTGGGATTACAGGCGTGAGCCATCACGCCCAGCTTGAATGTAATTCTTTATGCACCCGGAAGCCATGGGTAGATTTTAAGTAGGGAAGTGATGGGATCTCACTTGCTTTTAAAAGATCCCTCTGGCTTCTTGTGGAGATTCTATTCAGAATGGGAACAAGGGACAAGGCAGAGATTAGTGAGAGGCTGGATGCAGGGATCCAGATGGCAGTGCTGGGACCCAGGGAGGTTGATGAGAACGTGAAAAGTGGAAGGATCTGGGGTGTTTCTTGAAGGTCCTGTTGAAACACTTTCTGATGGACAAGGGATAGGGTTTCGGTGCAGATTTTCTCTTTCCCCTCCTTATAAATTTTGCTTAATTTAAGAATGTTTCTCAATGGGAGTGATTTCGTGTCCCAGGGGACATTTAGCAATGTCCAGAGACTTTTTTGTGCATCACAGTTGGGGAAAGGGTGGCTGCTGGCACCTACTGGGTAGAGTCCAGTGATGCCAACAAACACCCTATAGTGCCCAGGGCAGCCCCCGACAAGAAAGACTTATTTGGCCCCCAAATCAATAGTCCACATTGGCCAATAGTGCCGAGGTTGAGAAATCCTGATTTACTAGTTTCTTACCCCAATGTCTTAAATTGTGGGATTATGATAATCCCGAATGTTACCACCCATCCAGAGAAGCACTCGATTCTTCACCAAAGGCATGTATATTAATAATCCTGAAGGACAGCCTTCAGCTTAATCTTCCTTCCCTGAGAGGCACTCTGCTGCATGAATGACTAAACGGAGGAGTGAATGAACTTGGGAATGGCCCCGATGAAGAGGTGAGTCAGACTGGCTCAGCCCACAGGCTTCCATCATGTTTATGGAAGCCAGGCCCCATGCACTCCACACAAGAACGGGCCCCTTGTTCCTGAATGATGCGTTTTGTTGATCTGCCAGTGGGTCCCGCCTCTCCCCAGGTCACCGACAGAGCCCGTCTCAGCGCCGTCTCGCCGTGCTGAGTCTAAGAGTTATGCAGAGGGCCCTCCAAAAACCCACCCTTTGAAATGAAAGAAACTGGATCTTAAAATCCCAAAATAGAGTGTGGAAAGGTACACATCACGTCTGCCTTCTCCTTTTTTTTCCCCCCCTGTGGCAAAAGTGACTCAGAATTTTTGGTCTGAATCCAGAGAGACCTGCACAGTCTTTGGTGTGGGGGTGGAGGTGTCATTCGATTGGGAATAACCCACCTTTTTTATGCTGTGGCTGGCTCGGCTGGCTGGCCTGCATTTCCTCAGCCCTGGTTTTTGTCTCTTTACCATCTTGGGGTTCTTTTTCAGCTGTGGCTGTAGTGAAAGGGGAGAAGTCAGAGCTTATGGCTCATCCACATGTCTCTGGTGGAACATTTTTGTGAAGCTGAACAGCAGTTTCCTGGGAATGTTTTTGTTTTTTAATTTAATTTTATTTTAAGTTCTGGAATACATGTGCAGGATGCAGAGGTTTGTTACATAGGTAAACGTGTGCCCTGGGGGTTTGCTGCACCTATCAACCCATCACCTAGGTATTAAGCCCTGCATGCATTAGCTATTTATCCAGATGGTCTCCCTCCCCTGGCTCCCGCAGAGGAATGTCTTATCAGTGTGTTCTGAAGCGGCTGCCATCAGGGCTGGTGCTGTAGCCTCCCATCCCATCATTCCTGGCGCATTCACACACTGCCGTGCTGGGCACGGTCAGGGCCAGATGCTTACACGGGGTTTCTGCAAGCTCCATTCCCCAGTTGCCGTCTCTTGGGGATCAAGCCTCTCCCTTTCCCCTGCTTCTCCCAGAGCTCAGGCCTCTGCACATGGTAGATACCTTGTTCTCTAATATCAGGTCAGTGTCCTGAGTGAGCAACTCTGGGAGAAATGTTTCTGAAGGATGCTTTCCCCCTGTTGTCTGGTGTTTGGGTCAACAGTTGGCAGCAGGCAGCACTGCACGTGCCTCACTTTTCCCTCGCCATCTCCGTGAGCTGCCAGGCTGCTGTGCTCTCAACTCAATCTCAAGATTGTAAACTTCATTTTTCCAGCCCAAGTTAGTCTGCTCTTCTGACTTTCAGTGTAATTGGCCTGGTATAATATGTCTCTTTCATGGTGAGACACATTCCTGCAGACTGGCTCAAATGGTAGTGAGTTTAGGCAGACTCCAAACGTAGGGATTCTGTTCCAGACATGAATGAGCCTCCTTTCTCAGAGTTGCTGGAGAATGAATCACTTGGCAATATGTGGATCCACATAGGAACCTGAGAATCAATCTATTCATTTATTTATTCAGCAAATATTTATTGAACATCTACTGTATGCCAAATACTGTTGGAGGTGCTGAGGCATGGTGATGGACAAGCTTATATTCTAGTGGGGCAGGAGGTGGGAACAGGCAATAAGCAAACACATAAGGTAACACTTAGCACAGTCAGGAAGGAAATAAACAGGAAGATGTGATGGAGCGATGCTAGGGGAGCTGTCTTTCTGCCAGGCTACCCAGGGAGGGCCCTGCATTTAGGCTCAGATGTGAAGGATCAGGAGGAATTAGCCGTGGGAAGACCCAGGGGAAGAATGTTCTAGGCCGAGGGCATAGCATATGCAAAGGCCCTATGGCAGAAACAAACGTGGCCTGTTCCGAGAGCAGCAAAGAGGCCCATGTGGCTGGACTGGAGTGGGGGAGATGAAGCTGGTGATGTGGTCTGATCATGCAGAGTTTTGTTAGCTGCGATGGGCAGTTTGGATGATGTTCTTCTTTTTCTTTTTTTTTTTTTTTTTTTTTTTTTTTTGAGACAGAATCTCGCTCTGTCACCCAGGCTGGAGGGTAGTGTCACGATCTCGGCTCACTCACTGCCACCTCTGCCTCCCAGGTTCAAATGATTCTGGTGTCTCAGTCTCCTGAGTAGCTGGGACTACAGGTGTGTGCCACCACACCCGGGTAATTTTTGTATTTTTAGTAGAGACAGGGTTTCACCATGCTGGCCAGGCTGGTCTTGAGGTCCTGGCCTCAAAGAATCCACTCTCCTTGGCCTGGATTTTATTCTAAATGTACCTGAGGATCATTACATGTTAGCACTGAAAGACAATCTTCAAGTTGATGTCTTCCAAGAACTGAGACCAGAGAAGAGGCCTTTAATTGCCACAAGTCACCCAGTCATAGATGGAAAAATATGAATGAAAGTTAACATTGATTGCTTGTGACATGCTTTATACATAGCCCGCTTGATCCTGCCAACAGCTTGGTGAGGTGTGCGGGGTCAGGAGCCCATTTACACATGATGAAACTGAGGCCTGGAGATGGCAAGTCACTTTCCTGCCATGACACATTAAGTGTCAATGCCGGGATGTAAACCCAGATGGTTGGACTCTAGGACTCAGACTCTTGATCTCAATGTTACACTGATTCTACACAAGAGGAATACAGACAGAAGACGTGAAAAGCACTTGTATGACTTCTTAAAAAAAATCAATAAGAAAAAGCCCAACTTCAAAGTTGAACTCAAAGAAGGCTTGCATATTTTAATCCCATCCTTCCAGACCCAGCTCCTATATGGTGGTGGGGACGGGAATGCTGGTAGGGAGCCCATGGCTGGGTTGACATGTCTGTCCAGGGGACCAGAAGCTGGAGATTGAGAGTGGAGAGGGGCAGGTGAGAGCAGAGAAGGGAAGGTTCATGCCTCCAGCCCAAAGGAGGGGACAAAATGATCCAGGTTTTTTATTCAAAGACCCCATGGGGGCCATGAGTAGAGGGGGCTGGGGTTCAGCCTTTGGTCCTGAGTCCTGTTAGGCTAATGTGCCTTGCCTCTGATCTCCCCACACTGGTTTCTAGGGCTTCCTCAGCATTTCAAATGTGGACATGGTAATTGGAAACAAATCTAGCATGTTTTGGGCCATCAAGCCTCTCTTGAGTGAGCGTGCTTGCTATGCGGTAGATATGTCTGTTTTTAATTTTCAGTGATGTGAGAAATATAGAATGACTTGGTTCTTAATTTAGAATACTGAGAGAGCCTGACTTGTTTGGTTTTCAAGCCTGTCCAGAATGTCTAATTCTCTTTTTATGGTTCCCTGTGTAATTGCAAAATGTGCCGCTATCAGCAGGGCAGCTGACCACAGTGGCCTCCTGCCGGACTGAAGACACATCCAGCCAGTGGGATCCCAGCTGGGTCAGAAAGCTGGCATAGGGCTCCTTCATCGTACCTGGAGATGCTGTCACCTCTGTTTGGAACAGGGCAGCCCAGGTATCAGTTGTCCAACCAGCTGAGTCGTGCCCACACCGAGCAGGACAAGGCTCTGTGACACAATGGTCGCTGTGGGCCGGGAGGAGAATTGCCCAAGCTGGAGAGAAGCCGGTGTGGGCGTATAACAGCTCTTTGTCATGGGAGAGGGGCGCGTCTGGAGAGACTGCAGCTGCTCTGGCTCCTCCCGTGATGTCACACATAGTCCCTTCTAGCCTTGCTCACTTGTTGGACACCTGCATGGTTCTCTAGGCATTGAGGCTGCACCATGAACAGGAAAGATGGGGTGCTGCCCCCAGGGGACTGACATTCTACTGGGGGAGGCAGCAAAGAGCAAATAAGTATCACATGCGGGGTCAGGTGGAGGGAAGTGTCAAGTGGATGATGCAACTTAAGGCAGGGTGTGTGGAGGGAGAGTGAGAAGGGCGTGGGGTGTCACCTTGGGGTGTGGCTGTCTGGGAAGGCTTCTCTGATGAGAGGTCACCTGAGGACAGGTTTGAATGAAGAGTGGGGTGAGCCCTGTGGGTCATGCGGAGAGAGCATTTCAAGCTGAGGGCACGATAAGTGTTGGAATCCAGGGATGGGCACCTGCCTGCTGGGTGCCTCAGTCTCTTGAGGGTGACAAGGCCAGTGTGGCTGTCATGGGGGGCAGCAGGGAGGGAAGAAGGGTGGGTGGGAGATAGAGAAGCAGGGCCAGATCATATGGGATCTTCTGAGTCATGGTAAGGACTTGGGCTTTTTGATGTAGGGAAGATGTTTGCTATTGGGATTTGAGCAGAGGTGGCATAAGCTCTAACTTACCATTTTAAGGATCTTTCTAGCTGGATTGCTATGTGAGGAAGACTGTGTGTAGGTAGAGGGAGAGGGGTGGGCAAGACTGGGCCCCCTCTTTGACCAGGGTACTAGCGTGGAAGTGATGGAGGAGGCACAGGTAGCAAATTTGAGTGGGATTTAGGGAATGGGATTGACAGGGCTTTGAGATGGATCTAATACGGGATGGAGGCAGAGAGAGGTACCAAGAATTAGGGTTTTTATTGAAGTGATTAACACACAATCATGGCTTGTTGGAATGACTGAGAGTCAAGTCATGGACGAAGTGTGCCTGGTCTGCTTGTGTGTGTGTCTGTGTGCGTGTATGTGGGGTGGAAGGTGGGGTTAGGGTGGCAGGTATGTGCTGCAACTTCTGCACCCCAAAATAAATACTCAACTGGGATCCATGTGTGTTTGTACAGATTTTCTCCCCACGTGCTGCATGGCCGTGGGGAATTGCAGTACTCTTCCCCGGCACCCTCCCCCGGCCCGGCCTTCCCCCGGCCGGCCCCCGCCACTCTGGGCTTTTTCTTTCTTTCAGAGTGAAATCTTTGAGGATGATAGCAATTTCCTAATATTTCAAATTCAACAAAAATGCTACTTAACATCGTTAACGTTTTATTTTAGTAAAATTCAAAACAGTTTGTTTGGCCCATTGCCATTTTGAAAATCAGACCCACATTTTGGATTGGAATCGTCCAACTGAGAGTATTTAAAAAGCCCTGAGCACAGTTGATAACACAGTCGTTTTCAGGGAACTGCCATTTGCAAGGGTTCTTACTGCAGTGTTTGTAATGGGGGAAAGTTGGGAACCATCTAAATGTGCAACTGGCTGCAGGGATCCACAGGCAGAATGGGCACGCAGGGCTGGGGCTGGGGTGCGGGAAGAGAGGCACCAGGGGGCCAAATGGAGAGTGGGGCTCACTCTCAGGTGCCCACCTTGCATTTGCTGGACCTTGATAGTGAATGCCTCCTCAGATCATGTGTCCTGGGGACCTCACTGGCCTTGGGCTAGTCCGAACCCTGGGATATGCCAAGTAGTTCTTTGAGATTCTCATAAAGCAAGATTCAATGACAAGAGGACATGACCATCTTAGTCAATGGAGACAATACATAAACTCGAATGCCAATATGTTCATCTGTGTGCCTGGAAGAAAAGTCTGAAAGGGTAGATAACTTCAGTTAGGGGAATAAGCTTTAGTGATCTCTTGTATAGAATGGTGACTGTAGTAAATAATCATTGTCTACATTTCAAAATTGCTAAGAGTAGATTTGAAATGTTTTTACCACCAAACAATAAGTATGTGAGGTGATGGATGAGTTAATTAACTTGATTTCATCATTCCACAATGTAAACACATCAAAGCATCACACATTGTACCCCATAAATAGATAAAATTATTATTTGTCAAGTAAGAGGAAAAATAAAATGAATAATAAAACAGTTTGGAATAAAAAAAGTTTGGAAGGATGTACATTCAAATGCTTACTTATTTTCAGGGGGTATTCTCTTTGTAATTTATCTTGTCTATTTTTTCCTGCAACGAGCGAACTCTTAGTACTTTATACCAAGAAAAAGGAACAGCAAGAATCAACAGATATTGATGCCTTTTTATCTTTGTGTCAGAACAGTTAAGTTGCCACTAAGAACAGGCAGATCTTGAATTTGGTGGCAGGTAGGGGGTGAGTCTGAGTAGCTTTCTCTTTGACACTGTGGGTCTTTAACATGTGGAGGCCATGTTTGCGTGTCTGTGGGTTCTTCTTGCTGACCTGGTGGGATAGACTTGCCTGTCTTAAAATGCATAGGCCAGACTTGGGGGGCTGGGGTGGGGGGATTTTGCCTTTTTCTGAATCAGGAATCAGCTGTACAACAGAAGAAACAAACAGGGCCAATGGAGGCTGCTGCCATCTGATCACTTATGACCTGTAGGATGGTGAGCAAGTTACTTAACCTGGTTGAGCCTCACCCGTTGTCATCTAAAAATGGGATAACACTGCTCTTCTCTGAGCATTGTTATGGAGATTACATTATGCTATGTTTGCAAGTGATACCAATACACTGTACAGAAAGGTCTTCACCTGTGGAAGATGCAACGTTTTCCTTGTGGCGAGGTTGGATGGCATCGTTTATATAGCTAACTGTGGTGGGATGTCTGAATCACACATCATTCCTCAGATCCGGTTTTTCAAGCAGCTGAGCTGATGAGGGGACAGAGTGGATTATTAATAGAACGACGCCCCCAAGCCTGCAGTCTTGCTTCTTGGTCCCTTTGATGGGAAGTTTGGTGGATGGAAGTCGCACTGAGCTGCAGCCTGGGCCCCCACCCCCACAGACGCCGCAGACACTCCCCTCCCATGCATTCAGCCCTTCATGGTGTGCACTAGAAGCACTGCTTCTTCCTGGAACCTTTTCAACCGCCTGGGAAATTACAAGAAGCAGAAAACTTTCGCCTTCACCTTGGCTGCAGGAAGTGGCGTTTCCTTTGCTCGGGAGGCCAGTGACGTGGAGCTCCTGTATTGCAGGATGTGTCTGCTGTGCCCGGAGTGTGATCCTGCTAGCCCAGGCCACCAAGAAGACCTCACCTTTGGAGAAGCCTGAAAGGCCTCCTGACCAAAGTCTCCCGAAAATGGGGATGATGGGGAGTTTGGAACCAGAAGGGCAGATCACGTCATCTCAAAACATCAAGTTCTATTTGCAAAACCCAAATCACTGACTTTTTGGAGAAGCAAGTAAATGGCTATCTGTTCTTCTCATCAAACCTCTGGGAACCTGGCAAGGAAGGCTCTTCCAGAATGAGGCAGCTGAGCAGTGGGGATTCTGGGCACATTCTGCACCTTTTGCAGAAGGGGAGGATGGAGGGTGGACGGGAAGTGTTCTTTTCATGCAAGATGGCGAGGTTTCTTCACCTGGCCCCTCTTTCCTCTGACACTCCAAGCTGGCGACTGTTGAGCCAGCCCACTGAGAAGACTGGAATTAGTGCCCGGGCTTTCCCGCATGGGAGGCCTTCACGTTGGTTCTCACTTTGTTCACATTCATTCTTCACCCTTCCATTCAGTTCTGTAATATCACCTCCCTGTTTCGATTTGCGTCATCCTCTGATGACAAGGAAAGTTCTAGTTTCATGGGTACCTACCGTGTGCTGTGCTTTGGTGCCCAACAAAGGTCACCTTATTTCGCCTTTCAGAAGAGGCCTGCAGGGTGGGGGGTGATGTCCCCCTTTTATCTGAGCACATGGAAACTCAGGGGTGGAGCAATTGCTCACAGTCACACAGCCATCGAGAAGCAAAGCTGGCATCAAAATTCAGATACGTCTGATCCAAAGTGAAAAACTCTGTGCTTTCTGCTATACCACACTGCTTTCTGGTGTTACCCGGGGAGGCAGGGAAGGGACTCTCACCAGTGCCAGGTGGATTCTGTCTGTTGACATTGTATGAGCCAGCCCAGCTCAACCCAGAGGCTGCTCTTCAACTCAGAGAGGCCATTCTTGGCTTTCATAAAGGAGAAGGTTTTGCTCTCAAGGAGCTACCATTTTTGTTTGTTTAGGTTGCTGTTTGTTTCCCTCCATCTCCCTCTGTGCTCCTTCTTCTCTCCCTCCCTCCTCCCCCACTCCTGTGCAGCAGGAAGCACATTCTGTTTTTTATTTTAATTTTTTTTTTTTTTTGAGATGGAGTCTTGCTCTGTCACCCAGGCTGGAGTGCAGTGGTGCAATATCGGGTCACTGCAACCTCCGACCCCTCGTTCAAGTGATTCTCCTGCCTTGGTCTCCCGAGTAGCTGGGATTACAGGCACGTGCCACCACGCCTGGCTAATTTTTGTATTTTTCATAGAGATGGGGTTTTGCCATGTTGCCCAGGCTGGTCTTGAACTCCTGACCTCAAGAGATCCGCCTGCCTCAGCCTCCCAAAGTGCTGGGATTACAGGCGTGAGCCACCATGGCTGGCCCCAGGAAGCACATTCTTGATGTTGCATCTTAGCTCTTACTTATTTTCCCTTTGAGGACCTGCCGTTTCTGACCTGTAGTCAGAGAGCAGAGTGGAATCCACCAGGCACTGAGGACAGGGAGAAGGTGGCAGGGAAGCGGGTGGGTTTGGAGCCTGAGAGGCTGGAGTTTGGAACCTGGCTCTGCCTTATGCTCACTGTGTTGACTGGGACAAGTTGCCTGATCTTAGCAACCTCAGTTTCCTCACCTGTAAAATTTGGGTAGCAGTGAGCCCATTTTACATGAAATTGTTGTGAGATGTATAAAACGTTAAGTGTGGTGTGCAGCATGAGGGAAACATGCTTTCACTGCTGCGTTACTGTTTTTTGTTGGTTTATTTGTTTGAGACAGGGTCATGCTCTGCTACCCAGGCTGGAGTGCAATGGCATGACTGTGGTTCACTGTAGCCTCAACCTCCTGGGCTCAACTGATCCTCTCGCTTCAGCGCCACAAAGCAGCTGAGGCTACAGACATGCGACACTACGCCTGGCTAATTGTTGAGTTTTTTTTGTGGAGACAGGGTTAGGCCATGTTGTCCACGCTGGTCTTGAGCTTCTGGGCTCGAGAAATCCACTCACGTTGGCCTCCCAATGTGCTGGGATTACAGGCGTGAGCCATCACGCCTGGTGCTGCATTACTGTTGATGGTGACAGATGATTCAACAAATGTTCATTGACCGCGCTAATAAAATAAGCAAGGTTCCTACTACTGTGAACTCATGTTCAGGCAGGAGAGGTGTTCAGCAAATAACTAAACAAGGAAATTTCAGGTGTTAATGAAGTAAATATTCCAGTGATGTGCTAGTAAGTGCTTAACATCCAGTTTTCCAGGGGGAAAAAAAGCCCTGGTTTATAGCATCTGTCAATTTTTGTGGTGTAAATATTCCCACTATGGCTGGAAATGTACATACCAAGTGACCAAAGTGGTGTCAACTGGCTCTTAAAATTCCTATAGGTTTAATGATTGGTTCTTGTAATGCCTAAAGAGCTGGCTTTAGCACTGAGTGTATCTAATCTGGTTCAGGAAAAACCTGAAGATCTGAAACCCAAATGTGCCAGTGGAAGAGTATTCTAGGCAGAGAAAATGGCTTGTGCAAAGGCCCTGAGGTCAGAAAGACTTTGGTGTGTTCAGGGAACAGGAAGATGGCTGGGGTTGGCAGGAGCCTAGTGGGGTGGTGGAGGAGAAGGCAGAGGCTGGGCTGTAGGAAGGCTCTTAGACTATCACACCGAGTTTGGATTTTATTCTAAGGCCACAGGAAGTCTTTGGAGGGTTGTAGGCAGGGGAGTATCCGGATCTGATTTGCATTTTTAAAAGATCATTGAGCTGTTCTGTGAAAGACCAGCCAGAGGTAAGCTGAGCAGTCTGTGCTAGTCACTCCAATGAGGGGTGATGGTGGCTCGGGCAGGTGTACCAACAAGGGAGGGGATGGAAATGGCTGGATTCGGGTGGAGCTGTAGGGATGTGATAGATTTTATCTCCAGGTGTTCCCTGCCTGTTTATCTTGAGTACACCCAGCAGGCGATTTCTGCGCTTCTGTCATTGGGAGGAAACAGCTGCACATCATCAGGGCTCACTCTGCATCCTACCTTTCTTCTTGATACCAACTCCTGATAAATCCAGGAGAGGAGATGAGGAAATATATTTGTCTTGGGCTCAAATGCAAAGCAAAAACAACAAAAACAAAATCTCTTCTCAATGCTGCCCTTCTTTTGATTTTCGTCACCAAGCACAGTAGCCGTTCTTCAGATAAGCGGCTTCTGACTTGGATTTCCATCTTGGCCCAAGGCTGCCTCTCAGGTGTGTGTCAGACACTTATGTAAGTGTCTGGCCGGTTATGAAGAAGGTGATCATCTAACACAGTTCCACTCCCAGCCTCTCTCTTTGTGTGGCTTTTAAAAGGGGACATGAGCGTGCCATCTTTTCAGACCGGCATTGTTCAATAGGACTTACTGTGATGATGGAAATGTTCTGTGTCTGTGCTGTTTGTGCACTGTGGCTGCTGAGCACTGAAATGTGGCTAGTGCACCTGAAAAACTGAATTTTCAATTTACTTAATTTTAATGAATATATCCATGTGGTTAGTGGCTCTTGCATTGGATAGCACAGTTCTAGACCATGTGTACTCATTCATCACCTTGCAACTTTGTCTTTTGGCAGGTGACTGGAGATCCTACTGAAGGATCTCCAGAGAAGAGTGGGCTCTTCGTGAGTTGTCACTTGTAGTCCCACTCAATTAGTGGAGAAAGGAATAGAGGCACAGAAAGATTAAATGATTTGTCTAGTGTCTCTCCACCCAATGACAAGACAGGAACACATCATCAAACTCTAGATCAATGTCCTTTTGTCTCTTGTTATTTTTTATATATATATATATATACATACACATACACACACACACACACACACATATATACACATACATACATATATATATACTTTTAATATTTCACAGGTTTCTAGGAATCTATTCTTCCTATAACATGGCATAGAAAGTCAAAGTCCTCTTTGATCACCTTCTCAATCTTGAGCTCCTCCTCCATTCACAGAGGTGATGATGATGTGGTCAGTTTAGAGCACATCCTTTTACACCTTTTTCTATTGTAACTGGATGGATGGAAAACATTCTGCATTTCTTTAAGTTGTGTCATGCTATACATATTTTTCTACACATTGCTTTTGTTTTTCAACAATGTGTCCTAGATCTTTCTGGGTCAGTTCATAGACTTCTACCTCACTATTTTTTAAAATGCTTCTTAGTGTATCATAGCCTAGGAATGTCCTATTAGTAGTCAGGCTATTGACGTAACTCATTGTTCATTATTCTGTTTGTTTTTGTAAACATTTTTGCACGTGTCTCCTGCATATACAGTGTTTCTCTAGGGTGCATACCAAGAGGTGGAATTACTGAGTCAAAGAACGTTTATTTATGTAGTTTTATTAAAGCTGTTGCTCTAAATACTCTTTAAAATAGTTACACCAGTTTATATTGCTATCATCTGCATAAAAGTGTCTGTTCCCCCGCAATCTCCAAAATACTGGATATTATCAAATATCTACAAGTGTGCCAATCTGACTCTAATGGGTGAAAAGTGGTATCTCATGGTTGTCTCATTTGCATTTTTCTGTTTAGAAGTCAAACTGGTCATTTGTTTTTCTCTGAATTTTCTGTTCAAATATCTTACTCATTTTTTTTCTGTTGGATAGCCTTATTAATTCATTCATCAAATATGTACTAGAATGCCTACTAGGTGCCAAGCATTATTCTAGGCACTAGAGATTTTGTGGCAAATTAACTAGACAAACATCCCTGCTCTCAGAGATGTGACAGTTTAGTTCTGGGAGAAAGACTTAGACAAAAGGAATCAAGAAAATATATAGTGTGTTAGACTGGATAAAAAGTAGGAGAGGGAGATAGGGAAAGCCATTGGGATTGGGATTCGAGTCTAAATAGATGGCCAGGGAATCTTTTACTTACTCACTATAGGCATTCTTCATATATTGTATGTGCTAATGTTTTATCTGTTATATGTTGCACATATTTTCTTTCAGACTTTATCTTTTGACTTAGACTATGGCATTTTTGTCACACTCTTTTTTAAAGTTCCACAGTCAAACTTTGTTCATTGGAATATAGTCATGTAAGAAGTGACAGTTCTTTCTTCTGATCTTCCCAGGGAATCACTATCAAGAGTTCTATGTTTGTCCTTTCAGTTTATTTTCAGTTAATTTCAATTATCCTAATTACTATGCAACACTCCTTCCACCCTCAGTCATCAATTAAGCACAGTTTCTGGCTGTTTCTCCATAAATGAAATTCTGACTGACTGTATTCTTTCTAGTGGCTGCTTAATATTCAGTGTTAGAGGGGATGCCTGTAATTTATCCAAGCGTTACCCTCTGGCTGGACATCAAGGTTGTTTCCAGTTCTCCATTCTTCCAGATGCGGCGGAAATCCCATACTCTGTCTGCTGCCCATGAGCTCTCTGGTCTTTTTTGTTTATTGGATTAGAGCCACCACACCCCACATCATAATGATCTTGTTTTCTCCCCCACCAGCTCCATGGCTACATGGAAAACAAGCCTCTGGGACTTCAGATCTTCATTGGGACAGCCGATGAGCGGATCCTTAAGCCGCATGCCTTCTACCAGGTGCACCGAATCACGGGGAAAACTGTCACCACCACCAGCTATGAGAAGATTGTGGGCAACACCAAAGTCCTGGAGATCCCCCTGGAGCCCAAAAACAACATGAGGGCAACGTAAGGGCTGGGGGCTGAGGGCGGTGGGTCTTCATGGAGAAGCGAGCAGGGGGCAGGTGGCAGGGATTTCGGAGAGAGAACTCTACGGAACGGATGGAAGCAGCTGTTGATGGCAGTTCTCAGTCTGTGATCCATCAACCCATTGTGATTTCTGTTTTAAATGTTTCTATTTTAAAAGCATAATACATAGGCCAGGCATGGTGGCTCACACCTGTAATCTCAGCACTTTGGGAGGCCGAGGCGGGTGGATCACTTGGGATCAGGAGTTTGAGACCAGCCTGGCCAACATGGGGAAACCCCATCTCTATTAAAAATACAAAAATTAGCTGGGTATGGTGGCAGGCGCCTGTAATCCCAGATACTCTGGAGGCTGAGGCAGGAGAATTGCTTGAACCTGAAGGGGGGAGGTTGCAGTGAGCCGAGATTACACTACTGCACTCCAGCCTGGGTGACAGAGCGAGACTCTGTCTCAAAAAAAAAAAAAAAAAAAAAAAAAGTATAGTATGTCCGCATTTTCATGTGTCTTGGGAGGAAGAATACTCATGAATCTTTGTATTATGTTGCATGGGATCAGGTTAAATTTACTTATATTTAAAAAATTAATTTGACCTAGAGAGATCATTAAGTAATGAGGCAGAGAGGTCCAAATTCACAAACCTAATATGCTTGTGGCTGAAGTCTGGGAACCATTGCACACGTTTTGGGGTTTAAAAAAACCTTTGGATGGGAAAATAAATTCAAACTTACAGAAATACTGCAAGAAGTATACAAAGAACTCCTGGAATCCTGCCCCCTCGGCTTTCCCAGGTGTTAACAGGCTTCACCTGTGCTCCAGCACGTTCCTTCCCACCTCTCCATTTCTTCCCGAGCTGTTTGAGAGGTAGTTGCAGACTTTACGCCCTTTGACTTTTAAATACTTCAGGGTGCATTTCCTAAGAACTAGGATGCTCTCATACACAGTCACAGTACATTTATTCAAGAGATTTCATGTTGATTCACTGCTCTATTGAATGGTCCACAATCAGTATTCCCCAGTTACATAGAGTTTTTCAGATATTTTTGAGAGTAGAAGAGTTGGCATGAAAAATCTCCCTAGAGAAGTAATTTCACTGGGGCATTTCTCTAATTGCTTTGTTAAGTTTGCTTTTCCCTCCATCTTGGTATACATTCCTGGCTGAAATGCCTATGTGGGTGTATTGCAGTTTTCCCCAGTGGCTGGCTGTAAAATTATTTTGGCTGCCTAAGGCAGGTTTGGGGGTGATCTTTCCTGCTCCTGAAGACAGTTGGTGATAATGGGGTTCTTAACATCCTGGCAGCATCGACTGTGCGGGGATCTTGAAGCTCAGAAACGCCGACATTGAGCTGCGGAAAGGCGAGACGGACATTGGAAGAAAGAATACGCGGGTGAGGCTGGTTTTCCGAGTTCACATCCCAGAGTCCAGTGGCAGAATCGTCTCTTTGCAGACTGCATCTAATCCCATCGAGTGCTGTGAGTTGGACCCTGGGGCCCGGTCTGTCTTCGGAAAGCGTAGGGCACATGGGCTTCCCCTGGGAGCAGTGTATTCTGGGTGAGGTACCTGGGGTGGCCCGTGGGAATGTGTGGGACCCACAGGGTTACGCTGACCCGAGATGACCAGAGGGGCCAGAGACGGAGCACATCGCAGTGTTCTCTTGCTGCTTCTATTGAGTTCTGGAAGGTTTCGTGGCCTCACGGGAAAATTAAAAATAATAGGGCCAATAAGTAGCTTAAAGCTTCGTTCGGAAGACTTGAGATAGGTAAATATCGTTCTGGTCTTAAAGGATAGATGCATTTGGAGTGAGTTTGCTGTACGTGGTTCCCTTTTTTCTTTTCCTTCTTTATTGTTTAAATAACAGTAACAAACCACAGCGCTCTCACTCACTGAGCTTCGACTCTGCTGCTCAGTATGAATATTCACAGTAATCCCTGGCACTAGCTGGTGTCAGTGTGCCCATTTTACAGATGAGGAGGTAGAGTCACAAGAGGGTGAGTTGTGCACACAACCAAAGAGTGGCAGGGTTGGGATTGGAACCGGGGCTTTTGCATGCAGGAACCATGCCCTGTCCCCCACCCATAGCCCATCTCTGCGTGTTGACTGAGCTCTATTTTGTATCCTGCACTATCCCAGGGGTTGGGGATCCACAGATGAGCAGGCCACTTTCTCTGGCCTTAATGAGCTTACAGTCTGGAGAGGATAAGGACACCCAGACAGATGGTTGTGTCATTACAGAAGATTTTCAGAATCTAATATGAAGTGACCAGGATCTGCCATTTGGAAGGACACTGAGCAGAAACCTGGCACATTTCTATCAAGTTTCAAAAGAAGAAGTAGCTTTGAGCTCATTCTTATGTACTTTATACCTAAGTTTAAAGTCTACCTGTATGTTAACACAGTTTTGTAGTTAATCTGTGCGATTAGATGTGACAACACTTATTATCCGCTCAGTGTTTGAAAATTTAGGAGTTACTTTAAAAAGTATAAAGAAGAGGCCAGGTGTGGTGGCTCACACCTGTAATCCCAGCACTTTGGGTGGATCACTTGAGGTCAGGAGTTCGAGACCTGCCTGGCCAACATGGCAAAACCCCATCTCTACTAAAAATAAAAAATTAGCCGGGCATGGTGGTGCGCACCTGTAATTCCAATTACTTGGGAGGCTGAGGCAGGAGAATCGCTTGAATCCAGGAGGTGGAGGTTGCGGTGAGCTGAGATTGCGCCACTGCACTCCAGCCTGGGTGACAGAGTGAGACGCTGTCTTGGGCCGGGTGGGGGGAAGCATAAAGAAGAAAAAAATAGGCATTGTTCCAGAAACAAAAACTGTTTTTATTATTTTAAACTCTCTTTCTTATAACAACATTTTGTTTTATGCTCTTATAAACATGTTCCATATTAAATTATGGTTCAGGGTTTTGTTTTGTTTTTTTTTTTCCTTTTTGCTGGACATTTTACCATAACTAGGTGTCACAAAATCAACTTCCTACAGAGGCCAGGGAGGTGAAAATGAAGGGGTAGGCTGGGTGGCAGACATCAGAGAATAGTGGAGATTGGGGACATTCCCCACCTAAATGCGCTGTTGTTACTCAACTGCAGCCAGTATTTCCACATGGGAATATAGACTCAATGTGGTCAAATGTTTTGGTTATTTTATGTTATTGAGAAGGAGTCTTGCTCTCTCGTCTAGGTCAGAGTGCCGTGGCGTGATCTCGGCTCACCGCAACTTTTACCTTCCAGGTTCAAGTGATTCTCCTGCCTCACCCCAGCCCTCTGAGTAACTGAGATGACAGGCACCTGCTACCATGCCTGGCTAATTTTTTGTATTTTTTAGTAGAGACAGGGTTTCACCATGTTGGCCAGGCTGGTCTCAAACTCCTGACCTCAGATTATCCACCCACTTCAGCCTCCCAAAGTGCTGGGATTACAGGCGTGAGCCACCATGCCTGGCCTATTTTATTTTAAGTTCTCAGGTACACGTGTAGGATGTGCAGGTTTGTTACACAGGTAAACAGGTGCCATGGTGCTTTGCTGCATGTATCAACTGGTGCTGGAAATCTTCTGGTTTTTAAAAATAAACCAAAAAATATCCTGATTTTAAAAAATGGTAAAAAATCAAAATGCTTTGTGGTCAGAAAATATCTGCAGATAGCTTCTGTTAATCAGAGGAAGTCTTAAGACTAACATGCAAAGGGAAAGTGTATTTTCTGCAGAAGAGTTTGGGAAAGACTAGCCCTCATGGTGAAAAGTCAGGAAGGAGAGAGAATGGTCCCTTCTTTGGGAGAGCAGCCAGAACTTGGTCTTGGTTGGTCTTTGGAAATGAATGAAGAGTCACTCTAATTTCTTTCAGTCTTTCGAGTCAAGATGTGGATCAGTCTGAATTGGCGGTGTTCTGCTCTTAGAAGAGAAAGACCCAACAGTAGATGACAAGGCAAAACATGCTGAAAACCCCATTACTAGAAATATTGGAATTCCCCTACTCAGCTTAGTAGACCCCGCTCCTGTCCATCAAATGCTGGTCATGATGGCTGCCCCACCAAAGTCTTGGTTTTGAACCTCTCAAGATGTTTTTGGAAGGAAACTTGCAGTGATTTGGGGGACTCTGAGCAGATAAGGTCTCCCCTTTCTGGCAAATGACTCACTTTCCAGGATGGGACTGGGGTGTGTAGCAAGGTGGGGACAGGAGCCCCTGATCCTCCCTCTCTTTGGGTTTCTCAAGGCAACTTATCTTATGTCGATCTAAGACTTTGAGGATCATCACTTAACCACATGTTCCTCCAGCAAGATCTTCAGGGTGTTAGAAAGCTATTTGAACATTGAAAATTGTTTTCTTTTCTTTTTAAAAAGGCATTTGCCTGATTCACCTGCCTTCTTTTGACAGAGAAGGAAACTGAGACTTCTTGGTAAGGTGATTCACCTGTTTTTACTTGGTAGGTAGGAAAGCCAGTCTCCAACTTTCTGGTTCTATGAAATCCCTTCTTCTTTTGGTTCCCATAACTCACCCTCTCTTGCAATACCAAGCTGAGCTACCAGCTGGCCACTCTAGTTCTCACTAATAATTTTCTGTCATTTTAATTTACTTCTTTGTTCTGTTTCCTTAGACCAGTGCCTAGTAGGTCCATAAATATTTATTGACAGCTTACTGTATAATCTATAGGGAGGTAGTCAGTAAATACATATTAGCAATTAGTAACATGGGCTGGCAGAGTATTGTAAAATAAATTGTTACTAATGACAGTATACCCTTAGACAGTGTATACTGACTAAGCAAGAGTCTCCAATGACAGGGAGAGTGAGTTGGTGAGAAAAACATTTCGTGGGCTGGTACTTATTTGCAAGGCTAACTTATTTACTTTGGAGATGCCTTTTATGTACCGTCTTAGGGATCAAGGGTAAGTTCTCAGATGCTAGCAGAAACAACATGAGCAAACTACCAGAGACTGCTCTTTGGAAGGTGGAGTGATTTGCTAGAAGTGCAGGTGCCTTATGTTTATTCGCATGCCAGCTGGCCAGAGCTGCAATCTCACTTTTGCACACACTGGCACCCTCATGTTTGCAGTCTTCTATTTCCACTAGGGCTTTAGCATTGCCGAGGAGATCCTTCCAACTTCCCCCACTGCTCCTTTCTGTATTCTCGGGAAGACTGACCTGACCCTTCTCCAGTCTTCCAACCTCTCAATGCTGCCCCGACCCCTTCCCACTCCATGTAGATAACCGCACCTCCCACTTCTCTGGAGCATGGAAGAGGTCAGAGGGATCACCCCCGTCTTCCCCAACAACAAGACTATCCATGATAGACAGCAGCTACTGGGGCCTGCCCTCCCTTCTCCACTTGGCACGGAGCAGTTCCCCTCTGCTCCTGCTCAGCCTCATTCCCCGCCTGAGCCCAGCCTTCTTGGTGTTGTCAGCTTCAACTCCAGTTTCCCTGCAGGGGTAGAGCTGGCGCCTGCTTCCCTCTTATGTTAGTCTCCTAGGCTGTCATAACCAAATACTGCAAACCAGGTGGCTTGAAACAATAGAAATGTATTCTCTCACTGTTTTGGAGGCCAGAAGTCTGAAATCAAGGTGTTGGCAGGGTTGGTTCCCGCTGGAGGCTCAGGGGAGAAACCGCCGGTGCCATCCCCGCCAGCTTTTGGTGCCTGCTGGTCTCCCTGGCCTTACTTGGCTTGTGGCTGCATTGCTCCAGTCTCTGCCTCTGTCTGCACACGGGCCTTTTCTGGGTCTCTGTGTGTGTCTGTTTCTGTTGCTTACGAGGATGCACTTATTTGGTTTATACCTAATCCAGGGTGATCTCATCTCCATTCTTACCTTAATTATATCTGCAAAGACCCTGGTTCCAAATAAGGTACATTCTGAGCTTGTGGGTGGATGGTTTGCAGGGAGGAGGAGTCAGGTAGGGGGGTACTATGTAACCCACTACATTTCCTCAACTGCATTTCGTGGCTTCCCTTCCTATCTGCTCCTCAGTTCCCAGATGCATTGGGATCTTTCCCTGACTTTTTGGCTTTTGCACACTGTCACCTCCACCCAGAACATAGGTTCTCAAGCTTGACTGTATGCTAGAATTACCCGGGAGTTGTATTAAAAAAATACTGATGCCCGGCCAGGCTCGGTGGCTCACGTCTGTAATCTCAGCGCTTTGGGAGGCTGAAGCTAGAGGATTGCTTGAGCTCAGGAGTTGGAGACCAGCCTGACCAATATGGTGAAAACCCATCTCTACAAAAACCATTAGCCAGGCGTGTTGGTGCGTGCCTGTAGTCCCAGCTACTTGGAGGCCTGAGGTGGGAGGATTGCTTGGACCCAGGAGATTGAGGCTGCAGTGAGCCAAGATTGCACCACTACACTCCAGCTTGGGTGACAAAGTTAGATGTTGTTTCAGAAAAGAAAAAAAAAAAATACTGATGTCCTGGTCCCACCCCGGAGACTCTGATTTGGTTGTCAGGATGTGGCCTGGCCATGGGGGCTTTCAGAGCTCTCCCAGTGATTCTGATGTGGGGCAGACTTTGAGGTGCTTATCTGGAGCCCACCCCTCCCTATCCTCCAGTGGCTTGGCTAACCCCTCCTCCTCCAAGGCCTCTGTTTAGACGGCTCCTCAAGGAGGAAGCATTCCCTGACCCCCCACGGTACGGGGTCCCCCACTTTGTGCTCTGACAGCCCCATTTACTCGTCAGTCTCTGTCCTATAAAGACTGAACCAGGCAATGTTTACCAGGGCTCGGCACATAGTGACTGTCTCCAGCCTGTATTTCCACACTGCCCAGTGGGGGAGAAAAGGCTGCAATGAGATAGGAGACGTCCACAGGCACACACCTGGTCCTGAGATAACTTAACAGAACCTCTCCAGCCGTGTCTCCAGGCCCAGCCATGTCTCCAGGCAGTTCTGCCCAAGCCACCATGGCTTTCTCCCTGCCCAGCAGATGGGCCTCTCTGCTCAGTGCATTTCAGAAAACATGTAAAGCAATTTCACACAAAGCCCTGCCAGCTCAGGGCACAGAATGTAAATTCACTTTGCTCATTTTGCGGGGCTTGGGAGTGGGTATGGGGTGTGGGTTAGAAAATGGATTTTCTCACATGCTCTTTTCCCTCTCCGCCTCTCTTTGTGACATATATATTTTTTATGGAGGTATAATTAAAGTAGATTGCACAGATTGTAAGCGTTCAGTGATTTTTGACAATCGCATATACCCACGTAACCACCACTCGAGACAGCGCTTTCTTCACTCTTGAACGTTCCCATGTCCCTTCAGCCAAGGCCTCCTCCTCAAGCCCACACACGGAGGCAGCCGCTCTTCTGATTTCTATCACGGTTGATTAATCTTCCCTGTTCTAGAACTTTATAGAATGGAATTAATACAGTGTGTACCCTTCTGGGTCTGGCTGTTTTTGCTCAGCATGTTATTTTTGAGATCTGTCACTGCTATGGAGTGATTCAGTAGTGCATTCCTATTTATTGCTGAGCACTATTCAATTGCATGAATATAACAATTGTTTATGTACCATTGGTAGACATTCGGTCTGTTCCCAGTGCTTGGGTTTATGGATAAGGCTACTATGAACATTCCTATTCAAGTCCTTTTGTGAGCAAATGCTTTCATTTCTCTTGGGTAAATGACCTAGGAATGGAGTTGGATGTGTATGTTTTTATTTATGTATTTTCAACACCATATTCCACTCTGAACAAGGATGTATGAGAGTTCCAGTTGCTCCACATCCTCACCAATATTTGGTATTGTCAGTCTTTTAAATTTTAACCCTTCTAATGAGTGTGAAATGGAATCTCATTGTAGTTTTAATGTGCATTTCCCTAATGACTACTGATTCAGATGCTTGTTGGCTATCTGTGTATCTTCTATTTTTTTATTATTTTTTTGAGACGGAATCTCGCTCTTGTCCGTCCCCCAGGCTGGAGTGCAATGGCGCAATCTCAGTTCACTGCAACCTCTGCCTCCCAGCTTCAAGTGATTCTTCTGCCTCAGCCTCTGGAGTAGCTGGGATTACAGTTGCCCGCCACCATGCCCGGCTAATTTTTGTATTTTTAGTAGAGATGGGGTTTCACCATGTTGGCCAGGCTGGTCTCGAACTCCTGACCTCAGGTCATCCACCTGCCTCCACCTCCCAAAGTGTTGGGATTACAGGCGTGAGCCACCATGCCCGGCCTATGTATCTTCTTTGGTAAAGTGTCTGTTCAACTATTTGCCCATTTTTAACTGGGTTATTCATATTTTTATTGTTAATATGCATCAGTTCTTTATATATTCTGGACATAAGTCCTTTGTCAGATTTGTGTATATTTTTCCCCTGTCTGTGGCTTACCTGTTTATTTTCAGGTAGTGTCTTGTGTCTTTTATTTTTTTTTTTTTTTTTTTTTTTGAGACAAAGTCTCACTCTCGTGGCTCAGGCTAGAGTGCAATGGCACAACCTCGGCTCACTGCAACCTCCACCTCCCAGGCTGAAGTGATTCTCCTGCCTCAGCCTCTGGAGTAGCTGGGATTACAGGCACCTGCCACCATGCCCAGATAATTTTTGTATTTTTAGTAGAGATGGGGTTTCACCATGTTGGCCAGGCCAGTCTCGAACTCCTGACCTCAGGCAATCTGCCTACCTCGGCCTCCCAAAGTGCTGTGATTACAGGCGTGAGCCACCATGCCTGGCCCAGGTAGTGTCTTTTCATGAACATTCATATTTTATTTTGATGAAGCCCAATTTGACATTTTCTTTTTGTCTGGGATTAGTGCTTTTTGCATTCCTCCAGGAAATCTCTGCCTATCTGAAGGCAGCAAAGACATTCTGTTACATTTTCTTCTGGAAGCTTTTCGGTTCTGGTTTCATGTTTGGGGCTCTGATCCATGCAGGTTGGTTTTTGTGTATGGTGTGGGGTAGGGTCCAGCTCCATTGTTTTCCCTATGGAAATTCAGCTATTTCTTATGCTTTTTTTTTTTTTTTTTTTTTCTGAAAGCAAAAATTAGAAAACCTACGACCCCAATGCTTCCTGCACGCCTTCCATTTTATCCCTTACTTTACCCTCCTGGGTCTAGTTGGAAGTTGGGTGCTAGTGCAGCATTTCTTCAGGAAACCCTTAGAATTAGGGAGGCCCGGGCCAGGTGTGGTGGCTCATGCCTGGAATCTTAGCACCTTGGGAGGCTGAAGTGGACAGATCACTTGAGGTCAGGAGTTCGAGACCAGCCTGGCCAACGTGGCGAAACCCCGTCTCTACTAAAAATACAAAAGTTAGCCAGGTGTGGTGGTGCATGCCTGTAATCCCAGCTACTCGGGAGGCTGAGGCATGAGAATCACTTGAACCTGGGAGGCGGAGGTTGTAGTGAGCCAAGATCATACCACTGCACTCCAGCCTGGGCTGCAGAGTGAGAGTCCATCTCAAAACAAACAAAAGAATTAGGGAGGCCCAGATGGCATGTTGACTGTGCTTTACTTTGTGCATCTTATCTTGTTCAGCTTATTTTGTTCAGCTGCTCCTGCTGGAAGCTGAAATGACTCACGTCATTATCGTGGACTTCCCAATATTTATTCTTTCAATTAAAAATACATTTGGCATGTGATATATACTGTTCTGGGCACTAGGGATAGAGCACTGGACAAAACAAAGTCCCCACCCTCACAAAGGTTACATTCTAGTGGGGAAGGCAGACAGTAAACAAGCAAAGACAGCACTTGAGAGCCTAGTGTCGTGACAAAAATAACAAGGACCACGGGTTGGTGGCTTGGTGCGGGAACAGCAACATCACCATGTTGGCTAGGCTGGTTAAATGTGTGTGTGTCATGCCAATCAGGGAAGGCCTCTGAGGATGGAGCTTGTTCACCCAGACCTGAGTGATTGGTCCATGGGGAAGTATAGCCAGTACAAAGGCCCTGAGGCAGGGATAAGCTCGGGGTCTCCAGGGAGGAGGAAGGTACCCCAGGAGACTGTGTAGAGTGCTATAGGTGGGGCAAGGGGTCGGAGGTGAGGTCTGAGCCCAAGGTGGGGAATTTGGATTTTATTCTAAGATGGGAAGCCGTGGGTTCCAAGTAGGGGGCTGACATTATGTTTTTTGAGATGGAGTCTCACTCTGTGACCCAGGTTGGAGTGCAGTGGCGTGATCTTGGCTCACTGCAACCTCTGTCTCCCGGGTTCAAGCAATTCTCGTTCCTCAACCTCCTGAGTAGCTGGGACTACAAGAGCCCGTTACCACATCTGGCGAATTTTTGTATTTTTAATAGAGACAGGGTTTCACCGTGTTGGCCAGGCTGGTCTCGAACTCCTGACCTCAGGTGATCTGCCTGCCTCAGCCTCCCAAAGTGCTGGGATTACAGGCCTGACCTGCCACGCCCAGCTGTGATTTCTATTTTAATATTCATTTAGCACACAGCCTAGCACATAGTAGGTGCTAATCAATACTTGAAGGCAGAATGAAGGAAGAAAGAAGATGAGAGGGACAGGACAGGGAAGAGGTGTAGAGAAATGAACAGTTATTAATCACCTACTGTGTGTCAAGCACCTTCTGTATTGTGGCTGAATCAGTATGAGAAGAGACTGGAAAAACTGTAGCATGGAGAAGTGAACTTGCCCGCGGCCATCCAGCTAGTGAGGGGCAAGCCAGCGGTGACATCGCATCCCACTGAGCCTCGGGGCATCAAGGCTGAGCTACATATTGAGTGATAGATTAATATGGGCCAGAAACCCAAAGGGTGGTATCATCTCATTATAAATCAGAGACCAGCTCAGGGGCCTGCAGGGGGCTGTGGGCACCTGTCCACCCACCCCCTACCCTCCAATCCCCCCACCACCCCCCGCACTAGATTGCCTCCCTCAAGATCCTATAGTGGTAAATCTTGGATGAAACTGGAGCATTGGACAGAGAGCAGGTTGGCCAGGCCTTTGTCAGCCTCTGCTCTCCAAGACAAATGACCAAGAAGCCCTATTTCAGAAGCGCCAGAAAGTCGCATGATGGGGAGAAGCAGTTTAGAGTGGCGGTTAGGAGTGTGGGCTCTGGGGCAGGTAGCTTGGGTTCAAATCCTGCCTCTGCCACTTACTGGCTACTTAGTCCTGGCAAGGTTACTTAAACACTCTATGCCTCACTTTCCCTATCTGTAAAATGGGAAGAATAATAGTACCTCCCTCGCGGTGGTGGTTCAATGCGTGTGTGCCTCACACAGGAAGTGCCAGACGTGATCCCACAGCGTAACTCAAGTGCCTCCTTTGTGGTGGCCCAGTGTGGACGGATCTCATTGTCTTGCCTGCAGCCCTCACGTAGTTCTGTAAAGCAGGCTTTACGTACCTCTGGCTGCCACCCTGTCACTGCAGGAGTCTGAAACCCAGGAAGCAGTAGGCTGGTGTGAGAGTCGAGCAAACATTCATTGTTTCAGGTGAGCAAACAGCCTGTAACACACCCTGCTGCTGGGAAGGAACCCCGATAGTTATCTGGCCCAGTGGGGTGGGCCGGCTGATGAGTGAGTGGAGGAAAGTTGTTTTTTTTGGAGAGCCCAGGATTGGGGTGGCTTCTGTGCTGATTGAAATAGTTACCTGCCCAGCCCTTTACTGGGCTAGTTATGAGGGAGCTGGGAAGGCAGAGGGCCCTTCTGAACACCTACGGCGTGCCCACAAATGCACTGAGGTTAACTCATTTCCATCCTCATCATAACCTCAGAAGGCCCATCTTAAATGCTTGCTCAGTTCATTTGTTCAGAAGCATTTGATTACATGCCAGTGATGGAGGCACAGAAAAGCACCCTTGCAGGGTGTGGGTGCCTGCAGGCTGAGGCTCCGAAGGATGAGTGACTTGCTACAGTCCCACGGCTGGCAAGGCAGGGGCAGAGCTGGGGTTCAAGCTGTGCTCTTTTCTCTGTCCAGGCTGCCTGGGTTCCTCAGTGATCCAGAGCTCATCAGGTTAGGGGCTGGTGAGCTCTGGATCATTGAGAATATTCCCGCTGGGTCTGGGAATATTCTGAAGAGGGTGCCTGTTCGTACATTGGAATGGGAGAGTAATGATCCGATCGGAGGAGAGACAGCAGCTCCTACTCTGCCTGATGTGCTGTGGGGCGGATGAGCTAGGAAAGTCTCACAGGGGGGACCTACCACTGCATTTCTCCATATGAGAAAGCTGAAGCCGAGGCCGCCCCACCGAGGCCCACAGCTAGAGCTTCGTCACTCACTGTGCGTCCCATGCATTTGCACACATCATGCCCCACTCCCTTGCCGTGGACCTTAGTGGTTCCCTCAAAGAGGTGAGCCCCACAATAAGGGAGATTTTGGTTCCCCTCCACTCTCCCACTTCCCAGGGAAGACCCAGGGAACAGCCAGAGTGGAGGCTGAGGGGCCTGTCTGCTGGCCCCACTCACAGCCTCTCCCGGGAGATGCCTGAGTCAGCAGCACATTCTGGGCCAAGCCAGGCCCAGCCAGACCAGGCTCACGGCCAAGGATGGGGCCTGATACAGAGACAAGAAGGGCTTACAGCAGCTGGAGCGCCGAGGCCAGGGTTGCTCAGTGCTTGGGCCAGAACGATGACCAGTGGGAGGAACTTTCTTGCCTGGGCTGGCCGGTGTCTTTCCCACGAAGTCCTCCATTTCACTGCAGGGGGACCCGTGGGGTAGTGGAATCCCACAGTGTAGGTCCAAATTCTGCCTCTCCATTCGCTGTGAGCTCCCGAGCTTATTCCTTCTCTGGGAGGATCAATATCTTCTACTCTAAAATGGGAATGATTGCTGCTTTGTGGTCTCATGAAGTTTAGCAATAAAAATAAACACAACTAACATTCACTGAGTCCTGATGAGATACCATGCAGTCCCGTGGATTAGCTCATTTAATCTGCAGGCAGCCCAGAGAGGTTAGTGCTGTGATATTCCCATTTCATAGATGAAAAACAGAGGCAAAGAAATTAAGTGTCTTGCTCAAAGTCCCAACATTAGAATGTTACTTTTATCTGTGAACCCTAAATTGCTTCATGGTGTGGGTGTTTCAGAATATTTTTTAAAATGTGTATATGATGTGCCTGCAATCTGTAGTCTTTATAGCATTTGTACTCGTCTGCTGTTACTTATTTTTATTTTTTTCGGACAGAGTCACTCTCTGTCACCCAGGCTGGAGGGCAGGGGCACAATCTCAACTCACTGCAACCTCTGCCTCCCAGGTTCAAGCAGTTCTCCTACCTCAGCCTCCCGAGTGACTGGGATTACAGGTGCATGCCACCACGCCCAGCTATTTTTTTTTTTTTTTTTGTATTAGTAGAGATGGGGTTTCATCATGTTGACCAGGCTGGTCTCAAACTCCTGACCTCAGATGATCTGCCAGCCTCAGCCTCCCAAAGTGCTGGGATTACAGGCATGAGTCATCCCACCCGGCCTGTTAATTTTTAAATTTAAACTTATTTTCATTGTTGAGACAGAGTCTTGCTCTGTCACCCAGGCTGGAGGGCAGTGGTGCAATCTCAACTCGCTGCAGCCTCCACCTCCCAGGTCAAGCAATTCTCTTGCCTCAGCCTCCCAAGTAGCTGGGATTCCAGGCACGCACCACCACGCCCAGCTAACTTTTTTTGTAGTTTTAGTAGAGATGGGGTTTCACCATGTTGGCCAGGCTGGTCTCGAACTTCTGACCTCAAGTGATCTGCCCACCTTGGTCTCCCAAAGTGCTGGGATTACAGGGGTGAGCCACCATGCCCAGCCTGTTCACTGTTATTAACAGAACCTGCCCTCTCTGCAGGAGCGAATTTCTCTAACCAGTCTCTCCTAAGGTTCTTGGATAGATCATAATTCTTGGCCACCCAGCTTGATGGCAAATTTCAGATAGTCGGGCAATAACATCCCATTTCCAGGCCCACTTGGGCTGATGTGGGGGACCCTGTGCTGGTATAAGTTTTCTTCGCTGAACCTTTGCAGTGGCCGCTGCTGTGCTGCAGGTGGGCACTGTTGCAAGAGAAAGTAAACACCCAAACTGGTTAAACCAACAGCGTCCTGTTGATTCAGAGCTCGTAAAATACAAGAGCCCCCTGAGCCACTTTATGACGTGCCAGAATCCAGGGGCAGGAGGGAAGCCTGGGGAAGTCCCTTTGCAGGGGCCACCTTGAAGCTTAAGCTGGAGCAGAGGTCGAGACTTCCCCCGCAGGCCTGAGCCAGGCCCTCAAAGATGACTTTAAAAGAAAGGTGCCTGGTTTGGTTGGAAAACTGCAGGCTGTGCGGTTTGGATTGTCTGCAATCTCAGAAATGAATGGGAGAAAGGGGGGCTGATGAGGAGGGTGGGCGCAAGCCTGGGAGGCCCACTGGGCTTCCTGAGAGCCCTCCCGGCCACCCTGGACCTGTCACCCTATTTAGCAGCCATAGGTGATAAGGAGGTTGCATCAGAGAGCAATAGAGAAGTAGAGCTCAGGAGGGTAATTTGGGCTGCTGTGCGCTGGCTTCAGTTCCTCTTTCAAAAGCGAATGACTTTGCCTCTGGGTTCTCTGAAGACTGGGACCTGCCCTGGAGGAGTTCCCCGTCCTCAGGTGGCCTCTTAAGTGTGGAACTTGGCTCTTAAGCAAATGTGCGTGACAAGTCACCCAGAAAGATTGTTAAAATGCAAATGTCTGGCTTCTGCCCAAGAGATTGGGGCACAGTGGGTGAGGGATGTGGACTGGTCATCTGCATTTTTATCTAGCACCTTCTGACCCTGTGTTGGTGGGGGAAGGTTCTGCTACAGGTGACCTGGGAGCCACACTTTGAGAAACACTGGCAATCGGGGTCAAGAAACCTGAGCCGGCCGTAGTGGGTCATGCCTATGATCCCAGCACTTTGGGAGGTCGATGTGTGTGGATCACCAGAGCTCAGGTGTTTGAGATCAGCCTAGGCAACATGGCAATATCCAGTCTCTATTAAAAAAAAAAAAAAAAGAAGAAGAAACCTGGGTTATGGCTCAGGATTCACCCAGAACAGCAGTGACCACAGAGGTGACCTGTGTACACACATGCATGTGTTTGGTACAAATATGGTAAAATATATAAGACAACAATGTCTGTGGCTAGCACATACAGCCTCTCAGAAGCTACAGCTTTCAGTGTTGCTAACCTTGCTGACCCGTGTTTATTAAGCCAGAAGCGCTTTTGATGAACTTGTTTAATCCTCATAATAACCTGTGAAGTGGGACTACTAACAGCCCCATTTTACAGATGGGGAGACTGAGGCTCAGAGCTGTGAAAACTGCTACAAGGATCACCCAGGGGAGTGTCCAACACTATAGCCTTCACCAAGAGCAGGTGCTGCCCTTCACTGAAGCCGAGCTCTGAGCATCTGTCCTCTCCTCTCTAGATGGGAGTAACAGTGTCTTCCTTGCTGTAGGGCTATGATTTAAGGGTTTAAACAAATAAAAATGTTTTGAAAATAACTTAGCAAGAAAAAGAGGGGCATTTTTGAAAGTCAACGATAGCAAAGACTATCATGTCTCACGCTGTTACTGTGTGCTAAGCAGGGGCCGTTTTGCTTTATATAGGGTATTTTCTCCTATTGTGGTAAAATACACATAAAATTTACCCTTTTAGCTATTTTAAAGTATACAATTCAGTGCATGAAGTACATTCACAATACTGTGCAACTGCCACTACTCTGTAGTTGCAGAACTTTTTTTTTTGGAGACGAAGTCTTGCTTTGTTGTCCAGCCTGGAGTATAGTAGCACGATCTCTGCTCACTGCAACTTCCGCCTCCTGGGTTCAAGTGATTGTCCCATCTCTGCCACCTGAGTAGCCGGGATTACAGGTACATGCGGCCAGGCCAGGTCAATTTTTGTATTTTTTAGTAGAGATGGGGTTTAACCATATTGGTCAGGCTGGCCTCGAACTTCTGACCTCAGGTGAGCCGCCTGTCTCAGCCTCCCAAAGTACTAGGATTACAGGCGTGAGACACTGCGCCCGACCAAACTTTATCATTTTTGCTTATGAGGAAACTGAGGCACAGAGAGCTGCCACTCGAAGGCCATGCAGCTAGTAAACTTATGAAGACAGAACTTGAACCTGGACAGAGTGACATCAGGCTGAGAAAACCCCATCTGGCCTGCAGAACTTTTTTTTTTTTTATCACCAGAGAAAGAAACGCCTCCTATATTAGCAGCCACTGCCCAATTTCCACCCCCAGCAAGCCCCGATCTGCTCTCCGTCTCTGCATTTGCCCGTTCTGGCCAATTGACATAAATGGGATCGCATGCTATTTGTCCTTTTGTGTCTGGCTCCTTTTACTTCGCCTAATGGTTTCAAGGTCCACCCATGTTATGGCATGGAATAGCACTGCATTCCTTTTTGTGGCTGAGTAATATTCTGCATGGATATACCATGCTTTGTTTATCCATGTATCCATGGATGACCATT